>NC_085961.1:26156984-26470109 GCF_910591565.1 Cydia splendana
TGCTTATAGTATAGGTGTAATTCTAACATGGCGACTTCATTTGACAAGCAATCATTTTTAATTTATCAAAGGTGCAACAGATGGCACTTTAAAACCGCAACACAGATTACCTGTGTATTTTGTTTTATTTTCACTCAATAGAGGGAGATATATTTAATGCACAAAGCATGACGTTACGAGTATACTCATTTAAGAGTCTCCTTTCTGATATAATTTCATTCCCAGATTTAATATAACTTATTATATTATACAATAAAATACATTTATATAACTATACATTTAATAGAAAGGTCAGTCCAAACAATCATTCGCGTAATGGTCGTCCACCGAAAAGCCTTGTGAATTCTGCTTTCGTTTCGGCAGAAATATAAATGTTCTCTGGAAAAGCCTATATTTATTGTAACAATGATTTTTAAATTAAAGTACCTTGCTATATTTTTCTCAAAAATATATTAGGTATGTGGAGAAAAATGTCATCTTGTAAATAAACAAGATTCTATATGTTCTGCTTGTGCATAACAATATTAGATTGTTAACCAAGGGATCATTTCATGATGATATTTTTTTCAAAAATGTTGCCTTTCACCCGAGTTAAAACACTCTACTTTTCATTTCGCATACGAAGAAAGTAAAATGCATGTGTTTTTTTAAATAAATTTTTATAGTAGGTATTTTTGAGAGTAGGTACTTTCAATTAACAATTTGGCCAAAAGTATCGTTATTTATGGAATGGGGAGTCAAATATCAGAATGGAAATTGTATAACAAATCCATTTACTTATACCCAAATTTCAATTGCTTATTGTAAAAAGAATAATAAAATCGTACTTGGAATTGGAACCTAAACTGCTCTAGTGCAGAAACGTATCATTTCCTGCACACCTTTTACAACAACAATGACCCTCTTTCATAGCATGAGAAATGAAACGGATATTTCTTGTTTTCTTTGCATTAGCATTTTTCTCTCGATAATTTAATCAATTTGCAACATTAGTAGAAGAATCGTCATAAATTCATAATCATAAATTCATAAATATAAAAATATAAAAGGACATACATATTACATTGTTAGAAGATTTCCCCGCGCGACGTTGCCAAATGGTTTAAAGGGCAACATGCTCGCAACGTTTGGATGTCAATAAGTCGACAATGAAAAATTATATTTCAAATCAATTCAAACTTGATATCTTTGACAGTAATGGGTTACTTAAATAAGAAGGCATTTTTCGCCCGGGTCTACTATGGTCAAATGGTCTAGTGGCTTTTAGCTATTGAGTATAAGTCTAATAAGTTGAACAGCATGACTGAGTTCAAAACACGAACGAAGACTCATTTATTTTTGTATTTATTTATTTATTTTATTTCATTTTTTGGCTTTATATGACCTTATTCTTTTATCACACGATTATTATCAAACGGGACTTACCTAATTGCGTATAATTATGTTTTTAAAATTTACCTCCGAGTTCCAACGTTCCGACGGCGTAGTCCCCGTGGTTGTCGGGTCGGGCTCTTAGTTCTCTTAGACAACGGGGACAACGTCGTCCTCGAAAAGTTGGAGGTACATTTTAAAAACTTAACTAAAACGGTTAAGTACTGTGTTTCTAAATAATAATATAATGAATAGTATTTATTTTAACTCTGCATTAGTTTTAATATACATATATATAAGAAAAGGTGGAAAGGCTGACCATATAGTCATCCAGCGTGGAAATGCTCTCAATATCCTTTAGCATTGCATTTTCTAAAATCCTATCTAGATGGAACAACATTAGGAGATTATGTAAAATGGTAACTATGTATAATTTTAATAAAATGTAGGTACGGTATACTTAAGTTAAGGTATACTCACTTACTTTAGTTAGGTATATATTTTAGGACTGACCAACAATGACTACGATATTTACGATAGGTACAGAAAGTAAGGCTGACTGCTGTATAAACGTAAGGAAACATAATTATAATTATGTACACACAGCAACACTCCTGACTATACATCAGTGGACCTTATTACAAAAGGCATAATGTCCACCGATGTACAGTTAACAGTGTGGACGACTGTACAACAATATATAAGGTACCTAAATAAACGAGTTCGCATCCCATCATAATCAGAATATTTTATTGTGTTTAAAGAACAATATATTTTGATTTTTTCTGTTTCTCATTACTTCCCCAAAACTGTGACTCACACGCCAGCTTAGTAGTGTTACGTTAGTACTAAGCTAGCTTAAAAGCATTTTTGAAATTTTAGGTAAAATAATTTGCGTCATTTTCAATTCATAATAAAAATAACAATATACAGGGTGGAAAAATCGAGTGCCACATGGATGGCAACTACCTTAAATATTGTAAATAGCACATTTTGTGTAAAGGAAACTTTCCTTTGTTTTTAAAAACAATAAATTCTGCATTTAAGGATTTATGAAAACTAGGTTGCCTCAGTCGGGACTCGAACCGGTTAAATGTGACAAAAAATAACGTGCCGTATTTTATGATGCAGATTGAAAGGGTTACTGATAAGGTTCATTTTTCTCTAAATAACAAATACAATCAGAATAACGGAAGGCCATGAAAATTGAAAACTAACACATTTGACCGGTTCGAGTCCCGACTGAGGCAAGCGATTTTTCATAAATCCTTAAATGCAGAATTTATTGTTTTTAAAAACAAAGGAAAGTCTCCTTTACACAAAATGTGCTATTTACAATATTTAAGGTAGGTAGTTGCCATCCATGTGGCACTCGATTTTTCCATCCTGTATATAACAATATTATAAAACTTTTCATAAAATAAAAAAAAACAAAAAAATTAAGCACCGTCGTGATTTGAACCCAGAATCATTGTCACTAGCTTAAATTTATCAAAACAGATGTTGTGGGTGCCACAAGCACATGACAAGTAACGTCTGAAAATTTCAGTTACTTCCAAGTTACTTGTCAATGTCACAAATAAGAATTTAAATTCTAAATTGTTTTTACAAAAACTAAAATTTCATGCGCTGCACTGCGCCCTCTAGGATGCTTTATTGTAACATTCCAAATCTACTGACATTTGACACTGACTTTAGGTATGTAAGTGTGCGTGAATGCAAGAAATTGCAATATTTTGCAGTTGGATTCCGATAATAACGAAATGAGACACTGTTGAGTTAAACATGTTTCGATTTGGATGTAGTATTTTTTATAGTTTACGCCCATATCAACACATCTTTTGAAACTTTGTATTTTGGGAGAAATGGTGAAAATCCACAATTCGTGCACACTGACGCCATCTTTTGGCTGATAATCGGCATCCCATCCCTAGACATCCACCTTAAACGCCACAGACGGCAAATGACGTCAACGCAAAATCGTGACAACGACGCCAAAGACGGCATTTGACGTTCGATCGTTTTTTGATGAAAATCTACTGAAAATCACCCCATTTTTAGGTTGGCATTATTTATTCACAAAACTAAATTTTACCCCCGTGGCGTCAGTGGCACGGCAAATGGATGCGCCGTTTGGCGTTCAAAAGGTTCAAAGTCAAGTTCAAGTTCAGTTTTATCATATATCTGACATAATATATAACAAAATGACAGTCCCTAATGTGCAAGGGAGCAAGCGTGATCCGTATCTAAGGTGCAGCAGCTTTGTATTGTCGTGAAAATGTCAATGCCAAGTTTAAGATCACGAGGTGGTTGACCCGTTAAAATATTAAAGTGGACTAGAGAAGTTAATTTTGCTAATTACCTTTAGCACGCTAGATAGATACTTGAACTCCTTGGGCAGGTCCTGCTGGTTGAGGGGGTATATCCTTGAGAATTTAAAGCTTTCTGCGAGCACGTATACGGGTTTCTTCAGCTCTAGCGCTGCCATCGCCAGGCCGTATGTGCCGATCTGTTGATTTAAATTCAAAATTAAGTTATGGCCTTTTTCAGAAAAACGATCCCAATAGCTTTAAAAATTTATTTTTATTTATTTTTGCCTGAACCCTCGGCTATACCTATCACTAGTTATTTTTTTATCATAAAATTATACTGCTATGGTATGCATAACATGATACAACTGAAAAAAAAAAAAAATGTTTCGGGATTTTCTTTCTATCAAACCAACTTAACCTTTTAAGGTTTTGGTTGGAGTCGACCTTGCAAATATAGTCTAATTTCTAGAGATGCACCGGATATCCGGTTACTATCCGGTATCCGGCCTATCCGGCCATTATTTTACTATCCGGCCGGATACCGGATAGTATCATTGCTTGATTTCGGTGTAAACAAATTGGATTTAAGAAACAGACACGGTCATAATCGTACTTGATTATTTTTTTAAAACAATTTAATCATTCCACTGACTTGCACGCGCACTCATTTCGAACCTAGAAATGAGTTCGCGCGAACGTTTACTGGGAAACAGGTCAAACCTGCAGAATGCGGACCTGAAAAACCGAAATGTAGGTATAGTTCCGCCGCCGAATATCCGGCGGCCGGATACCGGATATTCGGCCAGGGTCCAGGCCGGATATTCGGTATCCGGTATCCGGCCAAACAACTATCCGTTGCATCTCTACTAATTTCCGTGTAATTTTTTTCATGGCCCTTGATTGAAACATGTAAAAATTCAATACAAACTACAATAAAATCAAAATCAAAATCAAAAATATACTTTATTCATGTAGGCCTAGCAACAAGCTCTTATGAATCGTAATTAATCTTAATCTAATTATCAGAGCAATTTATTGATGTTAATATTATTCCATAATAAAATTGGATTATTATACATATCAAATTTAACACTAAGAATTTCACAAAAGAATCGTCAAACATTAAAAAGATTGTATAAAAAAATACTAGTCTAGAATTTCTAGAATAAAATCTAAATGTCAAAAGGTTAGATGACTAATTTTCATTTATAGTATCAATCGATCAGGTTTGTTTTTAGGATCAAATGTCTATATGGGACCCATTGCATTAAAGCAATACAAAAGTCAGAAATGATAGTCAAAGTCCGACAGTCGTACTTCACTCACGAAACGCCCCGAACAAAACGATATGTGACCGTGACGTCAAGGTCACAGAGAGTCCATCCTGAAGTATGAGTGGTATGAACAAAACAAGAAAATTGCGATTTTGTCGGTGATATATTGCGTATCCTTATTGTTGTCGTTTTTGGAAGTTGAAAAAAAAACTAAAATTTTGAAACTTTCTGGTGCTGTACTTTTGTATTATTTTCATATATTTTTTTAATATCCACAATATTGTGATAAATTGCTCATTTGCTATCTATTTTACTAGATTTTGTTGTAAAATTCAACATGTGTCATCATCCCTATTAAGCGTTAGCCACCTGTTAATTTGAACGCGAGTGTACCTTGTTGATGATGCCGCCGCTCTCGGTGACGCCCTCGGCGCCGAGCATGACGATGTCCACCTGCTCCAGCATGTAGCCCACGGCCGCGTCCAGGATCAGCGTCGAGTCCACGCCCGCTGCCGTCAGCTGCTTGTCCATAAGAGCTCTACAATAGACAAGACAAGTCAGTCAGACTCACTTATATGTCTCGAAATTCAGAAAATAATAGGCTCGTTGATTATTATATCTATCCGGATGGTGAATCAATGGAATGCTATGCTACACACAGTTTTTATAAAAAAAATAATGAACTAAAATTTAAAATGGTGTTGACAGTTTCTTATCTATACAAGACGAATTAATACTTGCGTGATCTCTTCCTTACGTCTATGGAAATACTCTATTGCACGGGTCTCCAATTAGTTTCTTTAGGGGTCCGGTTCTTAAAATAATATGACCATTGCGGTCCGTTTCTACTTGAGTTTACAAAATAAGATAGTTCGGCGGTCCGGATCCGGACCGCGGTCCGCTATTTGGTGACCCCTGCTCTATTGGATCTATTATTACCTACGAAACTACAGGAAATATTAACACTATTGTGTATTTATGTAAATTTTGACTCATTTGTCTAACCTGCCATAACCAGTGCATTGGAGATAAAATATTCAATGGACATAATACGAACCCGCTATTCTCTGGGCCGGACATGGTGACGTAAACTTGAAACCTCTTGTTGGCTTGAGCAGCTTCCAGCATGGCTTGCAGTACCACTCTTGATCTTGAATGTGTCAATATTTTCTAAAAAAAGAAAATAATATGAAAATGCATCATAGTACAAACAGCAACATTCCTAACTGTACATCGGTGGACCTTATTACAAAAGGGATAAAGACCACCGATGTACAGTTAACAGTGTGGGCGATGGTACATAGGTATCCATTTTATATAAATTGTCAACAAAAAAATTATTGATTTTGCTAAAATTTAGTCAAAACTTAATTTTTTTTATTCTTTTTTATTAGCCTATGTGTGTGTCCCACTGCTGGGCAAAGGCCTCCCCTCTCCCTTTCCAGTCCTCCCTGTGCTGAGCAAGATCCCGCCAATCCCGCTGGAATGCATCCAGGTCGTCCCGCCATCTCTTTCTCGGTCTGCCTCTGCCTCGACTACCCTGGGGATGCCAGCTAGTGGCTATTTTGGCCCATCTGTCATCATGCATCCGGCAGACATGTCCAGCCCAGTCCCACTGTAGCCTGGCGGTCTTCACCCCAACATCAACAACTCGGGTTTTAGAGCGAAGCTCTGTGTTCCTCACCCTGTCAGATCTTCGGATCTTCGGACTCCATAGAACAATGAAACACAAAACAAGCAAGCAAAACTTCATAGAACAATGAAACACAAAACAAGTCCCATGATGACTTTCACAGATTAAAATACTGAGTAATAAAGGCAAAATCATGCTTTATTACACCTTAAGCCTCCCCTTTGCCTCTGTAAGTCTGTATCTACTGTCATTAAATTGGAAATGAGTGATAAGGGTGATAAGTATGCTACCGATAATTTGTAGCACTGTCCCAGAAATACTCATGTCATTTGAAGCAGCCAGACATTGCTCTGACGGTTTCACAGAGCAGGTACTCACACATCCGTCACTGATGAAAGGCAGTGCCTGAGCGGCGACCTTGCCGCGCGCCTCGAGCAGCGTTTGTAAGAACACGTTACCCCGCTCTAGCATGATCTCCTGGCACTTGTCAAATGACTGCAACAAACATAATTACATTTTACCAAATTATTAACATTATGTTTTTGCGAGAAAATGATCAGTAGGGAAGCTGAAGAATATTTGTAATTTATTTTATTTTATAGAGTAATTTCTCAACATTGCCAACCATGCCAAACAAGGCAAAAAAATGTGGTGGGCCAAAAAGTTGTCAATATCTAATTTCTATAATGGAACCAGGCAATATTGAGAAAATAAATGTACATAAAGTACAAGGCAAGTTCTATGGATGTCTCACAACTGCTATGCTTACTATACAGGGTGTCCCATAAGCATACATCGTTAACGCGGGAGCAAATACGATTTGACAATACTGAAAGATTATAAAAAACAGTCAAAAACAGAAATGACATTCGTATAGAGAAACGTTTATACCTACGACCTTAAAATGTATAATTATTTTATTGAATATCAATGAATATCAATTGGTACTTAAAAAGATTACCTATTAGGTACGCAACCTTATCAGTCAATTTAGACATTTGTCAATCTTGACTGATCTTTATTTGTAACAACATAATCAAATAGAAGTTGCCTTTAAAATGCCTCGAAGGAAAATAACATGTGATGAATTTGTGGGGTTGTTTATACAGGATTATCCTGAGCTAGAGGCTCGCGATACAAATCTATTTTGCTCGAAGTGCAATATTAGTTTTTGTAAAACTAAATCTTCCGTGAAACGTCATTTTAACTCTGAAAGACACACTTCTCTCAAAAAAGATTTTAGGTTGGAACTGACAAAATTTCTAGTAAGCTGTAACATACCGTGGTCTCAAATAGAGAACCCTGTATTTAAAAATTTCATTGAAGATTGTGTATCTGGAAAATTTGAAAAAACTGTTCAGGTCCCTTCAGAATGTTTGCTGAGGCAGACTTGCGTGAATGAATTATACGACAAAGAGATGGATATAATTAGAGACGAATTAAAAGACGCGTATATATATGTAAGTGTTGATGAAACCACAGATGCTATAGGTCGTCAAATCGCTAACGTTATAGTAGGTGCTATGCTTGAAGATGATGTTGGAACTCCACACGTGCTGTCAAGCAAATGTTTAAATGAAACGAACAATATCAGTATAACTAATACTGTAAAAAATGCCCTGGATGATTTGTGGGGCCCTGGTCACAATAAGCATGACAAGGTGTTGTTGTTATTGACTGATGGTGTGGGGTATATGTTGAAAGCTGGCAGAAATTTGAAAACACTTTTTCCGAACATTGTCCATGTTACATGTTTAGCCCATGCTCTTAACAGAGTTGCCGATCAAGTTCGTGTTCTTTTTCCAGAAGTTAACCTATTAATTTCAAATGTAAAGAAAGTATTTCGCAAATCTCCGAAAAGAGTAAAAGCATTAAGAGAAATGTTTAATGGAATTCCTTTGCCTCCAAACCCAACAATTATTCGCTGGGGAACATGGATCGAGGCTACCACTTACTACAACAAGTATTTTGATGAAATAAAAAGCGTTATAGACACATTTCGTAATTCAGACGCACAGTGCATCGTCAAAGCAAAAAAATCTTTACTCAGTGCAAAAGTTCGAAAAGATGTAAATTTCATAGCAAAGTATCTGCAAGTAATACCAGATGCTATAAATAAACTGCAGTGCCAAAATCTATCTCTTAGTGAAAGTTTGACCATAGTACAAAATACATACAAACATATATCCAAATTAATTTTGAATAAAGATGGAAAACAGATTTTAAAAAAGTTCAAAGTGGTTTTGCAGAAAAATGCCGGATATGAAGTTATGAAAAAAATGTGTGAACTGATATCGGAGAAGGAGATAGTACTAGATTCAACGATATATCGTTCTACATTTGATTACTTCCGTCGTTTTAAAAACGCACCCATTACAACAGTAGCAGTCGAAAGATCATTTAGCCAATTAAAATGGATATTTACTGCACGACGCCGCAGATTAAGAGTAGAAAACATAGAGAAAATTTATGTCGTATATTACGAAAATCACTTAAGATCAACAAAAATTAAATAATGTTGTACAAAATAAATCATGAATATTTATTTGATATGTCGATTCCGGGTCATTATTTACTAACAGAGTGTAAAGCAAGATTTATGAACATTATGCAACAAAAACTTCGTGCTATGTATGATGAACTTCTTGGAGGCTTATAATGTGTAGGCAGAAAGGTCTGTTTTTACTAAACGGGCAGTCTGTTTTACCACTTCTTTAATACATTTATATTTGCTCCCGCGATAACGATGTATGCCCATAAGTGACACGTCACAGTGACACTGGAGGTAGACCAAGCCAAGAGGACCCACACCAACTTAACATGACCCCAGTAAAAGTGGCACGGTTTTCGAGTTATTGCCAAATTAAGGTTTTTCGTGAATTTTGACCGTTTTTAACATTGTTAGTGCCAGTGTGCACTCGGAAAGGTCTCGAAGTTAGTTTTTTTTATGTTTACGGCATCATGAATAGTTAATTAAGATAACAGAATAGGTATTTTATCGATAAACAATGTAAAATGTAAAAAAGTACTGGTTTAATCTTGAATTAAATTCACAGCGAAACATTAATTTCGAATTTGACCACCTGTCGTGAAAAAAAATTACTAGAAAAGTAATGAGCAAATAACGTCAAAATATTGAGCATGTTATGCAGATTTAAAAATGGTATAACACATGTAACTTTCTGCAATTAAATATTAATTATTATCATCTTTCGAAAGCCTCATAAAAAATAAGTTAAAACTTGGAAATCTGCAATCCGGTGCTACTTAGTAAAAATAACGATTTATGTTAAGATATTTCATTCTGGATACAGAAAGAAAAAAAAACGCCTATTCAGTATTTGCCGAATGCCTAAAAGAAAGAGATGGAAAATGCTTATCTCCCTTTTTAAGGATATCATTGAGTTGATAAAGGTTCAAAGAAAATAATACAGATTGAAGTTTGAAAGGGTAACCTACCTACCTAAATAATTTTACAATAGGTGCTCGAATTGCTTTTCTCCGGCTCGTATGCATGCTTGACACCGTCTTGTAAAACTTCAAGTTAATCTTAAATTAATTTCGGATATGTTTCGTGCTGCCTCGAACATGCCGTCGTAGTTCCTCTTAGGACCTTATTGGGTTGGAGTAAAATTTATGTTTTAAGTATCCGCAATAAAAAAATCTAATGGATTTAGGTCCGGGGAACGTAGGCCATGCCACTGGTACCAGTCGGCCGATCCATCTTCTGGAGTTGGAACCACAGCAAGATGGCTGCCCAGAACACTACGCTCGCGATGTCCGCGACCACCTCACACAGAAATTCCCAGATGGCTCAGCCGATTGGGGCAAGTGGCATGGCCGCCGCGTTCCCCGGACCTAAACCCATTAGGTTTTTTTCATTGGGGATGCTTAAAATGCTTAAAAGATAAAGTTTACTCCGTGCCAATAAGGTCCCAAGAGGAACTACGGCGGCGCATGTTCGAGGCAGCACGAAACATATCCGAAATTAATTTAAGGAAATTAACTTGAAGTTTTACAAGACGGTGCCAAGCGTGCATACGAGCCGGGGAAAAACAATTCGAGCACCTATTCTAAAATAAAATTACTTTAAAAAATTGATTAAACTTCAACCTGCAGTATTTTATTTACTTTGAACCTTTATCAACTCAATGATATCCTTACAAAGGGACATAACCATTTTCCATCTCTTTCTTTTAAGCATTCGGCAAATACTGAATAGGCGTTTTTTTTACTTCTGAATCCAGAATTAGATATCTCAACATAAATCGTTATTTTTACTAAAAGTAGCGACGGATTGCAGAGTTCCTAGTTTTCACTTATTTTTTATGAGGCTTTCGAAAGATGATAATAATTCATATTTTTTGCAGGAAGGTACATGTGTTATACCATTTTTGAATCTGCATAACATGCTCAATATTTTGACGTTATTTGCTCATTACTTTTTTAGTAATTTTTTTTCACGACAGGTGGTCAAAGTCGAAACTAATGTTTCGCTGTGAATTTAATTCAAGATTAAACCAGTACTTTTTTGCATTTTACATTGTTTATCGATAAAATACCTATTCTGTTATCTTAATTAACTATTCATGATGCCGTACACATAAAAAAAATAACTTCGAGACCTTTCCGAGTGCACACTGGCACTAACAATGTTAAAAACGGTCAAAATTCATGAAAAACCTTAATTTGACAATAACTCAAAAACCGTGCCACTTTTACTGAGGTCATGTTAAGTTGGTTTGGTTCCTCTTGGCCTGGCCTACCTCCAGTGTCACTGTGACGTGTCACTTATGGGACATCCTGTATATGCTAATAATTTCTAAGACTCTTATTTTGTTTATTTCATATCAGCATAGGCATTTTCAAGATTGCTTAGTTTTACTGTGTGCAGTGCGAGAAAAACAGAATTCAGTATTGCCAGCTCGAACATTGTTGAATATAAAAAGAAGCATTGTAAAGCTCCTCAATGGTAATATCATTGTTGACCATAAAGTTAGTAGAATGTTTCTACAGAACTTAATAATCTATTCTATTCATATATTTCATAAAAAGTGTAAGCGCTTACAAACCTCCATGTCAAGTTTGGCAAATGTGATGAAGCGCATGAAGAGCTCACAGCCGGAGGAGATGGCGGTGACGGGCTGGTCGCAGTGGCGCATGGCATCCACTGCCAGCTGCAGGTTCAGGTCTAGCTCGCGCACTGTTGCCACTGCAATTAATGTAATATTCTACTGTTGAGACATACTATACCTAAAACTTTCAAATTGTTAACAATTTTATACAATGCATACATTCCTATTATACAAGTTAAATTTGTATGAAAATAGTGAAATTACTAATAGCCTACTTTTTAATGCAAAACAATTGAAAGAAATTGACCATATGAGCATTCATGATAATGTAAAGTGAATTCTCTTTGTAATCTACATCTACACATTCTTTTCTATTACACAATCTTGCTAAAATGTTAACTGGTTTTTTACTGCTATGTAATAGCCCTGAAGCACACCAAGTTGTCGTGGCATATGAATATGTTTATATGACTGTATTTTGTTACAAATTGAAATTATAAATACTGTATGTTTGCGTAAGATAAAATCCTACCTTTATATGTTTTTATAACAGTCAGCAAGGTTCTGATTGCAGCAACCCCAGCGGATACATCTTCCTCTTCTCTCAAAATTTTCAAGAAAATGTCTTGTACTTCTGTAATTAACAAAAGTTTTATTAAAAACATCTAAGCATAATAAGGTGCTTGAAATCATTCGTAGGTGACTTACCTTCTTTTTTCATTGTGATTTAAGCACTAGTATTATGTAAAGTATACTGAATTAATTCTTTAATTTTCTATAATATAAAATATGTACTTTAAATGTTTAGAATCTTAGTTTTCTTAACCTATTTCAAAATTTCGTCAGGTCGCTTTAACGTTGTCAAGCAAATGTCACTTTGACAGTGACAGCAGATTGTGGTTGCGTTCGGAACAACATCTTACTAGACTTACTAGTGCGCTGCGTTCTAATAATGGGTAAGGAATATATTCAAATTTTGAAAGATGGCGCTTTTCCGTGTATTAAAAATCCTGAATCGTTTATTTAGATTTTTCGTTAGATAATGTAATGACCCCAGACTCACACAGATTTTTAGTTTTTGTTTACGAATAACACGTTAGATGGCGCCTGTTTCGGATACCCGAATCCTGAATCGCGCTATAATAGTTATTTACGATAAAAGTTCGGAAAGTAGGAAATTCGCAACGAGTGGTTATAAATTGAAAAAGACCGAAGGGATTGTTTGAAATCGACACGAGTTGCGAATTACCTATTCGCACCTGTATCGTACAACGATTTACAGTACCTATATATATGGCCCCTTACGCATGGAAAGTGCTTATTACCGCACTAGTGTGTAGCACTAGCACATGTGTAGCACCATATGTACCTACAGTAAAGATTTTTTCGGGATGATGACCCCAGATTTATTATTTTCCTTTCGTTTGTGAATTGCACGCTTGATGGCGCTGTTCCGTGAAATTATTTAAAAACACCGTATCGCCTTATCAAGAAAATAATCCCAGAACTTCGTAACACTCTTTTCTTTAGAAAATATTACATGCCTTTCGGGAAGAAGATACCTACTTAGACCTTTGGTTTTGCTGTGTTACGACCCCGATGGATCTTAACTAGGAAAACAACTAATGTCAAAAATACCGACTGAACCTAGTTAAGCTATCAACAATTTGTTACCGCTTAGAGCATTTTAATTATCTCATTAACAAATTTCAGTCCGATTTAGATTTTTTGTTAAGTTCCCAGATGTACGGCGAGTCTCCGCCAATTACTCAGTTTTTGTTAGCGCTACAAAAACAGTAACAAAGGTCATGAATGTCATGATTAAACATAATTTAGTTACAGGAAGTTAAATGTTAGTGCATTGTGGGAAACTTGACACAACGCCATCTAGCTTCGAGTAGCTCGAAATAAATTTAACAACAAGCATTTGACTATTCTTAAAACTCTATTGCTGAAAGAATAAGAGCTTGCAAAAATAGTTTAGACTGTTCAGCTACCCACTGTCTTCTGTATTATACTGTTGGTCTGTGCTATACAACATTCTGGTGCGGTGCGTTTCGGTCACCTTCACTGTCATTGAATGATTTATTAACGCTTATTCTAAACATGCAAAAAACAAGGGTGCGTTATCTATTTATTGTATATCAAAGCAAGTGGCTAGGTATAAGTTATCATTGGCTATATAGCAGTTAATAGCAGGAAGATTGAATCAACGGAATTACGGAACTGTCTACGCCATCTACCACCAAGTAGAAAAAATATGACATATCAAAATGAAAATTAAAACTACCCATAGTAATAACTCAATCTTGATAATTCGGAGCTCATTTTTTTACGATATGTTCATTGTTCGCAAGTGGTGGATAAGGTGGAGGGAAAGTCAGGGCCGCGGAGAACAGTCTCGAGGAGTCGCATGGCTAAGACGCGCGCACACCGCCACTCGCTGTCGATCGAGTATACCGTTTTACTATAGTTTTAAATAAAGTTCTTGAAGTGCAGGTGCCATGGGGAACTCCGCGTCCGTCAAGCTGAACGATAAGAGGAAGTGGCAGTAAGTTGTTGTGATTGCTTGTTTATAAATAAACAACATTATTTTATCGTATGAGTAACCGGTCGTTCGCGAGAATTAGATCGAGTTAGGTTAATTACTAGGGTATGAAATAAATTTATTAATTTTTTTCTTGTTTATTGATGATATTATACACGTAGGTATGCCAAAGGTACATGGGACTAGGAGAGTTTTGTCCTCTGGACAGAAACATTACCTACTTGTCAAGATATGCACTGGCCAGACCACAGGGCCAGACCCAGCTAGTGCAAAGCTATTACCTTTACGATAAGATAACAAATTAAATGTTTAGCCCTACAACGGCAACAACTAAGAATTAAGGCGTGTGTCTTAGCGAGAATGTCTGTAGGCCTTTTTCCTTGGGGTTAGTCGACAATGTACTATGAAAGATGAAATGGATTTCGATTTCGGTCACCTAGTCTTAATGCGGTATTAGGTATACCTACTATACATAACCATTTTACTGATGAATAGCTAGAGTTGTAAGGTATTGAGGTTGCCTGAAGGAGATCGCTATTTACCAACAACAAGACCGCCTGTTGTAACTTTTACATACATTAATTTTTATTAATGTTCAAATTAGATACTTACCTAATCTACTTATAACTAATATAATTTAATAAATATACCTACACATATCTACAATACATGTTATTTACGTAGACGTTGTGAATCTAGATTAGGCTTCAACTAGATAAGACTGATATCTAGAGTATACTTAGGTACCTACACGGTGTGGTTACATTGTCTACTGTTTATGTAATGTTTACTTGACTGCTGCAGGTGTAATAAATAATGAACAATTTACATGCAACGATATACATAATATCGAAACACCTTATATGCGTACCTACGAGTAGATATTTATGCTATGCATCTCACTGATCGAAGTATTTATATTTCCTGTTACAAGTTCTGTGATTATGCTTATATCATAATATTTATAATATAAATACCTATCTAATTAGTAAAGAACTTGTTGTTTAACATATCACCAAATTTCGACCAAATACCTACTCGTAAATTTAAGAGCGCTATTACATTTCGGCGTTGAGCGAGTTTAGGTATTTTACGCGCTGCGGCAGGCCGTGCGAGCTCAGTATGCCGATCCCTTCTACCACACTCGCACTACAATGATGGATTAAACATTCTTGATCCTTCGCGAAGCATATTGAAATCAACCATAACAACACTAACTGTACTTAACTTTTAAAGTTCTAAAACTGTTATTTGGTAAGTACGAAAATACTAAATGCAGTGCAAATGTACATAGGGGCTGTTCATAAATTACGTCATCTATTTTTGACGATTTTTGACCCCCCCACCCCTCAAATCATCCAAAAATTAAGCTTCGGATGAATCTGTTTCCTCCTACGTCATGTTACCATCATCCGATGTCCAGACCCCCCCCCCCCCACTCCTCCCATTTGAAACGACGTAATTTATGAATAGCCCCATACTCGTACTTATGAAGGTAATCGCCATCGAGTAATATTCGAAAGAAATTATAGGTACCTACTCGCTTATTTACATGTTTCGTCATTGCATTTGGTACCTATAGGTTGTAAAGTTTGTATCAACGAGGGTTTAAAAACGAACTGGTACTGAGGATCTGATGATGATTAAGGTGGTCACGGATACCAATCAACCATGTAGTAACATGATTAGGCTCGTTTGATTCGTCTCAACAAGATCTTTGACACTGAAGATACACAGGGTCTGATGATGGAGCTGGAAGGTGGCCACGGGTACCAGTCTATCATGTAACTAAACAACTTCGTGTTTGGGCTCGTTTGATTCGTCTCAACAAGATCTTTGACACAAGACAGTACTCAGGGTCTGATAATGGAGCTGGAAGGTACCATTACCAATCAACCATGCAACTAAACCACATCGTGTTTAGGATCGTTTGATTCGTCTCAACAAGATCTTTGACACTAGGTGATACTCAGAGTCTGATGATGGAGCTGGAAGGTGGTCACCGGTACCAATCAACCATGCAACTAAACCACTTCGTGTTTAGGCTCGTTTTATTCATCTCAACAAGATCTTTGACACAAGGTAGTACTCAGGGTCTGACGATGGAGCGCGAAGGTGGCGACGGGTACCTGTCTATCATCATCAGCTCCATCATCAGACCCTGAGTAGTATCTTATGTCAAACATCTTATTGCGACGAATCAAACGAGCCCAAACACGAAGTGGTTCAGTTACATGGTAGACTGGTACCCGTGGCCACAGTCCAGCTCCATCATCAGACCCTGAGTACTAACTTGTGTCAAAGATCTTGTTGCGACGAATCGAACGAAGCCAAACACGAAGTGGTTTAGTTGCATGGTTGATTGGTACCGGTGACCACCTTCCGGATCCATCATCAGACCCTCAGTACTACCTTGTGTCAAAGATCTTGTTGCGACAAATCAAATGAGCCCAAACACGAAGTGGTTCAGTTACATGGTAGACTGGTACCCGTGGCCACAGTCCAGCTCCATCATCAGACCCTGAGTACTAACTTGTGTCAAAGATCTTGTTGCGACGAATCGAACGAAGCCAAACACGAAGTGGTTTAGTTGCATGGTTGATTGGTACCGGTCACCACCTTCCGGATCCATCATCAGACCCTCAGTACTACCTTGGGTCAAAGATCTTGTTGCGACAAATCAAACGAGCCCAAACACGAAGTGGTTCAGTTACATGGTAGACTGGTACCCGTGGCCACCTTCCAGCTCCATCATCAGATCCTGAGTACTATCTTGTGTCCAAGGTCTTGTTGAGACGAATCAAACGAGCCTAAACACGAAGTGGTTTAGTTGCATGGTTGATTGGTACCGGTGACCACCTTCCGGCTCCAACATCAGACCCTGAGTACTATCTTGTGTCAAAGATCTTATAGAAACGAATAAAACGAGCCTAAACACGAAGTGGTTTAGTGGCATGGTTGATTGGTACCGGTGACCACCTGCCGGCTCCATCATCAGACCCTGAGTACTATCTTGTGTCAAAGATCTTGTTGAGACGAATCAAACGAGCCTAAACACGAAGTGGTTTAGTTGCATGGTTGATTGGTACCGGTGACCACCTTCCGGCTCCATCATCAGACCCTGAGTATTATCTTCTGCCAAAGATCTTGTTGAGACGAATCAAACGAGCCCAAACACGAAGTGGTTTAGTTGCATGGTTGATTGGTACCGGTGACCACCTTCCGGCTCCATCATCAGACCCTGAGTACTATCTTAAGTCAAAGATCTTGTTGAGACGAATAAAACGAGCCTAAACACGAAGTGGTTTAGTTGCATTGTTGATTGGTACTGGTGACCACCTTCCGGCTCCATCATCAGACCCTGAGTACTATCTTAAGTCAAAGATCTTGTTGAGCCGAATCAAACGAGCCCAAACACGAAGTGGTTTAGTTGCATGGTTGATTGGTACCGGTGACCACCTTCCGGCTCCATCATCAGACCCTGAGTACTATCTTGTGTCAAAGATCTTGTTGAGATGAATAAAACGAGCCTAAACACGAAGTGGTTTAGTTGCATGGTTGATTGGTACCGGTGACCACCTTCCGGCTCCATCATCAGACCCTGAGTACTATCTTGAGTCAAATAAATACATATAGAATGTCAGGTCGTTTCAAATATTTTTAATCCTGTCCGGTAGTTTATTAAACTGTACCATTATAAATTATAATACTATAAAAACAGTGCTAGGATCAAAGTCTCTCGTTGCGGTTTACACGCACACAGTATAGCGTTTTACACGGCGCCCGCCGCACACAATGATAAAAAACCTCGTCGTCGCCGTTGAAAATGTGCGGAGCCGACCGACACACGTCCTGCCTCTACAAGCTCTGCCGCGGCACTGAGCTGGCGCAGCGCGCGTCATCGGTAATATAGAGTAGTTTTCAAAAAATTGCCAAAAAATTATAGTAGAATTTCATAAACACTAATGTATACCAACAGTATAAGCAAACGTTGCAGATTGCTTGAGTATGAAAATGACTTCGATATTAAGAGCGCTATTACATTTCGGCGTTGAGCGAGTTTAGGTATTTTACGCGCTGCGGCAGGCCGTGCGAGCTCAGTACGCCGATCCCTTCTACCACACTCGCACTACAATGATGGATTAAACATTCTTGATCCTTCGCGAAGCATATTGAAATCAACCATAACAACACTAACTGTACTTAACTTTTAAAGTTCTAAAACTGTTATTTGGTAAGTACGAAAATACTAAATGCAGTGCAAATGTACATAGGGGCTGTTCATAAATTACGTCATCTATTTTTGACGATTTTTGACCCCCCCCCACCCCTCAAATCATCCAAAAATCAAGCTTCGGATGAATCTGTTTCCTCCTACGTCATGTTACCATCATCCGATGTCCAGACCCCCCCCCCCCCCCTCCACTCCTCCCATTTGAAACGACGTAATTTATGAATAGCCCCATACTCGTACTTATGAAGGTATATTACTCGAAAGAAATTATAGGTACCTACTCGCTTATTTACATGTTTCGTCATTGCATTTGGTACCTATAGGTTGTAAAGTTTGTATCAACGAGGGTTTAAAAACGAACTGGTACTGAGGATCTGATGATGATTAAGGTGGTCACGGATACCAATCAACCATGTAGTAACATGATTAGGCTCGTTTGATTCGTCTCAACAAGATCTTTGACACTGAAGATACACAGGGTCTGATGATGGAGCTGGAAGGTGGCCACGGGTACCAGTCTATCATGTAACTAAACAACTTCGTGTTTGGGCTCGTTTGATTCGTCTCAACAAGATCTTTGACACAAGACAGTACTCAGGGTCTGATGATGGAGCTGGAAGGTAACATTACCAATCAACCATGCAACTAAACCACATCGTGTTTAGGATCGTTTGATTCGTCTCAACAAGATCTTTGACACTAGGTGATACTCAGAGTCTGATGATGGAGCTGGAAGGTGGTCACCGGTACCAATCAACCATGCAACTAAACCACTTCGTGTTTAGGCTCGTTTTATTCGTTTCAACAAGATCTTTGACACAAGATAGTACTCAGGGTCTGATGTTGGAGCCGGAAGGTGGTCACCGGTACCAATCAACCATGCAATTAAACCATTTCGTGTTTAGGCACGTTTTATTCATCTCAACAAGATCTTTGACACAAGGTAGTACTCAGGGTCTGATGATGGAGCGCGAAGGTGGCGACGGGTACCTGTCTATCATCATCAGCTCCATCATCAAACCCTGAGTAGTATCTTGTGTCAAACATCTTATTGCGACGAATCAAACGAGCCCAAACACGAAGTGGTTCAGTTACATGGTAGACTGGTACCCGTGGCCACAGTCCAGCTCCATCATCAGACCCTGAGTACTAACTTCTGTCAAAGATCTTGTTGCGACGAATCGAACGAAGCCAAACACGAAGTGGTTTAGTTGCATGGTTGATTGGTACCGGTGACCACCTTCCGGATCCATCATCAGACCCTTAGTACTACCTTGTGTCAAAGATCTTGTTGCGACAAATCAAACGAGCCCAAACACGAAGTGGTTCAGTTACATGGTAGACTGGTACCCGTGGCCACAGTCCAGCTCCATCATCAGACCCTGAGTACTAACTTGTGTCAAAGATCTTGTTGCGACGAATCGAACGAAGCCAAACACGAAGTGGTTTAGTTGCATGGTTGATTGGTACCGGTCACCACCTTCCGGATCCATCATCAGACCCTCAGTACTACCTTGTGTCAAAGATCTTGTTGCGACAAATCAAACGAGCCCAAACACGAAGTGGTTCAGTTACATGGTAGACTGGTACCCGTGGCCACCTTCCAGCTCCATCATCAGATCCTGAGTACTATCTTGTGTCCAAGGTCTTGTTGAGACGAATCAAACGAGCCTAAACACGAAGTGGTTTAGTTGCATGGTTGATTGGTACCGGTGACCACCTTCCGGCTCCATCATCAGACCCTGAGTACTATCTTGTGTCAAAGATCTTATAGAAACGAATAAAACGAGCCTAAACACGAAGTGGTTTAGTGGCATGGTTGATTGGTACCGGTGACCACCTGCCGGCTCCATCATCAGACCCTGAGTACTATCTTGTGTCAAAGATCTTGTTGAGACGAATCAAACGAGCCTAAACACGAAGTGGTTTAGTTGCATGGTTGATTGGTACCGGTGACCACCTTCCGGCTCCATCATCAGACCCTGAGTATTATCTTGTGCCAAAGATCTTGTTGAGACGAATCAAACGAGCCCAAACACGAAGTGGTTTAGTTGCATGGTTGATTGGTACCGGTGACCACCTTCCGGCTCCATCATCAGACCCTGAGTACTATCTTAAGTCAAAGATCTTGTTGAGACGAATAAAATGAGCCTAAACACGAAGTGGTTTAGTTGCATGGTTGATTGGTACCGGTGACCACCTTCCGGCTCCATCATCAGACCCTGAGTACTATCTTGAGTCAAATAAATACATATAGAATGTCAGGTCGTTTCAAATATTTTTAATCCTGTCCGGTAGTTTATTCAACTGTACCATTATAAATTATAATACTATAAAAACAGTGCTAGGATCAAAGTCTCTCGTTGCGGTTTACACGCACACAGTATAGCGTTTTACACGGCGCCCGCCGCACACAATGATAAAAAACCTCGTCGTCGCCGTTGAAAATGTGCGGAGCCGACCGACACACGTCCTGCCTCTACAAGCTCTGCCGCGGCACTGAGCTGGCGCAGCGCGCGTCATCGGTAATATAGAGTATTTTTCAAAAAATTGCCAAAAAATTATAGTAGAATTTCATAAACACTAATGTATACCAACAGTATAAGCAAACGTTGCAGATTGCTTGAGTATGAAAATGACTTCGATATTAAGTAGATTTTCGAAGGAATTGACACTTGTTTCGGAGAGAAAATCGAGTTCGTTTTACTTTGATTTTCTCTTTCTCAAAGGTATGTAGGAAAAATATAGTTTGATATGCCTAAAGTACAGGGTATTAGTAATACAAAATAGCCAGGTTTAGCAGAGTAAAATTCTCAACATTTCCAAATAAGAGCTCGCCATTCAGTGCTTCACGGGGTTTTTCGGAAACGACCATCAGAAAAAAAATCATTACTAATTTAATAACTCCTTTTTCTAATATTTACAACGATATTTATAAAGATAAGAAGACGCTTTTACTGGAACAAGTACTCATTGTTTCTAATAATGAGCGCAAAGTCCTGAATTTCGTCGACTAGTATCATCAATTTTGCATTATTTCGACTTTTCTTGTAAGAGCGCTCTTAAGTCTAAAATGCACTGTCACCAACCAACGCAACCACATAACTTGCCTTTCAACCGACTCATTTAACGATTATGGATTCAAACGGAAACTGAGACAAATCTACGGTTTTTCCTGTCGTAAAAGGCGACTAAAGTGGGCCATCGTGCCTTGACAGTCTTGTCAACCAGCCCACTTGGTATAATAACCCAGAAAAGTTCTGGGAAGCACACTTGGTAAAGTCGGATGTTTTTAACACGTTCACTGCGGGACAAATCTTGGTGAACTTTAAACTGGTGCGGTTGAGATCGAATCGGCCCAAACCTAAGTTCTTTTACAGTGCGGGTGAGGCCTTATCGACCCCAAATTTCAGTAGTTACTTACATCCTTCATAATTTTGCCTAGACGAGGATTAGGTGTTTTCTTTTGTGTTGTCTCCATTTGTCAGTAAATGTTTAATATACAGTTAGCTTCGCCCTTGCTTCTGACCTCTGGATAAAGAAAAAATACCTAAAGAATTTTTGAGGTCTTTTAGGCCCCAAAACGCACTAAATTTTATCTGAGACTAGTGAAGGGAATGGCAATTATCGCTAAATTATCGATGAAATAATCATCATTTCACCGAGCATCTTTGGTACAATACCTCAAAAGACGTTTTTAGTCAATCTAATGCAGGGGTCTCCAAACTTTTATACATGAGGGCCATATTGCGCCTCAGAAACTTCGCACCGGCCACCGTCCACCGTTTATTTGTATTAATTATTTAAACTAATTAGCAAACATTATCTATCGGTTACGATTGCTTTCGTATTTAGGTACCTACTTACCAATTATTTACCTACGTAAAACACGCGTGGTTCGAGTTATCGACAACTATGACCGCACTAACGTCAAGCGAACGACTCCCGCGTCGCCAGGCGTTCCGCTCAGTGCGGCCTTGGGGTCACTTTCTTGAGGCGTAAATAAACCCCAACCCGCACTGTGTTGATAAAATATATACCCAGTGCGATTGGGGCTTATTTTGACCTCAAACATTTTTTTTGTACCAACGAGTCCGGGTTTGAATAACATAAAGAAATGTATATTTGTCTTTATCGTACGCCTTGTAAGTAAACGGCGACAGCTCCCGCACGAGAGAGATAACACGAACTTTTAGCCCCGCACCAGCGTGTAGTCGAGCTTGGGGCGGATTTGCCTCAAGCCGCAGTGAACGTGTTAAAATGTCAGTATCCACTTGAGACTACCTGATGATGATTGTTATCTTGTGTTAAACCTAAATAAATCATAAGTAGTTGTTAAAGTGAGTAGGTATTATGTTATTAATAAAATCTCGATGTGATTGTTTAACAAAAGACCTTTTGCTACCGTTAAGAGCGCTATTACATTTCGGCGTTGAGCGAGTTTAGGTATTTTACGCGCTGCGGCAGGCCGTGCGAGCTCAGTACGCCGATCCCTTCTACCACACTCGCACTACAATGATGGATTAAACATTCTTGATCCTTCGCGAAGCATATTGAAATCAACCATAACAACACTAACTGTACTTAACTTTTAAAGTTCTAAAACTGTTATTTGGTAAGTACGAAAATACTAAATGCAGTGCAAATGTACATAGGGGCTGTTCATAAATTACGTCATCTATTTTTGACGATTTTTGACCCCCCCACCCCTCAAATCATCCAAAAATCAAGCTTCGGATGAATCTGTTTCCTCCTACGTCATGTTACCATCATCCGATGTCCAGACCCCCCCCCCCCCTCCACTCCTCCCATTTGAAACGACGTAATTTATGAATAGCCCCATACTCGTACTTATGAAGGTATATTACTCGAAAGAAATTATAGGTACCTACTCGCTTATTTACATGTTTCGTCATTGCATTTGGTACCTATAGGTTGTAAAGTTTGTATCAACGAGGGTTTAAAAACGAACTGGTACTGAGGATCTGATGATGATTAAGGTGGTCACGGATACCAATCAACCATGTAGTAACATGATTAGGCTCGTTTGATTCGTCTCAACAAGATCTTTGACACTGAAGATACACAGGGTCTGATGATGGAGCTGGAAGGTGGCCACGGGTACCAGTCTATCATGTAACTAAACAACTTCGTGTTTGGGCTCGTTTGATTCGTCTCAACAAGATCTTTGACACAAGACAGTACTCAGGGTCTGATGATGGAGCTGGAAGGTAACATTACCAATCAACCATGCAACTAAACCACATCGTGTTTAGGATCGTTTGATTCGTCTCAACAAGATCTTTGACACTAGGTGATACTCAGAGTCTGATGATGGAGCTGGAAGGTGGTCACCGGTACCAATCAACCATGCAACTAAACCACTTCGTGTTTAGGCTCGTTTTATTCGTTTCAACAAGATCTTTGACACAAGATAGTACTCAGGGTCTGATGTTGGAGCCGGAAGGTGGTCACCGGTACCAATCAACCATGCAATTAAACCATTTCGTGTTTAGGCACGTTTTATTCATCTCAACAAGATCTTTGACACAAGGTAGTACTCAGGGTCTGATGATGGAGCGCGAAGGTGGCGACGGGTACCTGTCTATCATCATCAGCTCCATCATCAAACCCTGAGTAGTATCTTGTGTCAAACATCTTATTGCGACGAATCAAACGAGCCCAAACACGAAGTGGTTCAGTTACATGGTAGACTGGTACCCGTGGCCACAGTCCAGCTCCATCATCAGACCCTGAGTACTAACTTCTGTCAAAGATCTTGTTGCGACGAATCGAACGAAGCCAAACACGAAGTGGTTTAGTTGCATGGTTGATTGGTACCGGTGACCACCTTCCGGATCCATCATCAGACCCTTAGTACTACCTTGTGTCAAAGATCTTGTTGCGACAAATCAAACGAGCCCAAACACGAAGTGGTTCAGTTACATGGTAGACTGGTACCCGTGGCCACAGTCCAGCTCCATCATCAGACCCTGAGTACTAACTTGTGTCAAAGATCTTGTTGCGACGAATCGAACGAAGCCAAACACGAAGTGGTTTAGTTGCATGGTTGATTGGTACCGGTCACCACCTTCCGGATCCATCATCAGACCCTCAGTACTACCTTGTGTCAAAGATCTTGTTGCGACAAATCAAACGAGCCCAAACACGAAGTGGTTCAGTTACATGGTAGACTGGTACCCGTGGCCACCTTCCAGCTCCATCATCAGATCCTGAGTACTATCTTGTGTCCAAGGTCTTGTTGAGACGAATCAAACGAGCCTAAACACGAAGTGGTTTAGTTGCATGGTTGATTGGTACCGGTGACCACCTTCCGGCTCCATCATCAGACCCTGAGTACTATCTTGTGTCAAAGATCTTATAGAAACGAATAAAACGAGCCTAAACACGAAGTGGTTTAGTGGCATGGTTGATTGGTACCGGTGACCACCTGCCGGCTCCATCATCAGACCCTGAGTACTATCTTGTGTCAAAGATCTTGTTGAGACGAATCAAACGAGCCTAAACACGAAGTGGTTTAGTTGCATGGTTGATTGGTACCGGTGACCACCTTCCGGCTCCATCATCAGACCCTGAGTATTATCTTGTGCCAAAGATCTTGTTGAGACGAATCAAACGAGCCCAAACACGAAGTGGTTTAGTTGCATGGTTGATTGGTACCGGTGACCACCTTCCGGCTCCATCATCAGACCCTGAGTACTATCTTAAGTCAAAGATCTTGTTGAGACGAATAAAATGAGCCTAAACACGAAGTGGTTTAGTTGCATGGTTGATTGGTACCGGTGACCACCTTCCGGCTCCATCATCAGACCCTGAGTACTATCTTGAGTCAAATAAATACATATAGAATGTCAGGTCGTTTCAAATATTTTTAATCCTGTCCGGTAGTTTATTCAACTGTACCATTATAAATTATAATACTATAAAAACAGTGCTAGGATCAAAGTCTCTCGTTGCGGTTTACACGCACACAGTATAGCGTTTTACACGGCGCCCGCCGCACACAATGATAAAAAACCTCGTCGTCGCCGTTGAAAATGTGCGGAGCCGACCGACACACGTCCTGCCTCTACAAGCTCTGCCGCGGCACTGAGCTGGCGCAGCGCGCGTCATCGGTAATATAGAGTATTTTTCAAAAAATTGCCAAAAAATTATAGTAGAATTTCATAAACACTAATGTATACCAACAGTATAAGCAAACGTTGCAGATTGCTTGAGTATGAAAATGACTTCGATATTAAGTAGATTTTCGAAGGAATTGACACTTGTTTCGGAGAGAAAATCGAGTTCGTTTTACTTTGATTTTCTCTTTCTCAAAGGTATGTAGGAAAAATATAGTTTGATATGCCTAAAGTACAGGGTACTAGTAATACAAAATAGCCAGGTTTAGCAGAGTAAAATTCTCAACATTTCCAAATAAGAGCTCGCCATTCAGTGCTTCACGGGGTTTTTCGGAAACGACCATCAGAAAAAAAATCATTACTAATTTAATAACTCCTTTTTCTAATATTTACAACGATATTTATAAAGATAAGAAGACGCTTTTACTGGAACAAGTACTCATTGTTTCTAATAATGAGCGCAAAGTCCTGAATTTCGTCGACTAGTATCATCAATTTTGCATTATTTCGACTTTTCTTGTAAGAGCGCTCTTAAGTAGATTTTCGTAGGAATTGACACTTGTTTCGGAGAGAAAATCGAGTTCGTTTTACTTTGATTTTCTCTTTCTCAAAGGTATGTAGGAAAAATATAGTTTGATATGCCTAAAGTACAGGGTATTAGTAATACAAAATAGCCAGGTTTAGCAGAGTAAAATTCTCAACATTTCCAAATAAGAGCTCGCCATTCAGTGCTTCACGGGGTTTTTCGGAAACGACCATCAGAAAAAAAATCATTACTAATTTAATAAGTCCTTTTTCTAATATTTACAACGATATTTATAAAGATAAGAAGACGCTTTTACTGGAACAAGCACTCATTGTTTCTAATAATGAGCGCAAAGTCCTGAATTTTGTCGACTAGTATCATCAATTTTGCATTATTTCGACTTTTCTTGTAAGAGCGCTCTTAAGTGCATGGCTAGTGCCTGCAGCGTCGCATATTCCAACTTAATAATAGCCTCTAACAATGACGCACGGAACTTATTTGTCTTTGTTTATTATTTATTCTTAAACCTGATATTGGACGAATTTTACGAAAATGAAGAAAAAAGATTTAATTTAACTCTATCAACAAAATATTTACTTACCCTGGAATTATAACAATGTGTAGGTAAGGTATTAGATAAGGTAAACGTACTGGTGCTCGACGCGGTCCCAGTACATTATGTCAACTTGAAACTTTGTCATTGTCAATAGAGGTGACAGCATGGTCTAATAAAACATGGTCTTCTATTCCCAGAGTGACACGGGCCTACGTCACAATAACATTGCCACTTTATTTCAACATAACATGTTACATGGGTACATTATACCTATGGTTAATAAGTTAAAATATTTCTTTATAATTTTATAATTTTCATTTATATGTATTTTATCTTAAATTTTACAATAACACGTCATTTTTAATTATTCGTTAGCAATATCTTCCGATTCACAAAAGAAATTTCAGACGTTCGGGTAATTCTGTTTACATTACTGGCACCACAGGATAGCGCTGTCACATTTGACAATTCGGATCTAGATAACTTCATGCCCTGACCGTCATCCTTGTCGAACGCGTGTTAATTGTTATTTCCTTCTCGCTCAGTGTCAGCAGTCGCAGTGTTTTCCAAACTTTTCACGTCGTAAGCTTGGTAATTAATGACATTAATGTGTAACTGTGAATTAGTTTTTCAAACGTTTGTCTTGTATAGACAAATAAAGTTTAATTTAATACATTAGATTTGTTTTATTTTACTATGTTTCTACATGAATAACTTACAATTAATGCCGTTAAAATAATTTTCACCGTTGGTTAAAATTCTCCCACATTTTAAAGTTTGAGAACCTGTAAACAACATGATGATGACGTAGGCCCGTGTCAGTTAGGTCATACGCGAATCTCGGAATAGAGTACCAGGCGGAGTATATTATTATACCATGAGGTGACAGCAGGGTGTCATCTATTGGGCATTAGCATGTCGAGCACTAGTACGTTTACCTTATGTGTATTTACCTACCTACCTTGAATTACATGATTACTGTGTCATGTCACTCATGTCCATATTGTCCATCAAGTCCCTTTGACAAGATTTTGACTGTTTAATGGTGACTATCGTTTTAAGCATTGACCTAGCTAAAATTGCATAGATGAATCAGTGTGTACACGAGGAGCTATTAAGAATTAGATAAATGAATTTTCTTGGGAAAATCGTCACCTGTGTCCTTGTTCTAGTAATAGAGCGCTCCATTTACTGTTGGGGTCATTGATAAAAGTTCAAGGGAATTAACCTATTTTACACATCACAGAGTCGGCAACGCGCATGTGACACCTCTAGAATTGCAAGTCCATAGACTAGTGGGCTGTACGTCCTGTGACCACCTATAAAAAAACCGGTATACTTGTGACAGTTAAAGTATTCGGATTCGGTATTAAAGTATTAGGGCAGATGTTCCGTTTGTGTCCACTGACTTTGTGTAAATTTTAAAGTATTTAACATATACCATATACTATTACAAGCTAAATTAATTCATTACCGTATAATGCTCAAAATAATAGGTAAATATAATACAAACTTTAATTATTCTCTCTCTTCCTACCCTGTCAGTGTAGTAAATGGTAATTAAGTGTTTGAGGTAGCACTATAAACACTTTCAAGTCTTTATCACGTAGCTGTACTTATGTGGTTGGTTTAGGTCTTTAGTATATTTCTTTGGTATAGTTTATAACATAGCACTAAGCTGCTACCACTCTGCTCGGCACTTACAGATTTTCTTTACCACGACAAGATTTCTATGTGACATATTCTAGACGTCGCGTTTCTATAACGAAGCAGTCATTATAAATAATAACAGCCGTTACTTAAAATTACGGTAACGTTCAATGTCATTACGTTATAAAAAGCGCGCGAAAGAAAACGAAACCGTGCAAGTGGTTAGACAAGCTTGGAACAGTTACTAAAATTACAGTGATTGAGTATGAGAATAACACAAAGTTTTAGGAATGGGGCCCGTAGAGTTCCCACCTCCCTAGCATTGTCCCGGGGGCATTTTGCCATGGCTCACTTACTTTGCTTCATAATATGATTCATATTTTCAGGTAAAATGATTTTTTGGTTGAAATGAATTTCGAGTGATTCCGAATACTTCAGAATGTCGGGTAGTTCTGAAACTCACTCCTACATAATTGTATCATATTATTAGAGTCTGTTTTAGAAATTTCCTTGCACTGAATGGTCTAAGATTGGTGCAAATTTACGGGGCATTATTTGGAACGTCGAGGTAAATATTTAAATAAACTTATGGGCATAGTCTGTTTTGTAAACAGTGTAGAAAAAGCGATACCTATTGCAGAGTTTGTTTTTTAATCCTTATGTCGATGTGGAGTTGTGGACGTCGTCGTCGTCCACTGTGCACTGGAGACGAAAAACTAATTTCGCTGGGCCATGGTAAGCATATATATCAAGGCACTTTGGCTACCCGTGAAGGAAATGACAAAATAAAAATTTTCCTTCACATTCACATCGTTCATGCTAACATTTACGAATGACGCAATTTTAAAACAATATTGCGTTCATAAATAGGGGCAAGTAGGTAAATAAACTCATTATATAGATAAAAGAAATTTTTAAGAACTGAAAGTTCCTAAACATTTAGTCAAACGAGATTCAGTGCAGTAGTAATGAATTATAAAGTAAGATAAATTAAGTGATTTTATTAATGGTGTGCAACTACCAATAGGTTCTAATCATGTAATCATATATAGCCTTCTTAATTGTGTCTAACCTGTATGTTTTGGGTTTAGTAGAAGAGTAGTGATGCCGGAAGGAAACTTGTCTTCCGACCAGGCTTTAATATATATGATGGTACCTATATATATAAGCTAGTTATTTTTTTTTTAAGCCATGCGGTTTAATCGCGTAAAGCCGGATGCCGCATATAAATGTAATCTAACGTATCTGCATGACCATCAAAAGCCTGCTATTCACAATAATTAAAGTAATTATAGTGCCCTTGAAAACAGTTAAATTGTATCCACGGTGGCTAAGGGGTTCCATTTGGTTAATCGTCATTATGGGTGCGGCCTCGGCCGGCGCAAACAACCTGCCTATTTGCCAACTGCACCTGCACCGTGTCGGCAGAGTCGCGTTTTAGAAAAGGATTGCAACCTACTAGCTGTTGCCTCGTCTCTAACATGTTTGTCATAAAGAGACACAAACAGCTAGTAGGTATAGGGGAAGGTACCCGACCGAAGGAAGCGAACACCCCAGGCAAAGCGAATTCGGGCTCCCAATCCTAAACTATTCGACTTTGTCGCACCACGCGCCTATATGATGTTCAGGATCCTTCGCTGAAGCTTCGCTGTATGAGCGGCTAGCGTTACAGGGAGCGGTCGCTGCGAGAGTCGTCGGTGACGAGTCAAAATGTGTTTTTAGTGCAAAATATTCGATTTTGAAAGGTAAGTACATTCGTACATTGTATGTTATTTTGTCATAGTAATTATCTCGAATTTTAATTCAAGATGCTTCTATTGCTTATTAAAGTATCTTCCTTTTTACAACGCATTTCTTTTAAAACAATCCAACGGTTTTTTTTTAATTCTTAATATCTTTAACTGACTGAATGGGCAAAGTGGATCGGGCAAAGCGGATAGCGTGTTCACTTTGAATTTATTAGGTAAATTTTTTTATGATAATATTTTGTTTGTTACAGATGGTTAGGTATGTAAATATCAAAAAAAGATCGATCATGGCTCCTGGCTAACAGACGTCATGGAAATGGCTATCAAAATGTGGATTCGCTGTGATAAAATGTCTTCAGACTCCGTGAAGACTTATGCTAATGAAATTAGTGAAAATATATCAAAAGTTACTTGTGACAGCTTTTTCTAATTAATATTATTGAAATGATCTTATGTTGATTAATTTTTACTTAGTTATTAAGTTCACTCAGATTTTATTATTAGTGATATTTGATTTGCCCGGAGGCCTGTTTCATTTTGCCCGGCACCCTGGGCAAAGCGAATAAAATATTTTTTTTTACGTTTTGTTCAAAATTGCAGCAATTATTAAACATTGGAGGCTAGTGTTGTTTTAAATTAAAAGTTTATTAAATAAAGACTTATTATTGACACTTTTTTCATTTCTACCTTGTTAAATTTTTCTGTTATGTCAAGTCAAACCTTTTCCGTTCACTATACCCGGACTTCCCCTACGTGCAAAGCACATCGCATTCATCATAGCCTGCATGTGCGAGCTGATGTAATTATGTAATTACTTTGTTAATTGGGTTAGTCACATATGTACCTATATGTTTTGTATTAATATTTATAGCAATATGTACACACAAACCATGCTTAATATTTTAATAAATTAACTGAAAATAGCACTTTAAGTAAAAAAGTTGACGCACAAGTTTCCAATTAATGATCTAAGTTCGAATCGAACGAAGGCAAGCTCTTTTATTATAAACAATAATTAATTTTAAAATAGACGATCTGTTGTTAATCTTAGTAAACTAAATCCGGAAACAATGGCCCTCAAGGCAGGAAATCCTTAATAATATAATTGAACAAGGGCTCTAGAGTTTCCTGTATATTGACTCTGCTAAAATTCATTGCTTATTTAATTACAACGAGATGTAAATCATTGAAAGTACCGACACTTTCGAAAATCGTTGCCAGGATCGCACGTACCCAGTAGAGTGGCGAGACAGTAAAACGAAGTATGAAATTGTTACTCGGCCGAGTAAAAATTCCATACTTCGTTTTACTGTCTCGCCACTCTACTCGGTACGTGCGATCCTGGCATTAGTTCTGCAACGGGCCGACCTCATCATCATCATCACACTTGCATTTTGTATGGGATCTGAACACAGAATGAAGTCATTGAACTGAACGGTGGTTGCAGCTAGGAGGAAGTCCACCTACTATTTCAACTCTTATGGTTAATTTGAATGACTAATATACTTACTGTTGACTGTGATATATGCAATGTAATGTTAAACGCCTGTAGCGCTGCTTAACAATAGATGGAGCTATATCGAATTGAGATGTTTATTATCGCTCTCTCCAAGCTCAAATCGTTCGCCAAATGTGTATCAAATTACACTTTCTCCAAACAATGATTCGATGTAATGACTCGGTTTCAGTAACTGATTCGTCACGGTCGTCAGTAATATACAATGCACATTTTATTATAAATATTGCTTAGGTAATAAGGCTTCTTCATGCTAAAACATACGTGATATGGCACTCAGGCTTCTTCAAATAGCATTTTCGTCCATTGTTTTAAATAAGGCATTTTAGTAGTCTGTGCTGAAATTGCAACAATATGCATGAATAGCAAATAGTCTGCTTATTCCGTCGTCGTAAGGTCCTGTATCGTGAAGAACGATGAGGTTGCGGTAGACCACACAGTTGCTAAACCATCCGCCACCATGACTTGGGACGGGGACTTGCGAAACTGTGCAGTACAGTAGCAGTCAGTTCAAATGCTTACCGACTACTTCACTGCCATTAGACTAGTATAATTGTGATCTCCGATTACGCATATTTTACTGTAAATCTCAGGGCTGCTTTATACGTTTATACTAAGAACCAACTCGCACTCGAACAAAATGTCGCGGTCGGGTCGTGAATTGCGAAATATTAACATTTTGTACTCAAAAGTAACCTAAAGAAGTACTACAAAAAAACGGAATATTTAATGACCGGTATATGACTAAGACTTATTTCGAGGTCTTATAATTAAATTACAGGTAGGTAAAACACCTTTGTTGTGACGATATTTTTTATAGTATAGTAGTAGTTTTTTAAAGTTTAGATTACTGTAATATTAAAATGTTACATGTTAGTTGTGTGTGCCTACGTAAAAATCAATAGTAAATAGGATATTTTAGACGCGGGTGATTCCGGTTTTTTAGACTAACCCGTGTAACGTGACCTCGTTATGTGTACAACGATAATATAACTTTGCATGATCGGAGATCCCTATTATTAATGGTTTGCATGGATGATCATCTCGGCCGCGCACATTAAGCGACTGGAGTGACAGAGAGACACCCCAGTGGACTTAATCACGAAATTAATTAATTGAATTTATAAAGTAATAATCATTACATCTAAAAATGCATACAATGCAACACAATATTCCTCATGAGACCATGCGTATGAAAGGTGGCAATTTTACCTACGCGTCTGAGCTGACGTAGCTTGGTCGATTTTATAGTTCGTTTTTTTAGCATTAAGTAGTTGGCATTAGAAAAAAGGTAAGTAAACAATCTTGACGTGTCTTTTCATTGAAAAACACTTTTGAAAAATAAGTCCCGGCAAATATGTAACAATTATGAATCCGTATCGTATACGATTATTTACATTCTTTTGCTTTCATAAGTAATAGCACAGAATAAATAATAGTACTAGGTACAGAAGACTCACTCTCTAATAAAACGCGTCTGTTACGATCAGGACAGGTATGGCCGCTAGGTGGCGACAGCGCCACGCGCGGCTTATGGCTAGCCACCAAAATTGGTGTGGAACAGATGTACTTTTAGCTACCTGTAGCAAAGCGACGAAATCGCGGAGTGAGCCACGCCTTTTAATAGTTAAGTACTGATTAGAAGAATAGAAAAAACGAACTATAGGTATAGGTACTATGGTCATCGACGGCAACGACACGATTTATCGTCACGATCGATAAATGTATGAGACTGTATGCAGTCGCTTTTATTATTGTCGTGGACCAAATAAATTCGAAGATGAGGTGCGACGCGCTCCTGCTTTGTGTCTTGGACGGTATCGTTTCGCCTTAGTTCGCTCGTGTTTCAAATCACGATGCCATTTCACTCGATTAGAATGGAGTTTAACGTTGAATTTCAACGACAACTCCCTGGATGAGGCGTGCGCTGGCGGGCGATCACGCAGCATGCAGGACACGTGCGCGCGACCTTCCGCTGATCTTGACCATGCGCTTGCGACCTGCGGGATTATCTGATTAGCGTTTATCTCTTACGTTTTACTAAATCAATGAGCAATTGAGGATTCGTGTTTTTTTGGGACAAAATACACAGTCTATGCTCCCACGCAGCCGGGTAAGACTTAGACAAAAAAAGAAAAAGACTTCATTACATTTTATGCTATTTAATGATAATGATTGAAGTTTTATCGTAATTAAATGGTTGTAATCAGAGGCGTACGTCATGGCTATTTCAATGGTAAATAGCCATAACCCCTCGAGATAATGGTGTCACGTGTTCATTATCTACTCGTTATTTTTACATAATACCTATATCAAAACATCACGCCACAGCAATTCATTTATTATTCTTTCCATTCTGGATCGCAGAATATTTATCTAATATCCATTTAAATTTTATTAATTTTAGGTACATTTTGGCGGTAAACTTTGCCAAGCTTAGATCAAGCAAAGATTAAAATGCAAACAGACACGTTACTCGCACATTTGATAGAAGGTTGTAAAAATAGCCAAGTGGAGGATGAAAGGGTGGCTAAGTGGGCAACGCGACCCAGGACAATAAACAGTGCAGCTGAAAACGGAAACATAATTAAGAACCGGCTTATCGTGAAGGTACACAATAATAAATATGTTTTAGCGATGACCACTGTGGTCAAACCACATGATATGTATGTTACACGTGAAATAAGTATTTACGTATTTTACACTTTTGCGGCATACTCCATTGTTAAAAAAGGAAAAAAATACCTGAAGTATTTGTCTTTGATATTGATTGTGCCTGTGTTTTTTTGTTAGATTTGCACTTAGATTAGGTACATCTGTTTTAGTAACAACATAGATGGAACATAAGTACCTAAGTACCTAGATCTTTACAGTACCTAATTGTTTTAGAGACCGTGCTGTCGATTTATTATAAGTTAATGTTTTTATCTCAACCATTCCTTGATGCATATTTATTTTATTGTGGTTATATAAGTCACCAGCCCGCACCATAGTGCATAGTCGTCGATAAGCTTCTTGTATATTTATTGGGATCACCAGATTTCCATCCTTCAGTCGTCTTTGAGAGTTCACTGGAGCTCTACCTAAGCTCTGTGTTAAAAATGTGTTATCATTTTTAATTTTTCGGAATTTTACTAAAAAAATCTTTACATTTAAAACTATAACTTTTGAAAAATATATTTACTTTTTAGTAAACGTTTTCACTGTGATATTATTTGATCTCTTTGGTATTTGAATATGGAATTTTTGTCGCGTAAAGTCAGATCGAACGGGCAGCTTGACACCCGTCAGGTGAATGGCGCGGGCACTTTACAGAGTACACGGTGAGTTACTTACATGATTTATTGTATAAACATTAGTCTCACACGAGATCAATTATTTTAACGATGGCTTAATATAACAGTCGCTATTTTTGTATCTCTTGACTAAATTCTATGGAGTCCGTGCAATTACAGACAGCTCTAGATACTGGTAAAGGTAAGTTCGGTCTTCACAAGATCTTTGATAATTATCTTACGGTCGTGTACCTTACGCTTTCTATCTTTACCACAAATTCAATAAGATATGAAAAAAAAATTGCATCATCTAAATTACTTAATTGAATATTTTATGTAAGTATAGGCAAGGCGCATAGGGGTAACTTCGAAAGCGGGTTAATTTTAACCCTTTTCCAGGCATACTACGATTTATCGACCACTTACGCGCCAATATAATTTGAACCTTAGCGATCCGATTTAAAGTTCAAATCAGATTTAACTTTCGGGAAATGTAACTTGTCTTCAAACGAATCATCATAGCTATCCAGCTATGATGATATTGATGATATAATTGGAATATATTTGGATTTTTTGGGAAAACCTTGTAGATTGGTGCGGCCTGGAAAAGGGTTAAATTAAATAAGGCCAGTATCTAGTAAACTAGCAACAGTAAGCAAGATGCCTTGGTAAGTGTTGCTAATAAAGTATGAAGTGCTTTCTTCAGAAGTGTGTTCTATTTAGTAGATATTTGCCATTTTCAAAACTACCCTGCCGTCGAAGTTAACCCATTGCACCTTACGTATTTTTGTTATTAGGTATTTTAATTATTTTTGTGTTTGACCGGTTTTTAGCACTGACACCAGCACTAGAGGCGACATTTGCCACAGCGCGGAATATTATAACTGAGTAATAATACTACCAACTTTTTCCAAGTACATAACATACACAGTCGGTAGACAGAGATCATTAGTATTGTTAAAATTTCTTGTTGTTTTAACTTGATAGTTTTGATAATTCTCCGTTTTCTCCCATATTCATACACAACAGTATGTAGCCTAAATATTACCAGAAGTAGGTACGTTAATGTTGCACTTACTCTAGACTGTTTGCCTACAGCTGAATGTCGGGTGTGGAAGCGTGTGTGTGCCAGAAGAGAGGCTTCGAATGCCCTGGGTGCCCGCGTAGGTAGGCCGTAGCCAAGTATATATTTATAGACAAGATTAGTTCAAGCAATACTCTAAGGGCACCGTAATAAACTAGCCATGACATGCTATAAATTACTTATAAAATAAGAAAGGAAAATTGCAATAACGTTTTTGTTATAAACACTTCCCGCAGCAATGTTATTTATGTAAAATTTGTCATTATTTATAAAACAAATAGCCAAACAGTTAATATTTTGCAAAGCCTAGGTAAAGTACATAACTTATACGTCTTGGCCCTTTTGGTTGAACTAATTTTCAGGGCGGTGACGTAGCAATGCGTAGATCGTAGACAGGGCCGCCGTAGTAGCCATCTCGTAGAGGTTGGTAGGGTAAAATAGCCAATGATTGACCCTAAAGTAGTTTTGTAGGAAAGTCACTACGGTACTGCTGCCTAGTATAAATTACCCTCTTATTTATTGTTAATTTATTTAAAGTATTAAACTTTGTTATTTATGAAACTAAATCACTAAGCGTAAGCGTGAGCGAGACGGCTGATTGTTATTTTAAACGTCCAACTTCTATGAAATTTTGACGTATAAATAACACTTGCACTGCATGGGCTATCAAAATCGCTGCAGAATTTTCTTGGTCTGACTCTAGTGTATTTCATGACGTGCGATTGTCAAAAAGGCTTACACTTAAGCAGATTATGTCGTCAGGTGACCAGCAAAAATCGCTAATAAAAAAAAAAGAAATATAAAACAATCTTATTAAGGTATTAATATGGTTAATTATGGCTATTAACTTGTGGTAGTAATTATGTACCTCGCCTCTACTACCGATGCGGACGCCTCAACGTGACCACGACCGCTCTGTCAAGAGCGATACGAAAGAGAAGAGAAGAGAAGAGAGAGTAAATTTAGTCAGTCAGGTAGTACTTAAGTAGTTTGCTTGTCACCTGACAATGTGTTACCTATAATTTTATTTTATAGCTACAATCACAATCAGTTTTTGCTGTAAGTACCTAAGTAGTATAAGTATTAGGTACCTCCTTTTAGTCGAAAGCAAAAGTGCTCGGGTAAATTTCAAGTAGGCAGGTCGCTATCGCTTTAAAATTCTCAATCGATCTATTTCAGGGGGGTTGAGTTGAGGTCATAGCGATAGATATATAGAATGTACTCGTAGGTTGCTATCCTGTCGCTATGACATGTTTTGGTCGCGGGTCACCGACCCCCGCAATTATCGCTGAATGATAACTCAAACGTGTATGTGGTTTTGGTGGTTGTATCGATTTCCATGACTTTGTTATTTATTCAGTGGTATAACTGAAGTTTTATGTATATCTATTACGCAACTATAGATATCTCTGGTCTCTGGTGGAATCATTTTATCAAAAAATATAATTATAAGTGTTATGTAATATGTGTGACTGTTGGAACCCATGGCGCTATTTATAAATACATGTACCTATTTGTAAGGTTCTTACCGGGTTATTTGAGCTCTTTGTTTAAACAACGTGAATTACAAGAGCTCCCGCTATCTAGTTATAAAAGCCTGAGCTACTTGGAGAATAAAACGTAACATAGACGCAATAACCCCATAGTTGCAACCGAACCTCGGTTGACCTTAGTTACACAGTCTACCCCGACTTTTTAACACATTCATTGCCACCTAGCCAAACAAGACGTCCGCGCTAGGCCACAACAATTTCGTCATATAAAGCAAAGTGCCACGATCCCGACTATCGGGTCGTCCGGCCTGGGAACGAAATCATAAAATACCCGATAGTCGGGTTTCCGGCACTGAATGTGTTAAAATAAAATCGCCATGGTTGCAACAAACTTTCTAACCATTGTAATATTGGGACTCGAAATTTACCTTACGTTTCCTATAATTTCAAATATCCATAATTACTTTTTTAAAGTATAATAACTTATTGACATAAAAACAGTCGATGTTATTTTTATGTAATTAATGATTTCAATTACATAAGTTGTGCAATCGTAACATTTCCCACTCCCACGGCGCGGCCTGCCATCTGTTATCGAATGGACAGACCGCACAAGTTCCGTGACCACGAGTCTATGTTTAAATATGTCATAGAAAATGTAGCGCATCATAAACGTATGCTAAATATACATAGGTACTTCACGCGTTATAAATACATAGGCAACTCTGAAAGTTCTTAGAAAACGCCACTTTGAGGTAATGTAACATAAAGATGCATATAATTTGGGAAAATATTATTCTTATTTATTTTTTGAGGTAAATGGTAGGGTGACTGCTATAGTTATTGGCCACTACATAGAAATTGGCCATTCCTAACAAATCAGAAAGAAACAAGCCAGATTTTAATGTGGGCTTAGCCTACTAACAAAGTTACAATAGGCTCCAGTTATATTATTACTTTTTAACTTTAATTGTTTTTGTGGTTGTTTAACGGATGACCATAGAAAAGCAACAGCGTTTACATTACAGTTGTGCGGTTAGTAAAAAAGACTGACAAATAGTTGTATATGAGCAGATTTTGAAATCCATCAATATTCCCTATACTGTCCCTATGACATCAGAATTTTTTTTGCATGAAAATACTTTAATCTTGATGGGTACCTCACGTTGCTCACGTATTTCATACAAAACCTCTGAGGACCCAAAATCATACAATAACGGCTTTGGGAGGATGAGCCTTGTGCGTTTCAGGGGCATCCTATCCTAATCAAATTTTGTACACGCGAAAAAATACATTTTAAGCAAGTATTAAAATAAAGAGTGACGGCGGAGTTAAATAAAGTTTTGTCTAATCTAAAAACTTTCAGTTTGCCCATCGTATTATAGGTACGTAGTATTTCATTAATTCTACAATTATTAAAGTTAAAGTGGAATATTGTATCACAGCGCCATCTCTTATCGGGCGACCGCAACCGCACCGGCCTATCAGGGAAAACTTATCGCTGAAAATTTTCCCGCTTTCCCAGGAGCGAGTGCGCCATGGGTCCCCCCGCGGTGCGAGACAAAACCAGCGCGTTCGGCGGCGAACGGCAGTCGCTGGCCGACGCCAGAGCCAAGTGCACGTACGACGCTATGGACCGCGACAGACTCGGGCTGTGGGGCTGCGGGGACGGACAGTCCTCCAGCCGGCTGTCAGGGCTTGACCGGCTCAAACATCCCGGCCTGAACAAGGTAACTAGTGGTAGTACCCCTTACAGTGACCCGTGGATAGATCGATGACCGCGAGTAATTTGGTTAGGTCATGGTTGTGTGCGGAAGTAGTCGCAGTGATCCACCGCGGCCCGGATCCGGCGTCGGAACTTGGAACAGCTGCTCGATTGTCATGCTAATCGCGATGTTTGTTTGTTTGCGCCAGGTGTCAAAGTTCACGTGGTTTAAACTTTCTGACAACTTTGCAGCGTGTTTAGACTGTTTACATTTTAATGAAAACAATTGAATTAAATGTAGGGCTTGCTACAACTTACCCATAAGGGGGTAAGTTACAACTAAATAATACGCCTAAATATGGATGTCGTAGTATTTGTATGGAGACGGCCGCTATATGACGGCACCGCTATCCTAGGAAACTAGAGCATTATTCATAAAACTTTACGGACCTGATTTAGTTAAATTATGTTTTGTTCCTTTCTTACAAATACATAAGTCAAAATGACAGATAAAGACAAACGATTTTTACTTAGCTAATTGAGGCTTGTACCGCGTTTATGAATAGCGGCCTTAGTCTTTAAGTTACTTTTCTTTTCGAGTAGGTACCATTGGAAATACATAATAAATATTTACTTCCTGCATCCTAGTTCTTGTTAAAATACAAATTATACCTACCTATATGTAAATACCTATATGTATTACTTATCAAAATGCGTTGGGATATCTGCTTCCTGCTTCTAAAAGTTTTGGTAAAAATATTTTAAAAGGGATAATTAAAACATAACAATATGTAATAAAATAATTTTGTAACAATTAAGTGAATTATATTGATCTGCAATATTGTTAAAGTATTCTTAATTAATATCATCACATCACCAATTGACTAACTGTTAGTCATAAGTAATAGTATTGTACAAGTACCTAAATGTAATCCTATGTCTGCATTCGGAATAAAGATATAGGTAAACTGATATTTATTATGAATAATGCTATCAATTAGATATTACCATTCATCTGCATCTGCATCATGTTCATCATGGTCATCATTCATGTGCATCTGGAAAAAATTATGTATTCGACCTAGTAGCAAAATAAATACAAACTCGAAATTATTCAGTATTCAAGTATCATATCGCACCAGTCGTGAGTAGTAAAAAATATCTAATCGGCATGCATGTCAATAGCCAAAGACTACAATACCTATATAGGCTTTTAGTACCACTCTTTGTACTACGGCCCCCTTGTAGCCGCCCCTCGCGAGGGTCTGGGTGGCGAGCAGACCCCTCAGTACACGTGTTATCGTCAACATTTTCAATTATGTACATTAATTCAAATCGTCTGAAATCGGGAGACCCGGCTTGCTGGACTCGTCTTTCGCATTGTTGGGTACTTATTCTTGCGATTGGGACATTTGGGAATTTGGGACTCATGAAATTAGATTTCAATGTATTTGTTAATTCGAGGAATTGTCTGACTTCTTGATGTGATACTGATGACATTACAGACCACTGAGTACCTAAAACGACAGCGGAGAGTCGAATAAGTATTTATGTTGTAAGCAATGTAGTCCAAGTATCTACTTAAAACGGGTTGGAGACATTTGATAAAAATATGTATACATACAAAACTAATCTCTCCATTTTTTCACTTCATGACATGAAGACCTTCCTATGGTCGCCATGACGTGTAACATGAATCGTGAGAGTAATATTTTAAATTTTCATGAACGTATAACACTTACATAATTGCATATTTTATTCGCTTTTAAATACTTAGTTACTAGTGAAAATTTCAACACGAATTCAAACTCGTTCGGGATATTTCTTAGGTTCCTATACTTTTATATATCTAATTGCGCAATCAACCTATAAATCATTTTATTAATACGACTTCAATAACTTCAGACTTGATGTGGTACAGCGAGTTGCAAAAGTTCCATGCACTTTTTATGAATAAAATCCATCTCAGTGAAGTTAAGAAGAATTCATGCATTTCAATATTTAGCGACAACATCGCTTTATTTCAATATAAAACTTTCAAAATAGATTTGACTCACCACTCATCACTACACCTTATAAAACAAAGTCCCCCGCCGGCCGCGTCTGTTGTATGTTCGCGATAAACTCAAAAACTACCGAACGGATTTTCATACAGTGTTCACCTATAAATAGAATGATTCTTGAGGAAGGTTTACGTGTATAATTTGTAAACTCGTGCGAAGCCGGGGCGGGTCGCATAAAACCGAGTCGAGTGCATTAAGTTAAGGTCTTAACCCGAGGTGTTACAAGCTCTACTTAGAGCTCAGCTTTATATTTAGATTCAGTATTCATGCATGTATTCAGTTTTGACGTTACAGAGAGAAATATCATTTAGGTCATAAATTTAACATAGGTAAGCAATTGGCATTTAAATAATAGCGTCTTAGCGTTATGAGTTATTTTTCCTTAAATATAGTTTGTGGATAACTCCCGACACGATATTATAATTTGCATGTTGACACGACATGTCGTACTTACATTATAGGTACCTATATGGGAATTTCCATACAAAAGTGACCCATTTTCAGTGCTCTTGTAACTATCTCTATGTACTTAGCAGGTATATTGATGCGTGCGAGACGCACTATTTTTAAAGTTCTAATGCGCGGCTCCAGAAAATTTTATCACACATATTACGCCTGTTGTTACCGCTGTCTTCATGTATTATGTGTGTCTCTCTGTAAATGTTTTTTGAGGTTGTGCAATAAAGAGGATTTGTATTGTATATTACGAGTATCTCATAAATGTTTAATAAACATTTCTGACACAAAATGCTTGGTCAAGTGAGACACTTATTTACCTAAACTAAAAAAAGTCAATAATGCCTGTTTACATACAATAGAATGACGCACATCGATTACTTATGTCATGGCGTTGCAGAAACAGCATACAATTATGTCATCGTAAGGTATTATGGTCTACCATAATTAAAAAATAAAAATAAAAACTTATCGGCTGTGTCGCCGTATCAGAAACAAGTTGTTTTTACATGACTATGACATACGTCTACCTGCAGAAGTCCTCATGACTCATAATATTGGCTAACCTACACGATAATATAATTTCAATATCGGATTTCCGGACATCACGCAAGTTGCTCGTAGTTGGCAAGCAATCAATATCGTCTGTTACTTGTGAATCGGTCGGTACGTATCCATGTCATGAAGTTTTTCAGAACTTAACAGTCAATCGGCCTGATGATTATAATTTTAATAAACGTCAAAAATTATATCTTGATACGATATGCAACGTATCAAATTTTTGACGTTTATTCAAATTAGAATTAGACCGAATATGTTGACTGTTTGCTGAAAATATGAAGGAAAACCACCTGCCTCATGCGTATCACCATGACGAGTCGCACGCAATTTCATTGCAATACCTACTTTATACGTCGTTTTAAAATTCTAACAGACTAATATTATCCGCTAGGTACTGTAAAACGGACAAAAGTACGCTTTTTAGGGTTCCGTACCCAAAGGGTAAAACGGGACCCTATTACTAAGACTTCGCTGTCCGTCCGTCCGTCCGTCCGTCCGTCCGTCTGTCACCAGGCTGTATCTCACGAACCGTGATAGCTAGACAGTTGAAATTTTCACAGATGATGTATTTCTGTTGCCGCTATAACAACAAATACTAAAAACAGAATAAAATAAAGATTTAAATGGGGCTCCCATACAACAAACGTGATTTTTGACCAAAGTTAAGCAACGTCGGGAGTGGTCAGTACTTGGATGGGTGACCGTTTTTTTTTGCTTTTTTTTTGTTTTTTTTTTTTGCATTATGGTACGGAACCCTTCGTGCGCGAGTCCGACTCGCACTTGCCCGGTTTTTATACTGATTTATCTTTGTTGCGTTAAATTGAGGTCTGCTATAAAATATCGATTTGGGGTTTACCTAACTTGAGAATTCATCCGTGTTCGACATCATGACGCCGCGCCAAGTCATGGTGACTGTGATGTTTATTATTGACCATTAGAACATGTTACTCACGCATTTAGTAGGAAGTTGTAAATTGGCAGTAACTATTCGTACTTAGCTAATAGTGGCCAGTAGCTATGTGGCCATTCTAGGCCATCCACTAACGACTCAATGTCATACGTTATTGCCATTAGCTAAATCAATTTGAAGTAAGTAAGTAGTTACAAAGTAGAAATTATTGATTATACGAGTGACGTAGAATAAGTATGAGTAGGTAATAGATACATACAATCTTCTCTAAAAATACGTAATTCATTCCAATTCCAAGTATTTATGCAACCATTAGGATTAGAGTAGGTAGGTAGTAAGCTCCATAAAATATCCCATAACTGGTAGGTACATAAGATTCAAGTAAATTGTCGTTGCGATAATAATTTAAAATGATTGCGTAATTGTTTTACAGTTTTTTTCTCGAATGTCTACTCGCCACACTCAAATCAAATACAAGGTTTGCTTTTACAAGCTTGAGAGTTTTGCAAAGTAGGTGCCTAATTGGCACTCGTGGAACCTTTGATCTTCCCAGGTTATATATTCCTTCTACCTTTCTTTTTTTATCTGCAGATAAATGCTATTTATAAACTGTTTTTAAATGTTTTCTTAAAAAATCCTTTAGAGGCTTGATTGCTGCAAGGTTGGCTGTCTTGAGTACTTTTTCGTTCGTTAATTTCGTCCTGTTCATTAAGTTATCTGCATAGATTGACCCTGATCGATAGATTATATCTGTGGGTCAATGAAAGACAGGTAACAGTAATGATCGGGTTAGAGCAGTGAGTAATGGAGCATGTGACATGCATGTAGTTCAGGGACGAGCATGTGTTGGCATATCGGTTCAGCCCGCGGGCGTGGGACATGGCTATATATGTTTAAGTATAATGGTTGTAAACATAACGATTATAAGCAGGACTTGTATGTAGGTCACATTGCTAATGTTTTATCTTTTATGAAGGGAAAAGTTACATAGTGTTCGTACCTACCTCGATAACTTGATATAATGAAGTCGCTACACGAGACTACTGATTGTTATAAGGATATTGGGTTCAGGAAATCATTGATTTTTGTTTCATTTTTCGAATAACTCGGACAGGGGACGCATTTATAACCGCCTTGCTAGGAGCTGAACGCAAAATTTTAATCAAATACGCCCTTATGTGGCTTAGTTGTGCGCCGTATATTAGGAAACTGCGTAGACAAGAAAATAATAATGTGCAAAATTCTGACATGTCAGTATTGTCAGTCTTTATATCGTCGGGTGACAAGCAAAAGTCACTAAGTACTATCAAAAAATCAAAGTAACAATGCACTTTATTAGACTTGTAACACGGTTTATTGTCCAATAATTTCAATGGTGTTAGTTAGTGACTTTTGCTTGTCATCTGACGATATGTCGTATTCAGTCGTATTAGAGATCCCTTTCTGTTCTATTTGAATGTTTTATCATCGGACTCGTCCCAAATATTTCTGCGAGTAAATTCCTGCGAGCTCGGAATTGCGTTCAATGCAGGGAGTTTCTCTGACGCCTTAGAGAATACGCAGTTGTACATTGTTTAGAATGTTTAGATGTTTACTTGTTTGCAATATCGTGTGAACCCGAATTCTCAGAAAGCTACGAATACCTACCATGCACTGAATAAGAATTATGATATGTTATATATATGTATATCTTATTTAAGTGTTTCCTAAGCAACAAGTGCAATAATACTACTTATACATATTTAGAGAACAACTGATTTTATTATGTAAGTATTTAAGAATCGCAGTATACATTTCCAAGTGTTAGTAGGTATATTGGTTATTAATTGCCATATTAATAGGGATTAAGTTCGTGTCTGCAGTTTTTATCATTCCGCAATAGTACGAATACCTATTTCAGTTTTTCTTTACATACCTACCTACTTTTCGATATCTTCAGAAAAACAGCGGTTTGAGCAATGAAATTTAATCCGAAATTATTCAATTGCAAATGTTCGTGTTTGTTTGTGATCCATTTGAATGGAAGCCTACATTAAACTGAGGAAAACTATCTAATGATCGGCACTCCGGCAGTTTGCAGGCGGGATTAACGTCGCCATAACGACAGATAACGCGTCGGCGGCGCTAAACCCCGACACAATATTAGTTCAATTTAGCCCTCCGCCGCGACTGAGGTTACACCACAAACTAAAGTAAAGAGAACGGAAGTTTGTTAGTTTTATAGCTTAGTAGTTGCACTAAGATCTCAAAATAACATATAATATATGCGTGTGTTTAGTTCTGGACTTAATATACCTATACAAAAACGTTTGTTAAGGTTTAGTCAAGTGAAGGCTTAATGTGGTTGTAAAAAGATTAATTATGCTTCAAGTTCCCTGTCAAGCCTAACTCGTAACATTCGGGAGGCGGCACGGCGGCAGGTTCATAAAACTCGTTCATTACCAGGCTCTTCAAATGTAGTAGTAGTAATTTAAAACACTTTATTGTACAAAAATCAATCAATCAATCAATTCGTCATTAGAACAAAGGCGAACTTGCTGTTATCAGCGTATTAATAAATGCGTCGTAAATAACTACAACTCCTTTTCTCGATAGTTATTCCCGCGCGCGAGCAGGATGTGGTACGCGTTAAAACACCTGTATAGAAACATAATTGTGTGCAAATGTCAATACGTGGTGCCTTGTACCTTGATCTTAATATGTGGACATGTGTCTAGCCTAGGCATTGCGATCAGACCTAGAACACTTATATCGGTCGAGAGTCTGGCCTAGGTCGTAAAGCATTTGTGCGGCCTAAGCCAGGCTATATCCTTGCTTTGTATTGAAAGTCACATATTGCCAGCACTGCATGTATGATCTCAAAATCATTTGCTTTTAAGCCTTCATAAAGATGCAGAAGTATGCTAGATCTACGAGTATATCTAGATGTACATCGTACTGCAACGATTTAATATTAGAACACTCTAAAATAAATTAGATAAAAGTAAATAACCTACAATACCAGAAACAAAATTTTAATGAAAAACGAAAAACCTAAGACTTGTTATTTTACATAAATACCTATTCAATAAGCTTGTTGATTCAAGATTCAACAATATAAATAGAACTGACTTGTTTAATAGAATTAGTATCAAGAACATTTCAAATCATTTCGTATTCAGAACAAACGATTTTCGTTGACAGTCTGTGTTTTTGCTCTCGAATATTTCACTTTAAATTCACCAGCTTTTAATTAATCTATTTCACCTTTTTCTTTTACATCGCTCTCTTAATTTAGGAAGTCTTAATTAAATTTTATAAGCGTTTGTTATAAATGCTGGCAAATTTTTTTCATAGCCTAATCCACGTCAAAATTTAAGTCTAGACAATTATAAACATGGGTTTGTTTGTGTATTGTGTTGTTATCAATATTACTGTTATAGCTGATACGGATATAGACGGAGAGATAGCCCCGGAAAATGGTATATACGTATAATGGTATATAACGAGAGCAACGAAAATTCATTTATTTATTTGCCTTCCAGTTAAGTATTCTTTTTAGTAAATACATTTGATTATTATAAGAACATTAAAAAGGGTTAACCAATGAATGGCACATTATATGCCTGTCATATTTTATATCGATCAATGGCTCCTCGTCTCCTATTGCCATTTAAAAAATATTGATTATGCGCTACTCGTTTATAATCAAAATCACACTTGCACAATCGAAGTGGTTTACAATCAATTAAACAAGTGGAGGAATGCAACCGACGAATGGTTGCTAGTTGATAGGCCGGGCCGGGCCCACTGCGAGCTCTAACTCGAATTACTTTTACTCCATACGTCATCCGTACAATTTAGACTACTCACTTCAACAACTTGTATGTACTTACAATAGGTGATACATTATATTTTATAGGGTAGCTGATTTATTTGTAGGTGACACCTAAGTCACTAATTGTAAAACAATTATTAAATAGAAATCAACGTTGTCTTGTTACTAGTACGGTTTACTGTGGATCTGAACTTGTGATAGGAATTAGTGAGTTTTGGTTGTCAACTGACGATATATAAATCAAACTGACCGTTGTCTATTAGGTACTATTGAACTTAAAAGGTAGGTATCTTTCTCTAGAGTTGTTGAAGTCGTTTATTTTATAAAGGAGTAAAAAATATAGCTCTCTTAAATAGAGCTAGCTCTTAATAATTCAACGTAGACCTTAGTAAAACCATTATGTCGTCCCTGCGCATGGCTATATCGAACAATATTGCTCATTCATACGCAAATTACGTCATAGCCGCCGTAATACTTATTCCCCTAATGAACACTATGAGTTTATTGCGAGCGTATTTTCAGGCGCTTTATCCTCAAACTATGTGCCTCCTTTTTGCGTTCACACTTACTGAAACGCTGTAAAAACTTATGATCTTGACCATTAGTTAAACTAAAAAATAAGTTACCTATGATGCTTTTTTGTTTCTTGATAGGTCAACGTTGGTTTTAATTATTGAACTTTTTTGACCTAATTTAACTGATGAGATAAATCATTAGTCATTACAATTAACAGTGATGGATGGTAGAGAATGCTGTATTGCTATTATTACGTAACTTTGGTGAATGACTATATTGCATTAAATTAATTTAATATATTTTATTACAAAGCTGATTGTAGGTATCACAAACCGATTATCAGTCGGGTCTTCACAAGTCTTTTGTTGTATCTAAAACAAATCACTGCGCGGTCGTAGAGCTCGGAGGGTAGGACATTAATATAATAAGAGATGAGAGTTTAACTTCCACTTAAACTTACGTAAGTTGCCGCCGGCTTTTCTCGCCATTTCAACATAATTGTTTTATTTCTCCACAAACCCCTTAAACTTTCATAATTAATTCGTTTGATCTATCTATTCATTTTCATTTTATCTAAATTTAATCATAATCATTATGGGGCACTTAAGTACATGTCTCTTAACTTGCTTATAATTGATGCCTAACGACAGATTAGACAGCGCCTTGTCAATCTTAATTAATGGTATGTCTTAATTTGGTAGAGCAATGAAATACCTACAGTACGTAAATCGTTTTTGGTCTTTCCGTTTTATGTAAATGGGTAAAGTCGATTATTGGTTAACACGATTAATTCGTCAAGACCAAGATTAGAGAGAGAGTAGTCAAGATTTTGTAATGAATAAATGTACTTGTATCGTACCTATACATAAGTACGTAGTACGTAGCGCCACCTACTACAAAAGTACGTAGCGCTTGCAAGCGAGCTGTTGCAAAATATAACGAGAAGGAATATGACAACAAGTCCTAATATTAAGGTAAGGTAATAATATCTCTTCGTCAGTAGAAGTTATACCTAAGTAATATTTCATAACCACTGTTCTGAACATAAGTAAGTAACCTAGTTATCGATCGCGGTGTTGACTGCATTTCTAATAAATTCCTAATAATATTGGCTGGGACTAAAGCTTGTAGTTCTATTCCTTCAGTCACACGCCACTAGACACACGTCTCTAATTTGGTACCGATAGTATACAAAATAAACGAGGAAAACGATAAAGTTTAACGGTAATTCAACGGGCTTTGATTGTTAATCAACATATATTTCATTCTTCATTTTTACAAGTGATCGTGAAGCTTGGTTTTATGAGGGATATTAGAATCAAGGTACAAGAGCTTGTTGTTAACAAATTACGAGTGCCGGGATTGTGTTAGCGAAGGATTAATTGTTTGTTCTGTCAATAAAACGGATTAGAGAAAACGCGGACCGAGTTTCTGCGCGGTAACGTCGCGTGCCATATGCAAAGAGTGTTTGGTTTGGACCTACTGTACGTGTAGTGGGAAGTTCTTGACCACACCATCAGGAGTCAGGCGTTCAAGAGGCTGGTGCCGCTGGTGGTGGTGGGGCAGGTGTAGGATGGAGCGTGAGTGGTGGCAGCTGACGCCGCGGCGCGAGCTGTGCGCGCTGCCCGAGTGCCTGGCCGCCGTGGACTCCAGGGTTCGTGCCCATTTCAGACGCCTCAAACACCTTTGTTTGTCAGTGTTGGTTAAAGCCGTAGAGGGATTGTACAGCGACTTGTAAAATTGCATGGACAGATTATTTTGAATGAATTAATTTATAAACTGTAGTACTGAGTGTAGAGGTACCTACAATGTATATCATAATTTGGCTAATAGGTATATATTTTAATGGAGCTTAATTAGATTTAAGATTGCATTCGAAAGGCAAAGGCGGTTGCGGTTGTTTATTGATATCACCATTCTACTTTTCAGTGTTAATGATAAAAACGTACCTAGTGTTTAAACAATTACCTGTGTTGGTGGCTAAATAAATTTGCTACTAACAGCCTACATTGTTATGTTGTTAATGTTCTAAATAAAATAGAGTGAATTAATTTATGAAACCATAGCCACAGAGACACTTTGTACAAATAAAAGGAATTGAATACGTTCTGTATGTAGCCTTGAGATTAACTTGAACAGACAGACAGACTCCAGCAGATGGAATGCGAACTTAACACAAGTATCCAATCACTTCATATTCCACCTACACCGTTTTGATTTACACGGTATCCGGACACATTCTTTCGACGTCAGAGAAATTCTATGTCAATCCATAAACGTCACTCGCGTACCTATAGGTAAATAGAAACATTTCAATATCTAATTCAACATTCAACTGTGGCCCTAGTGAATAAAGGTACAAGTCTCGGGCAACGTAGTTGTAAAAGAGCGTAAGCACATATTTTTGCGGCCTTCAAAGAGTAACATATAATTGCAGGTGACTGTACTTGTCACGATTTGGACATATTTTAATAATTTCCCGTTATTACTTACACAGTCAGGTGGGCGTGGGATTGACGCGCCTAAAAGAAATCAATTTGTATTCATTACATTTTCATTTAAGCTCACATCCAATTTATTCTGTTTTAGATTGATTCAATTTTCCATGACGCGTGTACACTTAGGTGCCGCGTTGCCGAGTAAACAGGTAACCTAACGCGATTAAGGCTGACATTCGAGTTTGGCTTTTACTGAGTCAACATAAGGTCTTTGATATTAATTAAGTCCAGAGTACAAGAAGTATAACGACCTCTTCGCATTTGGTCGTGACGTCATAGCCGCGCCTCCGGCGCGGCGGCTTATTTTTATGAACAATTTTCATTTCAGACTCTATATAGACAGGGTTAGAGTAAGTAGTTATTGTTGCGTTGTGTGTATTGTAGCTCTAGAATTGGCATGCTTGAGATTTATATTCGGTGTAACTATAGCGAAACTTGAAAGAAAAATGGTAACTCAGTCTGTTTTAAGAATGCAATTAAATTACCAGGAACGAGGTAAGCCCCGGTACCCTTTGATCGAAAAGAAATTGCGTCATTACTTAATCATGGCGATTTTCGCTTGAGGTAAATGAAACTGAAATATTTAAAATTGCTTTATAGGTATAAAACTCTGTCTTTTACCCTTCAGCAAACTTGTAGTTTAATTTCTAATTCTGCCTACAGCCCTGACACTCACGCGAATATTCATTTTTGGTACGATGCCGATGTTTAGAATGGCTGGATTTATGACTGCTTTTTGGGCAAGTTTCGTATTGAAATTAGATCTAACAGTTCTTAAGTATCTGCTGATGGATTTGTACATGTTAAGTATTATCATCAATTAAAATGTATAAGTATGTAGGTATTAAATCGATCTATCAATTTCATAGTCGCGTTCAACAGACCTACATTTTTATGATGACCGGTCAAAGTCCCACTGTGACACGCGATTAGCGGGAATTGACGTGATTTTATTCGCACTTTATCCAAACCAATTTAACTTCTAAACTCCGTTATAACAAAATTGGACTCTATATCCGTGGTTTAAGTGCTGCGCCGGCGGCATAGTTAAGTATGCGGCTTGAAGCAAGAGTGTTGAAGGTCATCAGCGGTCACCTTCACCGCACAGCTGACTGTTATCAAACGGTACGAACTCGTTTCCGGGGTCACTCATACACGCCGTACAGTGTCAGACTGATTTTTAGGGTTCCGTACCCAAAGGGTAAAACGGGACCCTATTACTAAGACTTCGCTGTCCGTCCGTCCGTCCGTCCGTCCGTCCGTCTTTCTGTCTGTCACCAGGCTGTATCTCACGAACCGTGATAGCTAGACAATTTTCACAGATGATGTATTTCTGTTGCCGCTATAACAACAAATACTAAAAACAGAATTAAATAAAGATTTAAATGGGGCTCCCATACGACAAACGTGATTTTTGACCAAAGTTAAGCAACGTCGGGCGTGGTCAGTACTTGGATGGGTGACCATTTTTTTTTTGGAATTTTTTCCGTTTTTTTTTTCATTATGGTACGGAACCCTTCGTGCGCGAGTCCGACTCGCACTTGCCCGGTTTTTCTTCATCCACTTGTCACCGTCAACTTTGTCTCAACTTTATAATTTCGTCGCGTGATTGGAGACTTATATAAAAGACCTAGACGTTTCGCAGAGATAACCTTCGTACGTGACACATGAGAGCTAATAAGTAGTATTTACGGCCAGGTCACGACTTTTTCGCTATAGAGCTAACTGATCATCAGTTATTTGTAGAAACGGAGGAATGTTATCCAACATATCTATGCGTAACTTGGGAAAAATATTTTCAAAACAAAAGATTTACGATTAGCTTTGAAAAGTTAACAAGGAGGTAGACGGGAGTTTCGTGTCACAATTATGGTACCTTAAAAGAAGTTTAGTGATAACATGGGCTCGTTCATGAATTAATTACAAATGGAATATATTATGTATATAAGGATGATACTAGAAGCACATAATATTGATGAGGTACGCAGGCCATTTACCGTTCAAAGGTTTCTTCGTTGCACATTATTTCAGTGTTAGCACACAATACGTCGTAGGTACCAAGTAGGTAGTTAACACTATAATGCCTCGACTATTATCGTAGGTAATTCAATTGTTCAAAATGCAGAATTTATGTTTATAAATTATAAGTACGATTTTATTTAACGTAGCTTGTGGTATCTTAGTAACATAACCAATAGTTTAGAGGTGCACAATATATTTAGGCAATAAGTTTGTCATATGTATGTTCATGTACATATTATGAAATTAAGCAGATTTAAAGTAACTATATAATGCATTTTATAGTTCAGCCATGCAAAACTGACTCAAACTGCTTGCAATAGTCGGAATGTAGATAGTCTGCAGTTGTAAGTTGTAATAAGGAAGTGGCCGGTTACTACACGTACGATTCTAGTATTCTCGCCTTCTGTGACTTTCTAGGTCTTTGTGTAGACAATCATAATGTGTTACGTTTTACGCTTTCTATAGAGATAATTTAGGAAGTCATCGTTGGAACTATACTTAGTACATTATCGAGATGTGATATTCAATGGAATGTTTGCTATCGCATTTGTCTAAATTACAAATTGCTCGGTTTTAAACAATGACATGAACGATTAGACCTTTAAATGTGCAGCCTTGCGAATAATTGACAGATTGTGACAAGGAAATGCATGACTCACTATAGTAACTGGTACTGCATTGTAAGATGACGTCGAAAAATGGCATTGAAATTAAATGATCTGAGGAAAATGTAGGATTCCACCGGGACTTTTATCTGCAATATCAACATTCGATACATATGTTGTTTGCTAACAATCGATCGCATTGTCTTTTGTTTCCGAACTTCCACTTCAGTGGCATTGTTTTTCGTCGAACAAGGTATTCAACAAAGGCGGTTGATAGATAAATAGGTACATAACCATACGTCGTTATCGCGGGGGCAACAACGATTTGACAGTAGTGAAAGATTATGACAAATAAATAATAACAGAAGTGACATTCCTATCGAGTAACGTTTATATTTACCTATGGGTTCAAAATGTAGCAGAATCGAATTTAAATAAAAGTTTGGTCATATTTTACTAATATCACATAAAATACTTTCAGAAGTAAGTAAATACTGATATAAATAATTAAATACATTGGTGACTTATTTTTCAAGTTGACTGACACGTTGACTTATAGGTATACGTTTACAAAGTGAAATACAAGATTAATTGACCTTTTCCAGCGAAAACTTTATGCTAGATATGAAGAACATCTTAGAGGTTTAAATGTGTAGGCAGTATATTCCACTTTTACAAAACAGACGTTCTGTTACATGTGTTCTTTGACAGGCTTGTTTTTGCTCCCGCGATAACGACGTATGTACATAACTGAAAGTATAATTACAGAATCCACCAATGTCGATTGAAGTCAATAGAACGCCTCATACATTAGTCCTAAAGAAAATACAGAACAATTCTTTAATTTTAAATTGTCGTGACTGTCGCGTATTGTATATTTGTGACTAAAATATGTGAGTGAAACCGTAAAACAATTATTATTTATTTATTCAGTTGACAAACAACTAAACATGCTAAAAGTTACATAATTAGCGATACTATAAATACGAGTAGGTATTTATTGGGGGTAAATAGATAGCTAGAGTATTCTAGCATCCAGAAACCCGGACGCGAAAGTGTCCATTGTAGAAAATTCAATAACCTAATTCTGCGACCACAAATTTCATTCGTATTCATTTGAAAATAAAATTGTCTTCTTTTGAATTTGAGTAACCCTGTTGAGTACATCAATAACTTACTCGTAAAAATTTATATGCCCATGCGATGTTGTGTCTATTATGCATTTGAGTAGTAAAGATACTAGATAGGTATAGATAGGAATTTAAAGTACTTACTACTTACCTAGTTCTCCAGTCGTGATCGTCTTCCATTTTACATTAAGTACCTACATATGTTTCACATTGTAAATATATAACACGTTTTGTTCGACAGGGCTTGGCGTTCACGATCGAGGAGCGCCAGATGCTGGGCATCCACGGGCTGTTGCCAGCTCGTGTAAAGAGTCAGGAGGAACAGGTGCAGCTCTGCAAGCTCTCCATCGACCGCTATGAAGAGCCCTTGAACAAGTACATCTACCTCATGGGACTCTTGGTGAGTAGTATTTCAACCTCCGGAATAATATGGCTATAAAAAATAGTGTTTCTTTTGTGTTCTCGAAAGTCGTGGGTAATAATAATAACTGGCGCTAATCTGAATGCTTTTTAACTGACATTTATGAAAAATTAGACCCTAATACAGAATATGTGTTTATAAGATTTGAAGCTAACATGGTCATTCACACTATAAATATACGTGCATTTATTAATGTAGGTATCTTTACTAATCAGAAAGTCTAAATATCAAGTGTACCACTTAAAGTTGAGCATAGCGGCAGACAGTATCAGGAAAATTATGGTACCTATTAATATGAAATTACCTACAGGCACAACTCTCAGACAAATTACTTAAGTACTTATTATGTGTAGGATCTTTATCGTATTATTATTCTGCAGTGATGAGTAGATTGAAACTTACCGATTATGGGTTATCTGCAGGACCGTAACGAGCATCTGTTCTACCGCTTCCTCGGCGAGAACGTGGCGGAGATGATGCCCATCGTGTACACTCCCACCGTGGGGCTGGCCTGCCAAAAGTACGGGCTCATCTACCGTCGCCCGCGCGGGCTCTTCATCACCATCCACGACAAGGGACATGTCTACGACATCCTTAAGAACTGGTGAGTGTTGTTAGATTTTTTCACTCCCATTAAGTATCTAATTCTATTTGAAAGAAAATTACGTATTTATAAATAAATCTCATTACAAAAGCTATTTATTCTAATTATACTTTTACTATGATATTCAAGGTACCGCGGCGGTGGCGGTTGCGTAAATAGGGCAGCTAGATGGCATTCACATAAATTCTGCATGATTCCATTTCTACTCTATTTTTTTCGTAATTAACTGTGACAGTGTTCTCCGGTGATAAATGTAAGTAGAGGGCGTTTTCTAAAGATTGGTATTTTGTGTTTTAGGCCTGAGACGGACGTCCGTGCGATCGTGGTGACGGACGGCGAGCGCATCCTGGGCCTGGGCGACCTGGGCGCGTGCGGCATGGGCATCCCCGTCGGCAAGCTGTCGCTCTACACCGCGCTGGCCGGCATCAAGCCGCACCAGTGCCTGCCCATCACGCTAGGTCAGTACTGTACGCTGTAGCACCGGGCCAGGACCCTGGGCGTGCGGAATGGGCATCCCCGTGCAAGCTCTCGCTGTACTCCAGGGCCCATTTCTCGAACTGTATTAGTTTAATAGTATTAGTGAGTTGCCATGGTAACCCATACGATTTGACAGTTCGTAATACCGTTCGAGAAATGGGCCCCGCCCAGGCCTAGTATTATTAAGTGTACGTCATAGAGGCAATATTAAACTCACACTTTGTATGTTACTTAGGCTTACATTATTAATTACTTCACACTACATAGTTTACTGAACATGCACGAACATTATTTGTTATTTAAGTACGTCTGTTTTTTTGTTTGTAACAAGTCGCTGGCCCAATATTACACATTCCATGTTTCACTTATATCGAACTGAAATTTGAACATTTGTCATAGTGACATTAAGTCCAATTTCAGCTATCTTAGTGACAATGTAACATATAACCCTGTAATATTGGGCCAGCGAAGTGCGTGGGCGTCATTTGTTCTCGCGCCAATTAAATTACTCTACTCCAGAGCTACACTTCCTCATATTTTGCTTCAATACTTATTCAATACGGTAATAGTTAAAAAGCAATTAATTGTAGGGGTGCAATTATAGAACGGGAAATATTATTTGTCAGTAGCAAGTACCTATAAATTTACGATCACGTGAAAATATACAGCCTTAATAATTAGTTAAGTGCTTGCTGATAAAGGCCTTCTGTATCTTATGTAAACATATGTAAATCGTTCTAGGCAAATATTTAATTATTTGCATTTGAAACGAAATCATCGGTCACGGGTAAGTTACGGTTCGTGATTTAAAGGCCGTGATTAATCAGCAGGCATTACTAATTATACCTACTCCGATTATCAGTGTCATAATAAAAAAAATCAGTTTCATTCAGCCATAGCCGGACACAGATCGGTTTTATGAAAGAAACAAAGTTCTTGGCTAGCACCTCATTAGCGCCCCTCAGGGAGTTTAATCGCGAGGTACCTAAGTAAGACGCGCAGTATACAGGGCGCCCCACAGCTATGCCACTTGGAGGGAAAGTACCTTAAATATTGTAGATGGAACATATTACTGAAAGAAGACATTATTTTAATTTAAAAAACCATTTAAACTGCATTCATAGATTTTTAAATAATTACATGGTTGAACCGGGAATCGAACCCGCTATACGAGAAAAAAATTACCCTGTAGCTTTATCATACCGATTGAAAGGCTTCATCATAAGGATTATTTTTTTGCTAAATAACATAGTGTCAGAAATAAAAGGAAGACCACCAATTTTAACATTTTTAATTCATAATTACTCAATTTAATTTATCAAATGCTCAAAATGAGCCCATTCTGTTGAATACAAAGTCGCACTCTTTTGATTATTTCGCTAAATTTCACATCAAATGTTAAAATTCATGATCCTCCTTTTATTTCTGACACCTAGATATGTTATTTAGCAAAAAATAATCCTTATGATGAAGCCATTCGATCGGTATGATAAAGCTACAGGATATTTTTTTTTTCTCGTGTAGCGGGTTCGATTCCCGGTTCAACCATGTAATTATTTAAAAATCTATGAATGCAGTTTAAATTGGTTTTTAAATTAAAATAATGTCTTCTTTCAGTAAAATGTTCCATCTACAATATTCAGGGTAATTTCCCTCCATGTGGCATAGCCGTGGGACGCCCTGTATAGTGCGCCTTTTTTAAACTCGCGCCCCCATACCTACACGTGCATAGTTACAGTCCGAGGCCAATAAATTAGGCAAGAAAAACCCAAAATGTTGAAGTAGGTATACACTGAGTGAGAGTCAAAGCCTTAATTCCTCTAAAGTTCAAGGCTCATTAAGTAGCTTTGAACCGGAAAAGATTTGCCAATAGCCCAACAGGCCAGAGTTTAACAAAATGCAATAATGTTTCCAGACGTGGGCACCAACACCCAGTCGCTCCTGGACGACCCGCTGTACATCGGTCTGCGGCACAAGCGCGTCCGCGGCGCCGCCTACGACGAGTTCGTCGAAGAGTTCATGTGCGCCGTGGTGCGCCGCTTCGGACAGAACTGCCTCATCCAGTTCGAGGACTTCGCTAATGCTAACGCTTTCAGGCTGCTCGAGAAGTACCGTGGCAAGTGAGTGACGAAGTATGCATTGTTTGACCAGTTCGGGTTTGAAGTAGTACGCCGCTTTGGGCAATTTGACCGATCTAGTTCCACGACTTCGCCGATCTAGTTCGACGACTTCGCCAACGTAAATGTTTGGTTGTTGAGAGTTACCTTAGCAAGTGAATTTAGTTCTGATTAGGTAGGTGCTTAAATTAATTTAAACTTTTAACAGCAAGCATGATTATGTTAACCCAAAGCAAACTTACGTGGTTACATAATTATACTTACCTACTTTTTTATAGGATAAATGATGTATGTAGACACACTGAAAAAATCTTACTTTCTCTACACTCTACAGTACTTATGCATAGCACGCTACTTAGTGTCTAAAGTGTCGTAGATAAAATAAATACGTATTAGTGCTTTATCTAGGCATTGATTTGTGTCGAGTATCTACTCCACTTAAGCAATTGTAAGCTAGTTTGTTACCTCGTTGGATGTATGGTCAAGGTTTTTCAATCAATAAAATGGTAACATGTTAATGTAACATTCATATGTGATAGGTCTGCAATAAAATGAAATGATTGACGTTTGTCGTCAGGTACTGCACTTTCAACGATGATATTCAAGGCACCGCGGCGGTGGCGGTGGCCGGGCTTCTTGCCAGCTTAAGGCTCACCGGTACCAAGCTGTCGTCGAATACCATCGTCTTCCAGGGCGCTGGCGAGGTGAGCTTCACAAATTATATCTTTCAACGACGACATACAAGTCACTGCGCCGGTGACGGTGGCACGGCTGCTGTCTGCTGTGACTACCGGTTTTTCAAATTTTTATTTTTTCTTTCGTTTAACTCGAATGGCTAACACTGACATTTAGAATTAAGTGATTCGACCATGAAACTTTTAGCTCCACTATAGATATATTACAAGACCTAAAATCTCTCACGTTTCAAAAAACTCTATACGAGCTACAAATATAAAAAGTTAAACGCTAACGCGTTATCTTTCACTTGTCCAATTTTCCCTTATAAGTATTAGTTCGTGTCTTATTAAAACGTAATCGTTTTCCCAGGCTGCTCTCGGAATCGCGGAGTTATGCGTGATGGCAATGAAGGCGGAAGGCACAAGCGACGCGGACGCGCGCGCGCGCATATGGATGGTGGACTCCAAGGGCCTCATCGTGAAGGACCGGCCCGAAGGCGGCCTGAACCATCACAAGGAGAAGTTCGCACAAAATCGTCCCACCATCAAGACACTTGCCGAAGTCGTTGAAACTGCCAAGCCTACAGTGCTTATCGGTAAGATTTATTGATTATTACGTTATTTTCTTTAGGGCTTATTTAACTTTGATCTGGGTGGTCCACCCCAAGAAGCTCACAAGCAATAACCGACTCGAGGTTGAACTCACCACATCTCACCATCACAAAATAAAATTGCGCAGGATCGGTCTTGAGAAATTTATGCGTAGCTGTTCTGGCTCCATCATTACTAAAGATACCTACCTACTCGTTGAAAACACATAGAGGACTAAAGTTGCCTTTGACATAGATGTGGATGTGCACCTATGATGTGGACAGTCCAGGGAGTAGACTTCACATTTTCATCATAAATTAAGGTCATTGTGAAAATTTTATTAGTAACGTAGGTATTTTAAAGTGTTAAATACCTATTCCTAATTCGACTGTATGGTGCTTAGGTGCGGCTGCGATTGGCGGAGCGTTCACGCCGGCCATCCTCCAGCGCATGGGCGAGTTCAACGACAAGCCGGTCATCTTCGCGCTGTCCAACCCCACCAGCAAGGCCGAGTGCACTGCCGAAGCCGCTTACTCCAACACCGGCGTAAGTTTAACCCCTGGAGCGCCCCAGAATTACCGTAGTATGGAACTCCAGCACCAGCACACGTGTCTGTGTAGGGCGCTCCACGGGTTAATAAATCACGTTGGAACTGAAGTGCCAGCCATCCATTAGCGCAGCGGTCGGCAACCTTTTAGCAGCCAAGGGCCACAGTAGTTAACGAAGTCGACGCGGGCCGCACTTTGGTAATATTTGTGGCTTTAGCAGACATTGTCGTTTGTCAATATTACATACAAAATAGCCAGGGAGCCTCGCGGGCCGCAAGCGAGAGGTTTGCGGGCCGCCTGTTGCCGACCGCTCCATTAGCGCAACAAGCTAAACGACAACCCGATCATGTTCTCGCTGTCCAACCCCACCAGCAAAGCCGTGTGCACTGTCGAAGCCGCTTACATCTACCTTGCCTTCCCGCTGGAAAACTTACGACAACGTGCCAAAAATATGTACACACTATCTGTAGGTATAGGCAATAAGGTCGAGTAGGTACATATATATATTTGGTACTTTGTCCGTGTCGATATTAAATACCTACCTTGACTGTACAGATAGGTACCTAAAAAGGCATAGAAGTTAGTACATACCTACCTTTTTTCTGCAGCTGACTGTACATTGGTGATCCTATAACGGATGACGGTCTTGAACAATTCCGAGTGAGGTCGTCGTTTCGAGTATATCTCCGTTTTGCGAGGTACTTACACAAACGAATCTGTTATTTACACCACCCGTCAATTTAACACGGCGCAAATGGTTGATAACTTAAAAGGGAGATGATCTGTTCCATTTCAACCTCAAGTCAAGTGGGATCGTTAGGTATTTTTTGTTAACAATGATTAAAAAGTATCCGGGCGGTTATCAGAGGTGACGTTCGGTGCCTGACTTCGGTGCCAATTTTTTTTTTAACTTTACCATTTGTTGTAACCAGGACCGCGCGATCTTCGCGTCCGGCTCGCCGTTCCCCGAGTACCGCGCCAAGGACGGGCGCGTGCTGCGGCCCGGGCAGGGCAACAACTCCTACATCTTCCCCGGCCTGGCGCTCGGCATCATCTGCGCCGGCCTCATCGACATCAGCGAGGACTTCATGCTGCTGGCAGCCGAGGTATATCACTCTAATTTATATTCATTTAGTTAGTCCTTCCATTTGTTACTCAAATTTGGTAACTGGGGAAAATAATCCCAATTCTTTATATTGTACCAAACGGGATTAATTTAGGCCTTTTTTGTATTAAGGAACAGGAAAAAATAATCCAAATTAGTGCCTATGACTGTCGGTCTAACATGAGTTGCATTCTCGCGCGCGACTCCATACATCTAGCGCGACTTCAAGTGTGGACTCGCGCGCGAGAACGCAACTTATGCTAGACCGCCTGTTCTCCTTTCCCGAGCATAAATAGGACGACAAATCCAACGCATTAATGGTGTCTGATAACAGATTAAAACAATTAAACCACCTTTGCAGTCCTAACCATGTGTGAAATTGTGAGCCTTCTTGGTCACACAATTGGCTAGGCAAGTACTGGCATCGCCGGAAGGTCTACTCTGACTGTACTTGGTCGTAATGTAGCAAATATGTTACAGTCCTTGGCGGAGATCGTGTCGGACGACGACTTGGCGCACGGCGGACTGTACCCGCCGCTTGAGACCATTCAAGACTGCTCGGTCAAGATCGCCAAGAAGATCGTTGAGCGCGCCTACAAGACTGGTGAGTCGAACTGCATATAATTTATACATTAATGTTTTGTAAAAATCTGCTGTAGTTGAAGTGGTGCAAAAGAGCACCAAAATCTATAAAAAATACTTTTTATAACGCCTTATATTAACTTTGACGTTTAAAATAACACTTGCACGTCTGTGCTATAAAAACGCTGCAGAGTTAAAGCCGTAACAGACTACTTACCTACCACTTTCTCGCTCTCACTTTTGGGTGCGGCGCACCAAGGTCGCGGTGCGGTGCGATAGTCCGTTACGGCTATTATCTTGGTCTGACTCTAGTTAGGTATAGAATTTTCCGACCCACTAGGTCCTTAAGTTGCCGAACGGATCCCAATTATTGACCGAAGCGAAGCGAAGGTCTACGTTTTGACTCGGGCATTTTGCTTTCGTATGTCCGGATGTTCTCCTCTACAGGTCGCAATTCTTAACCGATTCTCGTGAAATTTTGTGACCGAATTTTATGACTAAATAAAATTTTTTTGTCAATCCGGTTTTTGGAATTTTTTAAAAATGGCGGAGTCGTGATACCTGGCGCCTAAACAAATAGTCGTATCGATATCATAAGACTTTTTTCTTTTTGAAACATGTTTACAGAGTTAATAGCAAAAAATGCAGAAAAAAATTATCGCTGGTTTAGGCGGTATTTAGATATTTAATTTTAACTAATTTTAATTTGAGAAGGAGTAGCTAAATTTCGTCAACCCATCTAAGAACTATTTGGCTCAGTTTGTAAACGTTCGCTTTTTCTGTTTGCACAGAGGGTCTGGGTTCGATCCCCAGTAATTGTATGCTGGGATATTATAACTTTTTGTATTTTTTTACACATAAATTTCGTATTGTTTTTCTTTAATTTACTATACACCGTGTTTTTATTGAATTCCGTTAACTTCGGGGTATAGTTAAGTACGTTTATAAGAACTAAATGGCATAGTTAATTTTCAAAAAAAACATTTTTTTTGTTTTCTTTTTTGTTTTTTTTTTTGTTTAAAAAGTAATTAAATGTAGCATATAGCGTTGTTGTAACACGGGCATTACATTTAACTCAACTAAACAAGTGAAATCTGTGACATATCAATGTCATTTCGTACATCAATCGACCGAGATTGTACTTAAGTTTAGTAGCAAATGTATGAACTCATTCTAAACACTAATCAATATGTAAGCCGGCCCTAAGGCAAGTGTACACGCTTGTAGAGGCCTTATAGTAAAAAAATAAATTATGGATTATCTCCGAAATGGACTTAATTAGAACATCGGTGTCTTTGAGAAAGTTACTTGATTTAAGCTCAGGAATGCACCCTTGAAATTAACGGAAATCAAAAAAAACACGGTGTATTTAAAGCTCTTAGCACCATGTTATTTCAAGCTCTGCTCGCGAGGTCTACAGCTCACAGAGCCACTAGTTTTTAATAGGTATATTTTATTTCTGGATACTTAACTAGGGTTAGACTAGCTTTTAGCTTAACTAAAGACTAGATTATTAGGTACCTAAGCTAAAAAGCTCTATCAGACGGGCACAAGTGGGAATACCTACACCCATGGTCTAATAAAACATGGTCTTCTATTCCCAGAGTGACACGGGCCTACGTCACAATAACATTGCCACTTTATTTCAACATAACATGTTACAGGGGTACATTATACCTATGGTTAATAAGTTAAAATATTTCTTTATAATATTATAATTTTCATTTATATGTATTTTATCTTAAATTTTACAATAATACTTACTTACATCATTTTTAATTATTCGTTAGCAATATCTTCCGATTCACGAATGAAATTTCAGACGTTCGGGTAATTCTGTTTACATTACTGGCAACACAGGATAGCGCTGTCACATTTGACAATTCGGATCTAGATAACTTCATGCCCTGACCGTCATCCTTGTCGAACGCGTGTTAATTGTTATTTCCTTCTCGCTCAGTGTCAGCAGTCGCAGTGTTTTCCAAACTTTTCACGTCGTAAGCTTGGTAATTAATGTGTAACTGTGAATTAGTTTTTCAAACGTTTGTCTTGTATAGATAAATAAAGTTTAATTTAATACATTAGATTTGTTTTATTTTACTATGTTTCTACATGAATAACTTAAAATTAATGCCGTTAAAATAATTTTCACCGTTGGTTAAAATTCTCCCACATTTTAAAGTTTGAGAACCTGTAAACAGCATGATGACGTAGGCCCGTGTCAGTTAGGTCATACGCGAATCTCGGAATAGAGTACCAGGCGGAGTATATTATTATACCATGCCTACACCAATAGTTCGAATAGATATCTTGCCTTCTAGTTTTAGCGTTTTAAGAACTTTCTAGGATTATTTTGTACAATAATAGTTAGTAGTATAGTCACCTGTTCTAATTCCACCTCGCGTCGGCGGAGGGTCAACGTCACGTCTATTTTCGGGGCGTCGTGACGAATTATGTTTTGAGGACACATCTGTCGTGGCGCAAAACCGTGCCAAAATGTCAATTATAAATGGCCAAAGAAAACATATCTGTGATTTGTAATGAATTTGTCTGCAGTTTTTCTATATTCAGACGTCAATTAATATTATTGGCATTCCTAATTTAAATAGAAAAATTCCGAAATACTTGCCAAATCTTGGAAAAAGATGGAAATAGACTTAACTCGTTTATTAACCCATCTGATTCACTCTACGTAGGTACGAAGTGTAAATATCATGAATTCATGTGGGAAGTCCTATTTATTTACGTTATATTAGTACCTATTTTACCTGAACGAACTTATCTTATGTTAGGTAACTTCTACATATATATTATCAGTTCCATTAAATAATAAGTAATATTTATTTTTGCGCTCCTAATTAATTGCACTTACGGGCACTTCATCCTTATTATTGATTGGAATCTTTTTTAATTATTTTTTGTTCACATCTGATGATACCTGCATTCACTATTCTGCCTTCTTTGTTTATTCCTTCCACTTTGTCTTGTAGGTAGGTTCCAGAAACATTACAAACCATCCAAGAACCCTTCGGCCTTTCCCCTCCCTCTGGATCTGGCAATGTTTTTTTTAAATATATACATTTTTTTAATTCGCAGGCAAAGCGACTGTGCAGCCGCAGCCGCTGGACACGGAGGCGTTCATCCGCGCGCAGATGTACGACGTGCGGTACGGCAACGCCGTGCCCCCCGTGTACTCGTGGCCCAGCGAGCCCCGCGTCGACGTCGTCTAACCTATACTACCAGCCTACCACCAACCCGGCGATCACGAATCACTAACTAACCTTCTATTTAACTACACAAGGTTCACTGTGTGTATGTAAATTCAATGTGGTACAGATGTAGTACAAATGTGCTGAGCAACTTTCTTTTGCGCGTAAAGTTCAGTATAATAAAGATCGTAATTAGGAGGTAAATTAGTGACTAGTGATTTATTGTCAGTATACCTTGAAGTCGCTTATGTCATAGCTTGGTACAATAAAATTATCACTCCGGATTTTCCAGATATGTATTAACAGTGGTAAAATTGGTATAAATTGTTAATTACAACGACTTTAAGGGTACCTATGTATGTGTGCTATGGGACACCTTTCTTACCGACCCAAGCTACAATAAGCATGAAAGCAGTTTGCAATCTGTGATGCAACGTATATATTTATATAAACTTAAGTTTAAATTTTTTGAAGAAATATCTACTTAATATGAATTTTCAAACAAGTTAAAATTTAAGTTAAGTGCATTTACGTGCCGAGTAGGCATTTTTGAGAAAATTGTTAGTGCTTTGCTACAAATTATATAAGTAAATTAAATTATCCCTGAACTGCAGTTACTGTAGAAAAAAGATAACAAAATAAATAAATAGTTAAGGCACTTCTATCTCCAGCAGAGTCAGTGTTCAACATACTTAACAAATGCCTTTTCTGAAATCAGCGAATATTATGTAATCGTTACATTTATCATTCCAAAATATTCTTGGCGGTGTTTAAATCATTTCGTATCTCGTTATTTATTTTATAATATATGACACTATTGTTGGTGTATGTGTAGATGATGTGTAGAGACAAAATTGTGTTGAAATTATTTAGGTGTACACCTATGATTATTTTATTAACTACCATAGACTGCACTAACTAACTAAAAATGTTTTCAATTAAACCTTGTATTTATTGTTTTAGTATATCGCAAGTAGTTCCAGTTTGATGCATTTCAGACGTTGTTTTTATAATATGGGGCATTATCTATGAAAAGGGACCTTATTGTCGATGGCGCTTACGCCGCACCTTGTCGCGCGGTATTGTATTTATATCGGAGCATCGTCAATAATGGCGTAAGCGCCATCGACAATAAGGTCCCTTTTCATAGATAACGTCACATATATGTACTTAAAGTTTTCCATCATTTGACGATGATATTTACGGTTATGTCGGTCTATCTTCGAACAAAGATTTCTATTAGTTGTAATTGGTGGTTATGTTTAAGTTACCCGGATCTAAATTGTGATTTATAATATTTTTATATGAGGTAGATTTTATAATGGCTCAGGTTTTAGCTCTGTTCCTTTTAACTGTGTATACGCTGAGATAAAACTAAGCAGACGATTGTGTGGATGCTACACGGCATTAACGAGGTATTTATAATAAAAATTAAGAAATGTTCCACGATCTTTCATTTATAAATTCAAAATTATATTTGAGTATTTTTGATATGGAATATTTATATACATATATATCCTACCGATGGGGACTAATTACTAAAGAGCCTTACACTGGATGCATATGCGTAGACGTGCACGTTGTAACATACTAGTTTACGATACAAGTATGAAATTCGCAACGACCGATGGGAGTGTTTTAAGTCAAAGTTAAATATTTTACTGCGTTTCATGTGTACATTTGATGCTTATTTATAGCTTAAAGCTAAGTACAGTCTCAACACGAACCCTGAGAGGGTATCAAGAGTTGTAAATTACCTATTCGCACGTGTATCGAACGTTCTACAGTAGATAGGTACATATGGCCCTTTAAATTTTCGACGTAGTTACGTTACGTGCTTATTATAGCAGAGGGTGTCGTAATGGAGGACCTGATGTACTTTTGATCCTTGTCCTTATGAAAGACGGCACACCGCTTGCATGACGTATGCGTGTACTTACGGCTCCAACGTTTTAGCGCACGCGCACGTCTACGCACACGCCGCCTGATGTGTGCTCTGGCCATATCGTGCTCCTGGTTTGATAGTTGAAATAGATAGGTTGGATTTGAATGTACATAATGTGCCGTTGTCCATAGGATGAATGAACGAATTTGAATTTGTGTTACATTTTGCCAATCTTTTACATTTAATGAAGCTAGGTTAATACCAAAGAGAATAGAGTGTATAGAGACGGATTGTCAAAGTAAATTATGTAGCCACTGTAAATTTACTGCCATCTTTCGTCAGAACATAAAACTGTTAGAATGCCATTTGACTTTGATCCTTTTTCTTTCACTGGTATGTGTCAACTTATTAAATATTAATATTAACGCAATCTACTATCTATTATCTTTGTTAATACTAAAACCACTAAAACAATTGTTAACCTTTTGGACGCCAATGATCGATATATCCGCACCGCAGCTTCAACGCCAAAGACCGATTAATCGGCCACAGACCACAGAGCAACATAGACCTACGTGCATATGCATAGTTCAATTTCAGTTTTGACACTTCGGTGACAGCTTTTGTATTTGACACGGCGTCGAAAAGGTTAATAGGGAGATATGTCTCCCACAAACTATTTCACCAGGTTTTGTGCCTCTAAATTCTGGTAACGCATTCTGACGGTTATGTTATGGTGCTATAGTTTGTGCAGAGCTTGGTCCGATCTTTATAGGCGAAAGAAAAAAGGACTTGAGGTCAAGTAAAACTACAAATTACACTCGGTAGCCGTGTGCCTGTCTAATAACCATAATTGTCTCGACCTCGCGTCAGTAAAAATGCATGTGTAATTTCAGACCGACAGTCTTTATTTTGAATAATTATTTATAAATACAAATGAGAAGTACCGATTCACAACAAATTACCTAGATTACAATGTTCGACAAAATAATGATCACTTATCACTTCATTATAACGATCTATGTACAAGTTTGGAGCGGGCGCTCCATAGGCGCGTCGGCCCGCGGCCTCCGGCCTCGCCGCGGCTCGCGGGTCCCCGCCGGCCTCGCGGCCTCCCGGCCCCGCGGCCGCGGCCTCACCGCGACAGCGAGTGCGAGCGCTCCCGGGACCCCGCCGACCCGGCTCCGGCTCCGGCGCGTGACCGGTCATTGCCTGTAACGTGCACCAAATAATTACTAGACGTGGCCTATAAAAAATTAAGTAATCGGGAAAATAGGCCCTCTTCGTCCATTATAGCACTAGGTGCAATTATTTAATATCGGAGCGACATTAAATAAAATCTACACCCCATTCCGACCCACGTTATTGAAATTTGGAAAGACAGAATATCAAACTACCTAAGTCGGAAACGAGAAAAATAGTGATGATAGTGTCAGAATTAAACTGTTTAAAATGAAATGAACATCTTTCACAATTCTTTTGTTAAGAAACGGAAGCTTTAAATAGTATTGTAAGTATTAAAATGATACTTAAACATAAAACAACCAGGTATATAAATACGGAAGCGAGTAGATTAAGAGCACACTGACAACACATTGTAAACATTCATTTAAAATATCATGTCGCACTATGGGTTGGGTCATTCACCAGCAATCCCATTCCCCTGGCTCTACATATTCGCAAATTTCCAGGAGAGCGGAAGCTCAGCATTTTGGTTGTAGATGGAACTTGGCACGGGTCACTAAAAACGAGATGCTAATAAAGCGGCATCTCCTGGGAATTTGCGAATAGGTAGGGCCAGGAGAATGAGATTTTTCAGGAATGACCCGTTTACGTGAAAACATAAAGAAGCTTCAGAAGCAACTAGAAGTGAAACAGGCCTGACCTAAGGAATGATGGCCTTGTAAACTGGTGTCCTATAACAAAAAACCATACATCATAATAATAACACCGTATCTGTTCAAAGTAGCTTTAGATACTTTGAAGCAGACTGCCTTAAGTGTGTCTTATACAGCGATGTTGATTATGAGATCACTGTTTTGTAATACAATGTGACTGTTATGTACATTGAATTAATGATTTAGATTATCAAATGTGAATCACCACTGGGCGATGGCAGTGCACCTATGACGTGAAAGGTACATTAACATTATGTTATGACCAACATCAACTTGAAATATTTGTATTTGAAACAAAAAATTGTAAGTTGTCATTATGGTAATTCGAATCTAGCGTCGACATTGTGGTACCTTTTGATTGAAAACGTAAATTTATGCCCCGATTACTACTGTCATACCGAGTGTAATGACACTTTTTTGTACAAAACACAAACATAGTACAGAATAGACAAAATAAAGGCGAGGTAATCACTTTATACATAGCGCCTATTTTATCGCATCATATTCCAGATTTATTCACCACAGCTGACGTCAGATTCGCATGAACTAAAGATCTGTTTACAACCTAAACATGTGTCAACAATCTTGTTGAGCCTATCATTGTGTAAATAAAGTTCTCTCATATCAACTTGTATGAGACCATTTGCAATTCTGTCGCACAGCTGTTTAGGTTTGCAGGTGTTCATCAAGGGGTACTACATCGTAGGTGGTCGATAAAGTTAATTTCTAATTGCTTTTTTTTGTTTGTCGTCGATCAAGTCGGTTTACGCTAGTTAGTATACGGACCTAATTTCTGGTGTGTGGGCAGTTTGCTGAAGAAGGGATGCTTGAGCGCCTCGCGCAGCGTGATGCGCTGGCTGGGCTCGTACTCCAGCATGCGCGTGATGAGATCAAACAGCTGCCGGTGCTCCTCGCTGTTGCTTTGTTGGTACCTCTGCAGGAACATAATGGTGGCATTACATTACTAGGTTCATCTAATGCGGTGGGTATATCGGTCAGATCCACACAGCACTCCGGTGTGTGAGCCAGACAGCGCTAATCACGTGCACGGCTATGTCCCGTTCGCACACCGGAGCTTTAGGTTTCCGTGTGGCTACCGACTTATGTAATTGCCGCATAACTCGAGTAAAAGTCGTAGTCTAACTACATACTTCGATTCGCATTAAAACACATGCTGAAAGTAATGGGGATGTCGGTTTGTCGAAAAAAGAAATCGTACAAATCGACGGCCAGGGTTAACTTACTTATTATATTTATAGAGCATTTTCCAATTGCTCCGACGGATGTAGCATTGAAATAGCTAGTTAATTTGGCACTAAACAGAAGGTAGTCGGCAGTTAGAAACACCTCAATGCATACACAGCGGATTATCTTTAGTCAGATGCTTATCTAAATTAACTTTGTTTATGTTAGAAATCGTGCAATCAGGGCACCAGTCAAGGGTAACGGAAGTCTTACGTACGCAATGCGTGCCGCATTCTATGTGGAGCGCGCACTTCAGTGGAGCATGAAGGGCGACAGAACGGTTACTTACTAATAATGGTTTGCAATTTTCTCTGACGTATCTGCCGGCTGATGACTTTTCGTCCCAGTCTAATTTGCCGTGGTAAAAGTATTTCGTTCTCGTTTTGCGCGCCATTCTGGAAATATACAATTACAGTTCAGTAACACAAAATAAGAAATAAACAGAATACGTCATGTTCGCAACGTCTGTGAGTAAATATCAGATTATCAAACTACACAACGGGACTTAATCGCGATTAAGTACCGTTGTGTAGTTTGATAATGTTTAATAATCGTGAACGTTTAAATCAAATACCAGATTGTTACCAAATCAAACAAGTTATATGCTAATATTAGTCTGGATTAAGGAATGCCCTGTCTAGTGTGTTTTAATAAAACGAGGCCGATCGCGGGCAAGTTGTAGATAAGATAGTGTTTTGTTTCAGAAAACGGAGTAGGTATGAATTATCATGCCTATTGTTAGACGCTAGAAAGAGCTGGAAGTAGACGCTGAAGATCGTGACAAATGGACGATTCTTCTGCGAGCCCTATGTCCCTAATGAGGGATAACAGGAATGCATCATCATCATCATTGTTAGCCGCGTATTATTCATTATTGTCAAATGCCAGCAACACCCGCTGTCGTATTTGCCCAAATATTAATGAGTCGTCTTATTCCGACATCATCATCATCATCATTATTCTTAAGAGCCTAGCTCTTGTCGGCGGAGTAATCGCCATTCCGACATATATCAAAGAAAAATAAAGCCACGCGACAACGCGCTAGCAGACCGCGAAATTGATAGAAAGAAGGTCTTAGTCTTAGTTTTCAATACAAACACTATTGGAACCGGGAATGCCCGGTCCTCGATATACAAATTCAGTAGCGGAAGCATTCCCTACTGATGTGGTGGTGCTGTGGAGTGTAGTGTAGGAGTATGAGGTGGAAGGGTACCTGTAGGGGATGGGTCCGAGGATGCGCTCCATCATGGCGAGGTGCTCGCGGTTGTCGTGTGTCTGGAACAGCGTGATGCCGAGGTGCAGCTCGAACATGATGCACCCGATCGACCACACGTCGCACGGCTGCGACCATCCTAATTCTGGAATATCACAAATGTACTTATTACTTACTGAAATAATATTATCCTTTGTTTAGACGTTAACGTAGGCGTAGGAAAAATCTGCACTTCTGCACTACATATTTCATTTCTACATATTTCTGAAATATCAGGGTAAATTAGATTAAATTTGCAGTGTGAATTATTCTCACAATTATTTAAAATTACTTGTCATTATATAAGCCCGAATACAGTATAATTTAATCATGAAATGAAAATAGCTTTAGTAGTTATTCATGTTCACGCTAATAGCATTGATATTACATACATGAGACATTATAAGGCAAATAAACAGATAGTGGCTGTTTAGAAATGCAGTAAAAGTAGATATGAGAATTAAGGTCAAAGTATGTAAGGTCATATGTAACGCAAGATAATAATATTGAATAATATTATGATGCCCTTACATTTATCTAGAATGGTATCATGAGATTATATCATGGACATTTTACCGTGGTTTGATAGGAAAAAAAAATAGCCGTAGTGACACAATAATCACCTCGTCTTGAATAATCGCCATCAATTGTTTTTGTACATTTATTTACATAAATACTCTCATTTATTGAACAGGTCGAACATTTGATTCTCATCAAAGCTGACGTGAATTAAAAGAATATGTGACAAAATGGTCCGTATACTCTGGCGAACCCACTTGTCAGTAGAAAAAGGCGCGAAAATCACGTAGGTAATTCAAATTTTCTATTGAAGGTCAACTCTTCTCGCCTCCTTTTTTGGCTTTCCAAACTGTACGTGTCTACGAATCGTGATATCTATAATTTATTTAATATTTCATTCCAGTCAGCTTCGGTGAATCAAGGGCAGAGTGTATTGATGAAGCATTAGTATCGGTAGTTACCTAGTATGACCTCGGGCGCTCGGTAGTGGCGGGTGGAGACGATGGTGGAGTGGTGCTCGTGGTCGAAGGTGGCGCTGCCGAAGTCGATGAGCCGCACGTCGCTGCGCTTCACACGCCGCAGGTCGTGCTTCTGCAACCGCAACGCACAAGCTTGTACCGACCGTACCCGTCGCCCATGCCTACTTATCTTAGGGCCATCGTTTTGATTATGCAGATTTCGTTATCCCGTTCACTGGATTCGACGAATATTATCTACGGTTCAAACTCGAATAGGAACTTTACTATTTTGGCATTAGTACTCCTAGCCTAGTAGGTTGTTCAGGTTCTGACCGGAGTAAAATAAACTCAACAAATTATAATACATAGTCATCTCCTCTCATCTGTTTTTGGGAAAAGATTTCGTTGTCATAAGGTCGTATTTAATAAAAAAATGTTTGTTAATAATGGTACTTTTCACTATACCGACGAATTTATTACTACAATCACTAAACCTTAGTCCCCCGCCGCGTCTGTCTGTTTGTATATCCGCGACTACTGAACGGATTTTCATGCGGTTTTCACCTATCAATACGAGGGTCTCACTGAAAATGTCGGGAATAGAGAAAACTATCGCATCTAGACAGTCAATCTTTATTTTAATGCATACTTAAACTCAAACTGACCACGCATATAAATTTTCTTTTGAAAGTAATCATTCTGTAATGCACACGGCTCATAATCCCAAAGTCCTTTTTGTATGGCGATTTTGGGGCCTTAGTGGTTTTGTATGAAATTCGTGGAGTAGCCAACGGAATTGAAGTTTTTTTTACAATATATATATATATAAAAGATTTTTTTACTGTTGTCATATCAATATTTAGGAATGTCGAAATCTGCCGATATGCAACTTTTTTGGCAGTCTTTTTAATTAACAGCACAAATGCGATTTTAATTTTTGACGTCGCTTCGGAATGACACATGCTTCTTTAAGATCACCCATGGGATAAAATGAATGAGTGACTTTCATATTTAATTTTAACTGCAAACGAGCGTACGATGAACTCTAGTTCATAAAAAAATAATAGAAGCCCATTGTAACTTTTATTTGTTCGCTGAGGGCATATTGAAAACCGTTTAAAAATATGATCCGAAAAATCACTTGGCCAAAAATTCAAATAATGTTCGACATACAATTTTCAAATTGCCAGTAATTCTTAAATACAAATGACAACCAAATGGAATATACCTTAAAAGTTTTATAAAGAGTTACATTTTTATAAATTATATGCCTCTTTCTATTATGTTATTTCTAAGTGTCCCATTCCCGAATCTTTCAGTGCGACCCTCGTAGAGTGATTCTTGAGGATGGTTTAAGTGTATAATTTATTAACCCGTGCGAAGCCGGGGCGGGTCACTAGTAGTTAATAAAATAACACAACTCCATAAAGTCAAAGATTAAATGGACCAATTTTTCCTCATTAGTGTTAATATTATCAGCCCGAATACAAACGGGGACGAGGGTGCAGTATGTATACATAACATAACAGGAAATATGACCACACAGTTGATAATAATAATGAAGAATGGAGAACCCTATTATGAAAAACAATGTTAGGGAAAACCAGAAACCAAAGCAATGCAATCTTGAGTTACGTTACAGTGATAATATTAATGAAACCAATTCGTGATATTAATAAGCTCACAGTATCTAAGGGCTCATTTATGCGAGAACTCGCATGCGAGTTTCATTACATTGCGGGTTTTGATCGGTCGGTTAAATTGGACGTTACCAATAGTCCGCAATGTAACTAAAATCGCATGCGAGTTCGCGCGCCGTCTAAATCAGCCCTAAGTCTGTAAGTGGGCGAGACAAACATCGGAGGCGTACGGATTCGCTCAATGAGTCGCGAAAGTAATATTAGATTTCGAGTCATCAGGTATATGTAGAGGTGTAATATTGAAATGTACAGTTATATACAAGGTATCATAAACAAAAACACCTAATAAATTGCGAATAAATCTCCTATCGTCATTACTGTTTACCATCGTAAATCCTGGCGTGTTTTCATTTCAGTTTGATCTACCAACAGCAGTGTCTGAACTAAACACTACCTTGAAAAGCATTTAAATAAATGGCATATAATGGCCAACAATTTTCCTCGTTTACCCTATTGTTAACGTGAATTTTCACAACACGCGTAGGTACACGCCAGGTTATAAAGAGTAATGTAACGCGATGAGTATTGTGCATGGTAGCCGTCCCTCAGGCGCTTGTCCGTACCTTCTTAGAGCTAGCGTACACACTGAGCACCTCGTAGTCGGAGTCCACGAAGAGGATGTTCTCGGGCTTGAGGTCGGTGTGCGTGAGCTTGTTGTCGTGCAGGAACAGCACGGAGTACACCAGCTGGTACGCGATGTGCCGCACCTGCTCCAGCGGGTACGGCTGGTAGTTGTTGTCTTTCTGCAACGCCATATACGTAACACGTTAAACACATCATCCGCGCTCAACGTTTAACTAGTTTTGGTGAATGAGTAAACTCAACATTTTACAAGCGAAATATACAAGTCCGAAAGAAACTATAGACGCCTGGAGAAAGGACACTCTCTTTAAGTTGCTTTCTAATGAGCTTTACAACTGACAATTAGAAAAGGCGTTATCGCCGCGACAGACTATGTCTGAAAGTAAATTAGGCAATAAATTGACACGCTACGGTTCTTTAGTATGCGAGATTAAATTTTAGCAAAAATGCACGGTATGTGGAGCGTGACGGCATTCGCCAGTTTCTTTTCACGATGTATCTTTTATATAATTGTGTAATGCATGGATTTTACTTATTTTTCTTTAAGAGATTAATTAAAATGAAAGGTAGAACTCACCAGAAAATCGAATACGCTTTGTCCGAGCATTTCAAATGCGATGCACATGTGTCCGTGGTATTCGAACCAGTCTAACATTTTCACACATAAGCTGAAAGAGAAACAACAATTTCCGTTAGTACATTTGCATTTGCATGGGTATAAATACAAACAATTATTATGAAGTCTATGCGCGAGACAAGAATCTGTACGAGTCTAGAGTTATTGTCAAAAAGTTCGCTATTTAGAAATAAATGACGCGCGAGCAAACGGTATTTTTGTGTTTTGAGTTGACACCAAGTTCTTCATTGGCCACCTGCCAACCAGAAGCCATAATCTCGCTTATAAACGTGCAAGGTCGAATATTGTTACATTCGAATCTCCTTGATATCAAATAGTAGTTTCGCAAACTATTCAAAAAACGTAGGTGTACTCACTTTTTACAGTCTGGGTCAACTTCAGCTAACTTTTCTAATACGTTTATCTCTAGTTTCGCAGCCTCTCTGTACTTCTCTACATTTTTAATTATCTTCAGAGCCATTCTGTGTTCCCTGAAATCATATAAAGAATTACTTAATCTATGATTACGATTGTTGCTGCATGCAAAATTTTCAGAGCAAAAACTAAATAGAAATACACCACAACACTGCCAAACAATGTTTCAGCATCCGGCATTCAAAGTGCTAGTCATCGCTCTAATTCGGCACGATTTATTGTAGGAACCGACTTGTAAACAAATACGTGAAAGTAATTGATCATTTAAAACTTCCCATACAGGTATTGTCTTGTTTTTTGGTGAAATTTAAGATACGTAAAAATCTCAAGCCGTTCAGTCTACAAGTTGTTACATAGTGGGATTTTTTGGGATACCATAGTTACTATTCATTGTTCCTCAGAGAGTCCAGGAGATAAATATGACTTTTACAAGTAAAATAATTAATCATAAAAAAAAAAAGTAAAACCGACTTGAGTTCTACTTTATCAAATGGCACTTTTTAATTGTAAATGCTTAGTTTGTTGATCAAAATACAAAAATCGCTGTATGTATGCTTATAAGATTTGAGGAGTTCCTTCAATCCCTCATAGAATCCATCATCAAACTAAACCTTGATAAAAATGTTCTTTATAAATCTTACTGGCTTAGTAAACTTAACCAAGAGGACAAATCGCCAAAGTGAACTATGCATCGTTAAAGAGTTCCGTTTTGATCATCATCAGCAGTTCCATTTAATTTTTAATTAAATGTCAACTTTTTCTGAACGTAAATACTTGCTTTATTGATGAAAACACAAAAATCGCTATATGTATGCCTATACGATTCGAGGAGTTCCCTGGATTCCTCATGGACCCCATCATCAGAACTGGGATTTGATAAAAACGGGACCAACTTGGAACTATAAACTTTCAAACATAAAAATATTTTTCCAAATCGGTTCACCAATGACGGAGTTATGAGGTAACATACATACAAAAAAAATGCGGTCGAATTTATAACTTCCTCCTTTTTTTGGAGTCTGTAAATAATGTATAAATCGCATTGTATTATGAAGTCGGTTAAAAATGGGCTGCAATCGTTTTCCCCCTGAATTCTTCAAATACATTTGGAGGTATAATATACCTATATGTGCCATTCTCAACCAAAACGGTATTGTCGGTTGTCAATAAGGCGCTGTTTCCATATAGATTCAATTTGAAATCAATCTTATCGACAACCGACAATGTGGTACCTTTTGGTTGAAAACGTCACATGTAATAACAGAAGCAATATAAATAATACTTACATTTCTAAATCTTTCACCTCCACCACTTTGCCGAACGTGCCCTCACCGAGCGTGTCGATGATTTTGTCTGCAATGAAACCAAGGAGACGCAATTAGCTAAATGAAGCGGTGACAAAGTCATGGTGGAGTTTACATTATATTTTAAGCCATAAAACTGTCAAGTTACCCTTTGAATGATTAGCATCAATATTTAAGACTTGTAACTTGTTAACTTCAATGTGGTTAAAAAAGGATTAAAACCAATGTTGACAGCCCCACCATGACTTCCGATAAAATATCATTACAATAATGGTATTAAATTTTATTTTTATGTATATTATTTGTAATCAAATTTTAAATTAAAAAATTAAAGTCTTCATTTTCAACTGGAAACACTGAACTGGAAAGCTTGACTGAAGTTCTAGTAAGAAACAAATGATTTTATAAAATCTTGATTCCTGTTGTAAAAGTGGATGTTCTGTGTAATTTTTTTATGTTGATTCAAACTGTTGTGTGAATGTAAATGCGCGACAAATTAATATTTGTCACCAGATTTTTAGTTAGTTTTAAGTGTCTTTGAAAAAGTATTATTTTATGTGTAGTGTAAAATAAAGATATAGTTTGTTAAGTTATGTTGTGGACACGAACATCTCGCTCCCATGACATATCCGGGCCAGTAGACGAGGTGTCCGTCCTTGTCGTCCTTGACGGAGGAGCGCGCGCGGGAACTCTGCAGAGGGACGCCGCCGCCGCGCCAGGCCGCCAGGAGTCGCCCGCAGTCGCCGCCAGCGCCGTCAGCATCGCGCCGCGCCGTCACACCGCGTCGCACACGCACCACGCCACAAGCACGAGGAGCGCCACGCGATCGCCACGACCCGAGTAGTGTTGTACCCAACAATCAGACAATGGAACGGTTGCCCGTCAGACAAGCGACAATTGGTATTGTGTGTCGTACATGCTGTTAGATGGCGGACGGTGGGCGCTGCGGAGCGGTGTCGAGCGATGCGCGGCGGGCGAATGCGGCGCTGCCGCCTCCGCCGCGCGTCGCTCGACGGGATCGGACCGGGACGGGGTGGGACCGCAACATACGCACTTGACTTTCATCTCGCTCTCATAATAACCACTCATACAGGTCACATAGGGGAAGTGTCCACCCGTATCCTGACGTTAAAACACTAATTACACTAATAGAATCATCATTGCAATACTAACACTAGCACTCGTATCTATGTAGCACCTTTTTCTTTTGGATTTCGAAAATATATTCACGCAAAATAATGACATGTTAGTCTTGAGAAAACGTACAAAAAAGCACAATACATGCACTATCATGGCAGTCATTGATAATTTTACTAATATTTAAACTAAATCAATGTCAACGCACGGTTATACTTTGGCGATTGATAACGACTCGATGTTCATCGTGTACCCTCAGTTTATGCTTTACTAAGTACCCACATATATAATGTGTGCCATGGTCTAATAAAACATGGTCTTCTATTCCCAGAGTGACACGGGCCTACGTCACAATAACATTGCCACTTTATTTCAACATAACATGTTACATGGGTACATTATACCTATGGTTAATAAGTTAAAATATTTCTTTATAATATTATAATTTTCATTTATATGTATTTTATCTTAAATTTTACAATAACACGTCATTTTTAATTATTCGTTGGCAATATCTTCCGATTCACGAATGAAATTTCAGACGTTCGGGTAATTCTGTTTACATTACTGGCAACACAGGATAGCGCTGTCACATTTGACAATTCGGATCTAGATAACTTCATGCCCTGACCGTCATCCTTGTCGAACGCGTGTTAATTGTTATTTCCTTCTCGCTCAGTGTCAGCAGTCGCAGTGTTTTCCAAACTTTTCACGTCGTAAGCTTGGTAATTAATGTGTAACTGTGAATTAGTTTTTCAAACGTTTGTCTTGTATAGATAAATTAAGTTTAATTTAATACATTAGATTTGTTTTATTTTACTATGTTTCTACATGAATAACTTAAAATTAACACATTCAGGGCCAAGAACCCCACTGTCGGGTACACTGTTCGTAGCGACTACGCGCTCCATACGGCGAAACCGTGGTTACGCGCTACGAGCGTAACCCGTAGCACTTAGCGGCAATGAATGTGTTAATGCCGTTAAAATAATTTTCACCGTTGGTTAAAATTCTCCCACATTTTAAAGTTTGAGAACCTGTAAACAGCATGATGACGTAGGCCCGTGTCAGTTAGGTCATACGCGAATCTCGGAATAGAGTACCAGGCGGAGTATATTATTATACCATGATGTGTGCTTCAGTGATGAAATACGTGCATTTTAAATGTGGCGTCGCTGCGCTTACAAAATCCAGTATATGCATCAAATATGATACGGTAATATAATACCTAAACACAAAATTGCTTTCACAGAACCTTATTGTGCAGATGCCAATTTTGCAGGCGTAACGACGCAGCCAATACTGTGATCGGTGTTAGAAACGCTAGCTATTTTTTAGCAATGGATTTTATAGGTTGCAGTTTAAGGAAAACATTTTTTTTTAACAGGGACTTGTTTGAATTAGGGTTCGGCCGATATTTGGCCGAGACGGAAAGTCATATCATAACATTGAAAATATTGGAATGTGAGCAAAAAAAGCACGGACCAAGTTATTGACACGCGGCACACAGACGCAGACGGCAGGCGGTGGGTTAGGCGGTGCTTACAGGCGGCGTGGCCGCGCGCCGCAAGTGGTGGCGCGGGCGCTGCGGGCGCCGGCGGCTGCGCAGCTCGGGCGGCAGCGCCACCACGTCGCCCACGCCCAGAGGCTCCTGCTTGCGCCCGGGTTCCGTCAGCTCCGACCCTTTCTCCGCCATGCGCCCGTACATCTCGTCTAGGTGGGCATACTTCATTATCAAACTCTGGATTTCTTTACGTCGCGTTTCCCGCTCGCTGAGTATGCGGTCGCCGACAGGGGTTTTGTCGTCGTCCTCGTCGCTCGACGGAAAGTAAATCTGTCTCTGTCTACCCACTTCTCCCACCGGCGACGTTGGAGTTCTTGTCACTTTGTTTTTCGAATTCGTATCGTAAATACTGTGCTGTGGAGGGGATACTAAGTCCCTAGCACCTGGATGTATGTTGATATCAATGGGTCGCAGCGATAGTTTATTTCTGTCGTTGTGCTCGCTTCTTTCGGCCCTCAGGGACCTCCTTCTGTGCTTGCGATAAATGCTATCTCTATCCTTTCCATAATGATGGCCTCTAAGAGGATCATCAAACCCATTTTTATCATAGAGTTCCTTCTCCAGGTTTTTCTTACCCATCGAAGGCATTCGACGGTCAGCTGTATTTCTGTAAGGCGTCTTATCTCGGGTTTTCTCTCTAGAAACATTATTTCTTTTAAATGAGTTTTCCCCAAAGAAAGTAGTCGTTAAACTTTTCATCAACCCTCTCGGCGGTTCGGGTTCTAACGTCTTATCTCGGTCCACAATGTCTTTCCTGGCCTTCTCCTTTTTTTGAACTGCAATTCGATCAAGTACGGATGAATATTTATCTTCTAAGCGACTTCTAGTGCTACCTAGAACAATTGTGCTCTCTATATTGTTATTAGTTTCTTTAAGGGGATATCGTTTCGAAAACGGTGATAACTTATTATTGTTATTTTTTATGTGAGCTCTGCGGAATGAGTCACTACGTCCGAGAGCATTAATACCGGAGGTAGAATGCAGTGGGGATAGGTCTATTCGGGATTTGGAAGCGCCCAGGTAACTCGAGTACGTACGGTCGTCGTTCAGTTTCCTCGCACTGGTCACACCGGAGAGCGACGTATACGGCGAGATGTGCCCATTAGTGTCATATCGTTGGACGTTCGACAGCGATAAGTTTTTGTTGGACAAAAGCTTATCGTCATATCTAGTTCTCGCGGCTGTCAACTTTGTATCGGCGTCTGATTTCTCGGAGGGTCCCCGTCGTGTCAATCTATTGATAAAACTGGAATACCCATCTGATAACAGCTGAGTTACGCTTGCCGTAGTAGACGATCTCTGGTAGCGGTGCCGTCTAGGGCTTGTTGTGCCATTACCGTTTGCAGTTATGTTGGCCATGTTTGTTTAGTCTTGCGAGTAGTTTTCACTTTTATGTAAGCACTCTTTTCACTAAGACACGTCTCGTAACACTCACTAAACGTCATAATTTCACATTCAGGATTATTAAATGGATATGTTTTGTATTCGCCGATGGGGTTAATGCTACCCCACCGGACATACCACTGGTTCTATCTCGAGATTGGGAGCGTACCTAAGCGCGAACGAATTTCAGAATCAGAAAGATCAGTAGCGCAGGCGAGTGCGGCCGGCAGTGCCAAGTAATGGTCGTGGACTAAAAATATCAGCAACCCGTGGGAGCGCCCTCCCGCACGCTCGGGCTGGCCGCCGTGCGCGCATTTCGTCGCATTACTCTCTCTATACCTACCAGTATATGTCAAAGTGGCACCTAATTCTGCTTACAAATACCTATTCATCGATATTATAAATTAAACCGCACCAATTTGACTACATTTAGCACAATGAACATTCGATATTTTTGCGTAAAAATATTTTAGTAACCTTATAAGTAGTCATGTACATATTAAGTTATTAAAATATGGGTAGCACAAATTCAGCTTTGATTTCCAATTGCATATCAGTCATATATAAGTATACTTATTTCAATTTAATATTATACTCTCATAATGTATGGTATTAGTCATCAACGCACACAAGATTTTGGCATCCATTCTATTGCCTACGCTTTCGAGTTTAATTTCAGGTGAAGATGAAGAAGAAGTCTACCTTCAGCGCCAAGGGCACCTTTTATCATTTTAATTGACAGGGACATACGGCAATGTTTGCCTGATAGCGAGGCGAGCGCCTTTCTCTGACCGGCGAGCTGAGAGCCAAGACAGTTCTGTCAATAAGCGGCGTGTAATTGGGTTAGTGGAGCGCGTGCACGGAACAATGATGCGCTGCCGTTGGACACGCGTATGCCACAATATCATCATCACTGAACATGCCGTAACTCTTATCTAACAGGTCAAATGTCAAATGATAAGGATATTGTATCATGTATATATCCTAATAGGGGAAAAGTATAATGTATTAAAAGCAGAACGGATGCGGGCGTAATGAAGCACGTCCGATAGCTGGGAAACGACGAAACACGAAGGCAGTCTGTGCGATTGTCACACTTATCATTTACAAGGCACAGTGTAAGTAAACAAAACTGTTGCAGGCAAAGAGAGTACTCGGTGCGATATCTTTATCTTAGTACGTACTGGTTTCGCATACTTACTTTAAATAAATGTTTGATTTGAACGTGTTAAGGGCGAGTTGCATTGATTCACATTTTAAGGTACATTTGCATGCAATGCAACGGAAACGCTCTGCCAAGATCTCACGATCTTAGCATGTTTATCGCAACCCGACGTCATTTAAAAGTGGCTACCTACTTTCACTAGCCAATTTTACAAATTTACAGTAGGTAGTAGGTTGCGTTCATTTTCAGCGAAATGGCGACGTTGTTCTAGAATTTATATAGCACGACATGCAAACCATTTCACATGACCAACGTGTTTGACAAGTAGCTGTGGCTTAGACCAATACAGAATTCCACTTATTTGGTAACTATTGAGAAAATATTATTTTATTTAATAGACTGGAGAATGTAGGTACATACCGTTGGTATTAACAAGTAATCATCGATAGACAGAGGATAGTTGAAACTTTGTAACTTATATCTGAGAGTCTTTACAATGTTTAATGTCTTCATTTTGTAAGCTGTTATACACAGAGTAATTAATAAAAACAACGTCCCGAATGAAGGGTTAGCACAGGTGAATTCTAGATATTGAATGGGTACTATCATCACTAAACACTATATTGACGAACGTTTCGTACAATTAGTACATAGTGCAGCCGGCTGTCAACTGCCGATGAAGTCAGTTGTTAGTATTTATAATATTCGAGTTGGGGTGCAGGTAATAAGAAACGATTCGGGATTGGATAACGCATCCCCTAGTTCTCAGGGGCACGTATTGTTAAGACTACAAAGAGGGGACCTGAGAAGCCCGGGTTAAGATTTTTTTTTATAGTTTTCAGTGAACTCGTAAATAAATTAAGTATAATATGTTAGGTACATTTAACTCAATTTACTCAGAAACATAATCTAAGAGATTACATTTGCTAAATGTTATTTTACTAAATACATATGTTAAAATTTAAATAGAAACGTAGTTAGTTTATTAACCTGAAGCAGCAAAAGTATGGTATGAAGTGATGAAAATATATGAGAAATCCCTTTATAGAGATGACACTGACCTTGGAACCTAGTCCACTACACGCACCATCCACATCGAAAAGTATTTCAGCTACCGCGGAGAGCACTTTAACTACATCATGCCACTTGCACCCATGATCTTTAAGAAACCGCTTGTAAAGTTCATAGAAAGACGTGAACCTCAAGGAGGGAGGCAGCCTTATATGCTGGTGTTTTATTACTAATTCTGTCATTGTGTTAGCACTACACTTCACACGGTTTACACGGAACAGAGCCCAAGTTAGGGCGGCGGGTGTTCAGCCCGCCGGCTGCCTCGCAACTGTATCGCGGGGACGATACAACCACCCAGTGCGCGGCGTATCTTCTTCAAATAACAATGGATAATAAAGATTATATATTAAGAAAACAAAATAAATAATAAAACACGTTAAAACGGTTGTGGCAGAATTTCAGGCGAGACGTGGATCGTCTTGAAGCGAACTGTATGGTGCGGCGACGGATTGAGGAGTGCAAACCAATAGAGCGGAGAGTCGTAATGGAATCTTTTGGTTGGAACAGGATTTATCCGCGCTCAGGCGGCCCGTTAATTGTCGACAACTCCTTGAGCAACGCAATTACACATAGTTTTCTTTGGATACCTAAACACCATAATATCGCCATGCCATGCGTATGCGTATCACTATACGCATGGTGACTAGATTTTGTATGGCGTCATTTTATCCTTTTTTTGTGAAGGTCAATGTATTAGGTCCAACTTTTAATCCCTCAACTCGCACGCGTTTTCGATTCTTCATATATTATCTATGAAATCCATTGAACGATATCGGAGCTATGCGACGGTAGAAATTGAGAAAAAAAAGGAAATGAGAATTCAACTCCGATTCGCACTTGGCGTTCGAACGAAACGCCTCTTACAACATGATACCGTAAGTACGTATCCCGACAAAACACCATTACGGCTACCACCAGTTTTGACATTGACATAACGCTCACGTTTACGTAACTTACTTTCTATGCATCTCGCTCGTACTCGCATATGCGAGCAATAGTGCAAGCGAGATGTACAGAAAGTAAATTACGTAGACGTGAGCGTTATGTCAATGTTAAAACTGATGGTAGAGGCTCAGACCATACCCATTACCATATCAGCAAGAGCTGGGTGTGACATCACAGCCAAATTGCAGCCGTCCTAATGTAATAAAAGCAAGAATTTTGCTATTTTGATCGGAAAATGTAAATAAATTGGACATTTTCAGATTACATAATTTTTATTCCTGCCATTATACGATTTTTGCGGAATACTAAAACATTAAAGCAATTTTGATGAATATAAGTAGGGTAATCTTGCTAAAATATTTTTCCCTTTTTTTGCAATAAACATGAAGTATTCTTATGTCTCACGAGGGTTAAATTGATTGAATTAACTGAAGGCGGCCGCCGCAGAGACGCGGTAAGCGATACGGGCAAGGTCGACCGGAAGGAACTGGGCATTACCAAATAGATAGGTGGGCTACGAAACGGTGTACCGCATTTATCAGACCATATCTGCGAGCGTGCCACTCGCCGGCTTTAATGATACGCGATACCGAAATGCCCATATACATCCTATACCGGCGAACTTGAACTCTTGACTTTGATGTTGAGTAATCGTTAAGTGTAAATGTACGGAATAAGATATAAACGCTAAAAAACATCCAGAAGGACAACAGATAACTGTTAATAAGGAACAAGATAACACGGCCTTTTTAACATTAAACAGAATACATAGCTGTGTACAGTCAAGTAACACGGTAATGAGAGAAATTAAAGTGTTAGAGAATACTCCAACTCCACTCAATAAACCTGCACATATACAATATGGGTCGTTGGTCACGCATTATAAACGTCAGAATGATTTTTTCTTCAGTTGTAATGAAGTTGCGGGACATCTGATTCATTCGCAAAACTGACTTGAACTAGCTGGAGGCGGGTTTCAATTTAAAATTCGTAGTACAATTCAAAACAATTGTAGCGGACGCTTCTTGATTATTATCTATTAGTCAAATGTTCGAGTGGGTCTACGTTGACTTTACGAGTATTTAGGTTCTGTTTTTTTAACTAGGCAATCTAAATCAATGCAGCGCATGGCCTAATCGAGACGGAGGCTTTAGTTACAGGTATGTAGAAATCCTAGAGCTATCAAGTAAATTATTACTTTATTTTATCATTTTTAGTTTTTCGGAAATGCATAGGTAGGTAGGTACTAACATGCCACCCTTGCGGACGAGTGCCTAAAAATCGGACATTATATACTCAAACCAGCATAGGAATCGCCAAAGGAGAACAATTATTTAATCCGTTCGCCTCTGTTGTGTGCTCCTCGTCTATATAGAGACAAAGGTCGTTACGCTTTTGTGGACCCTTTGTTTTGGACCCTGGCTTCGGTTACATTTTGTAAATGATACTCGGGAAGTACATACATACAACATGGGTAGTACCTCCATCATAGGTCGAGCTTTTCTATCATAAATTTACCTACCTACCTAAAATACAAAACCTATTTTGGTACATTAGTACTACGTAGGTCATAAGTTTTGAGATGCTCGAAATTCGAAAATGGAACGCACCTGAATTATATGTTTTTAAAAAGCAAATTTATTTAAAATAAGAACACAAGTTGCCGATTCGCTCCAATTAAAAAAAAAAAATATGTTAGTCATTTTTCTAAAACGGTTCCCGCGTTTTTTGAAACGATGGAGCTTAACCGCGAAAATTTGCGTGCTTTAAGATTTTAAATTTGGTTTATCTGAACAATTGTGTTTGCAACGATTGCAGTCAGCGTTAGGAGATTCTGCTCCTTCACGGGCAACAGTTTTTAGATGGTTCAACGAATTTAAAAGGAAACCAGCCTCGAAGATGACCACCGAAGTGGTCGCCCGCAAACAGCAGTAACTGCAGAAAACGTGTGGACTACTGAAATGTTGGTGCGAGAAGATCCACGAATAACATACAACGACATAGAGAATATCTTAGGCGTCAGTTCGGGGAGCGTTAGCATCATTCTACATCAACATCTTGGAGTAAGGAAGCTCTGTTGTCGTTGGATTGGACGTTTGCTCTCCGATACTGAGAAACAGGCTCGTGTAGACGACGACGATGTGTACACGAGCCTGTGTAGATTGGTGTCGTGAGATGCGTCTACGATTCGACAACGGGACATCGCGGCGTGTATCGGAAATAATTACAGGTGACGAAACATGGATTTACCAATATGACCCGGAAAACAAGCGGCAATCGTCAGTATGGGTCTTCTCAGAGGGAAAGTTACCAACAAAACTACAAAGACCTCGTAACGTCGGCAAAAAAATGGTAGCTAGTTTCTTTTCACGGGGCGGACATTTATCAACATCAATGCTGGAAAATTATAGGTCAGTCAACTCTGATTGGTATACTACAATAGCATTGCCGCAAGTTCTCAAAGCAGTGCGAGAGAGGAGACCAAAGACTGGACTTCGGGGAATCTTGCTGCATCACGATAACGCCTCTTCACATACGTCCCTCAGAACAAAGGCGTTTATTGATAAAGCTGGGATAGAAACCTTACCACATCCACCCTACAGTCCTGACTTAGCTCCCTGCGATTTCTTTTTGTTCCCGGTGGTGAAAGAAAAAATAAAAGGGAAGTTTTTTTCGAGTGCTGAAGAAGCCGTGGCTGCATATGAAGAAGAAGCAATTTCGGACCTATCTGATGAACACTGGCAAAAGTGCTTCCAAAGTTGGTTCAGACGAATGGAACTTTGTATAGAGAGTAATGGAGAGTATTTTGAAAAAATGTAAAATAAATAATACTAATATCTTCAATAGTTTCTTTTTTATCTCAAAATTTTCGAGTGACCTACGTATTCGCGCTTGGAAAGTTTTTGTCAATATACAATCCGCCATTCAGTAATTTCAGTATCAATAAGAATGCGCAAACTGTTAAACGCCAGAAGCAATAAAACGTGACACAGCGCAAAACAACAGTCTAAAACGTCTGGTTATTACTGTTGTATAAAAATATGATTTGCGGTTACAGATGAGATACAAATAAACGAAATTTCATAAAGTAAGGTGTTGAGGGTATTTTGTCATGTCAGTGCATGGATGGATAAAGCTTTGTCTTCTTATAGAGTGGGCGGCGCGCCTTTGAGGATCGTGTGTAATCATAACAACGGGCGTGCGGTGCTACGCCTAGGTGAAGGTGATCGTCGCAATACTATTCCTGTGCGCATGCGTTGTTTTTAACGCGCGAATATGCCCCACGTGGCGCCATCTAGCGAACGCCATTAGAATCACATACTTGTACCAGCTGCTAAGACTATTTTCGTTGTCATGTACGTGGATTTGTTTACACCCGATGGCTTCATAAAAATTTCATTGCGTTTATATTCATGTCATGACATAAGCCAACTATTACACCTAAAATATGCGGAATTAACCTAAATAGAAAATTGCCATTGGTTCAAATTAATTTGAATTTTTACATCTAAACGAGGACATACATGCATATTAATTTTGTTATTGTGTAAAATATTATGTAACGAAACAGCAATCTGAGAGAATGCATTTCATTAGTTAAAACAGTTAATGCAGTGGTTTCAACAGCGTGGTTAAATATCTGATTGTTAATAATATCAATCCTTGACCTGATCATATGCAAAAATAGATACATATGCTCTCAATATTCACGATTGCTAGTAGCAGCAGCGCAATGCGTACATAGAAATTCTAAATAGCGGTCATACTTGATTCAGAAATTTCTAATAAAAATATAATGACTAAAAATTGATGATGAAATTGATGATGTACACACTTAAGTTAAATATGAGTCTGACCTCTACTTCTTTAGGTGGTTCTTTCGGCTTGAATTGGGGCACGTGTGGTGGTACAACAAGTGGCACAAAAGAGCAGGAAGGCTTGGGTTCCGCTGGAGCCGGCTTGCTCTCACAAGATGGCTGCTTTGGCGGAAGTTTAGCATCCTTTTCCACTACTGTTGACGCCTCTACATGTTCTATTTGTATCTGAGGTGATGTGTAAGGCACTGCATCTTTCTGATTGTCACAAACCGATGTTTTGCTAGTTAACCAAGAAGACGGCACTGCCGGCGGATGCGGCGGTGTTCTGGGCGATATTTCGGCGACACTGACTTTTGCAGCACTGGTATTCACAATTTGACTAGCTTCTATATTTTTTTCATTATTATTATTACAGTATAACGATTCACTCACTTTAGTAACTTGTTCATGATTTTCAAAGACAGGTACAATGGTGTGTTTTTCAACTGATGTTCTTAGTGTGACATCTGTTTTAGAGTCTATTCTATCTGGTATACTGTTAGTTATGTTAATTATGGGCACATTGTTATTATTTGGAATGAGCTGATTAGGAATATTAACTGGTGTTTTATTTGAAACTAAGTTTTCATCTTTCACACTGTTACTAACATTACTTGGCACTAGTTCGTCAAATTTTGGTGGATTAGGAATAAGCGGCGAAACCTCGTCCCTACTTTGTGAAAAGTCTGTGCTTTCACAAGAAGACAGTTCGTCGAGACTTTGTGCTAGGTCGAGTGCAGAAGCCTCGTGGTAGTCGGTGGAGGACGGGGACGTGTCGTCGTCGCTGGTGGCGTCGCCGCCGAGGGGCGTCTCTGAACTTTGGCTGGTCGGTACGAATGCCAAGCTAGACGTAACATCGATCGAGGTATCTGCAATTAACGACCCTTCACTTTGGACCGATGATTGTCTGTTATCGGAGATAGAGTCTACACCGTAGACTTTTTCACTATCGCCAGTTTCTTGATTAGAAACACTTGAAAGACAAGTTGTTGTTGCATCTTCAGTTCGTAAACTTTGGTCGTCTTCAGTTCGTAAACTTTGATCGTCTTCAGTTCGTAAACTTTTGTCGTCTTCCGTTTGTTCGTTATTAACAGTAGTTGTTGTTGCTGACGGTTGACTATGACTATCCGTAAACGTTTCATCTTTAGGTTCTTCTACCACTGGCAAACTCATGTATTGAGGTATCGCATATTCTATGTCACTCAATGGCATGTAATGAATATCTTTATGATCTCCAATTGCGTTTTCGTCGTAATGAGGTGTGTAATATTGAAATGCAGCATTGTCTGTGCCATACTGCATAATGGCCCATGGATCGTTGGACGGTATCATGGGTAAACCGTCATAATACATTTCTCTCTCAACAAATTGTTCTGGTTTATAATCCCACGTTGGCACGAAGCAGTCTTCAAACGCCAAGTAATTATCAGGCAACATGACCACTGGATGGCTGTATTGCGCGGGACCAAGAGCGTATGATCCGTCATAAAACGGATTATTAAGTACAAGAGGAGCAGGGTCGTGGGGTTCATATTCTACAAAAGCTTCAGGTTCAACCATTAACCCACATCTAGATAAGTCTGGCTCAGACCTACACAGCCGTGGTTTAATTTCAATTTCATTTTCTAATTCATTGTATATGTATGACGCGTCGAAACTATTTGTTCTTCTAAAATTGCTATTGAATGCTGGTAACACGGGCTGCGTATAAAGGTCCTTCTGTACCTCGGGGTCATCCAAATGTGTTTCAAATTGAGTGTTGTAAGTTGGCACACCCACGTTGTTTATTTCGTGCAGAGTATTTTCATTGTTTGTTAAACTTGGGGCACTGTCAGGTTGAGCAGGCAGTGCGGGTGGTTCGAGCGGGTAGTTTGCCGGTAAGAGAAGAACGGGCGGAAGGGCGGGCGGGGGCCCGCAGAAGAGTAAATTGTTAGGCGGCGGACGCAACGGTTGGTCAGCCATGGCTCGCGCTCGCGCGCGGCCGGGCGCGGCGGGCGAGTATTTCGGGGCGTTGGGAGAAGCGCGCCAGGCGGCCGGCAGAGCTTCGCGACTGACTGAAGGCGTACCAACTGACGAAGGCGAACGCAAATAGAACGGGCGCAAGCGCGAGGAGGTCGCCGTCTCTCGCGCACATCTTCACGGGCGAAGGCGCACGCGCGTTTACAATCCAAACCCGTCCCGCACGTTATCCCAAACGGGCGCGCTGACGTTTCGCGATTTATTCTGGTTCCGCATTTTGCATTCGACAGGTACACGAGCTAACGTTATCACGAACGACTAACAGACAGGCTTTCGGGTGAACACTTGTGGTGATGGCGAGCGTTGGGTATAAAGAAAAAAATCCTTTCATACTTCTCCTTAAAGTAAGAAATAAGGAACGGTTACTGACCTGTTCCGGGGGTGAACGTGGTGAAGACTCGTCGCGGTGATGTCTCCGCCGCCTGTGTGAAGTCGGCGAGCGCCTGTGATGCGAACGTTTGGAGCGTTCATTTCGCCGCCTCCACGAGTGCTCCGAGCTGCGAAATCATCGATCAATAGTCTGTAGGGGGTTAGTGAATAGGTAACACGATAACGAATCGTATACAAATAATGTTGAGGTGAGGTTAGAGCGTGCTAGGAACGCGGAGCTGTTACTAACGTTGTCGATCGTCCTCTGCCACCGGAGTGAGGGTCTATGAGCTGCGCGAGTTGGTCGGGAGGCGGCACGCAGCAAACGCGTAGGACCGCGCATAGAGCAGCCCAACGACGTCGCCCCGTGCCTAGGCCTTTAATAACCTTAGAGTCCACTAGTGATTACAGTGAAACATTTGTATATAACAATGCCATTTATCAAGTTCTTTTCTATTCACTCATCATTTAACAAGTATATAATAGCTACAATATGAAAGAATACACTGATCAATAAACCGTAAAATGTTACCACTAAATCCGCTGCATTGTCGGGCACAAAATAAATACTTAGCAAGCCAAGGTTAACAGATGACGTGTATCGCGGTCGACTGTTTCTTTGAATGATAGCGAATGTTGCGATAGAGGGTCGAGAAGAACTGCCATTGTAAAGCGAAGCGAGGCATGTCAAGAGTACGCCACACTTGACAGGGACCCGCCGTGGGCTGCGGTCACCGGTGTACTGCCAATCAACTCAGCACGACCACTGTCGCACGCGCGGCATGATTGCTTAGATACAGCAACATACAATAAATTCGCGTTTACAAACGGTGCGTCAACTAACTTCATACATAACTGAACAATCTATCTTGGTAAAACGGTATTATTACGAATAAAAAACCCACGAAGTTATCAATAGATCGCGTGTTTGAGATAGAGATTAAGGTGCATACTTGAGCTTGTAGGTATAGGTGCAACGGGTTAACTTTGTTGAGAACAGCTTACCTTGACCTTAAATTTGCATGCACCTAATATTGAAAATCTCTTTACGGTTCGTAGGCATAAACTATTCGGATTGATGGAAGGTCTTGTAAACAAAACAGGTTTCGTTTCTGACGGGCGTGAACGTTTGTCACGCCATGAGTTGGTTTCAGACTGGTAATGTGACTTACCAACAAACCCGCATGTGTTGTGGTCTATAGAGAAGCGTGTCGAAAAACCTTATCAATCGAACACTATCATCACACTCCTCGTCTAATTTTTCTATATACATCATGGTCGAATTTAATCTTAAATACAAATAGGTTCCGGTTAAGAAGAAGGTAGGGAAGGAATGGCCAACTGACGTGAACTGCAACTACAAGAATGTGTAAGTGGCGCTCTCACTTCTATAATGGAATTAACTTTACGTAATTGGTTTACCGACCGACGGAGACATTAAAGGGTTAAATATAGCATACATGACTAATAGAAGTGTGAGATTATGCCAATTTCAAGTAGAGAGTGAGAATCTTATAAGCATTTACTTATTGGAAGATATGAACAAGTGGCGACATCTAGTACCGAGTAGTTGAATAATTGTTTATACGAACTGAACGTCATTCATTATTCGATCCTTCAAATAGTAACCAAGTTACGAAAAACTCTATTTTGACTACCGATAGGATTATCAACTGTTTTTGAGACAAACTTACTCAAAAAAATCTGTGTGAGATTTAATTAGTTAAACATGAGTACCTAAGATTAATCTCCATTGTATAACAATTCGAAGTTGGGAAGCCTTTCATTAATGAAGCCGTGTACAGAACGATTGATAGATGGCCATATGCGGCATATGGCGTTAGATTAAGTTATCTGCATTCAACGATCCAATTCCGAACTCGGTCGAGTCGTCAACTAACGCCAACAGAGCTGCGCGGGCGGCGCCTAATAAATGGCAGCATTTAAATGTCACATTGTGTTTAGCACCACACGTTGAACTTGAACTAACACGTCTCAATGGCAGCTCATGTGATCGATTCTGCACGTGCATAATGAATGCCTAACATTACAATGCAGGTGCATTATGAAATATTATTGTTTCAAATAGGCATGAAACTGCAATTAAATTAAATCTGACGGACTGTGACATGCGTGAATAATTTCAGCAACAGGAGGTGAGTCATAATCAGATAGGAATAGTTTGAATATAAAATGTTGAACGCACGTTTACGTACTTCCGTTGAATAGCTATCATTGAATAGCGTCGGCGCGCCACCGGCAGTCACCCAGGGCGTTTCAATGATGGACAAAGCCAAGCGTCAGTGTCAAACAATACGTCGCGAATACAAACACGCAGCGTTCACTTTCCACGACTGACGACGTCAACATTATAGATTCGCGGTATCTGTTATGTTTACTGCGAAAACCGGCTTGTGAATCTCTCTTAAGAAACTAATCCTTACGACAAATTCACATCAGTGACGAGAAGTTGCAGCTCGTGATTTAAAACATCTGAAAGTTCTCGTTATGAATTTTATTAACGGCTGGCTTAATTTCGCTCATTAAGGCCTTGTTTTCTTTTTAATTGGTGGAATGGAAAGCGCCAGGTCGGTCGGTTCCTTCCGCTCGCTCTTCTCGTAAAACTGCCGGTTAGGGAGCTTTAATTACGACGGGCAACCTGAGGTGGTTGCTCGTCGAAGGTGAAAGCCGACTACGTAACTACACGAGTATGTAACTTGGAACCTGCGACACATGTTCAAGTATATGTAAACACTGCTTACTGGTGGAGGTAATTAGACATTTCATGGCAGTATATTGAAAAGGAAAAGCTATAGATATTTCCTTTACGGCTCGTTATTTCCCGGTTATTACACTTAATATCTACGTCAATTCTAATTATATTATAGCCACCGGAAACTCCATTAATATAATTATTTATTAAAGCTATCAACTACTTCAAGTTGACTAAAAGTAGGTATTTGGAATGGTAAATGTTAAAAGCATCGTTGTTTACTATTTAGTCGCCGGAGACTATTGTATATAAATTAATAAACAAACAAGATTTAGAAACAATGGCGAATTCGTATAATAATACTACGAATAATTATATTATACTACGAATAGACGAATCACTGTCATAATCATAATATATTCAATAGATATCTAACACATACCTAGAACAAAACAAGCGAAAACAATTTACAAGTTCAAATCGTGAAACCGAGAGTGAAACGTCGTGGCACAATGACCATAATCGATCTCGGGCCGAAACTGCGAGTCGACTTGGTTACGAAATCATAACCCAACATGACACGACCACGTCCGGTCAAGGTTTCACGCCAATTGTGAGCCGGTAATACGCTTGCCTCTTTTTTTCTTGATGTTAATCGAGCCCGTTTTTGTAAGGATCACACCGTCGATTGAACTCTCCTGGACAGGAGCTACGAGGTTTGCGACTTTAGCCGACGTCATGTCTATTCCTATGTATGGGACCAACTGCATTTTAAAAGCAACGAAATCAGAAATGATAGTCAAAGTGGAGGAACCGTTCTGAATTGCATGGATATGGACTAACAAGTTAAGTTGTCCGAGGAATATTGCAAATAGTTTTACATTTAATTTTTCGTTGAAGTACAAAGAATCGACTTCAAATATTAAAATTTTTCTATATATATAGAGCAGATTCTTGAGCAGTGCGCCAGTTATGTGTGGAAATATTTACATAGTTGGAAAATTGTTTGTATTTGGTGTCAAGTTGGTCGGTTGTCGGTCGCCGACAAGGCCGTGCCGGATGAGCAGATACTGTGAACTGTGTCAGTACGGGCGAGTCTAAAAAACACCGCCCGCGTCGGCGGTCGCCGGGTCAATGACAACCATGACTCCTTTCTAGCTAAACAAATTAGACTGCTACCGAATTAACGATTTCACCATGTGCCGTCGGATGTACGCATTTACTTTTACTAGTTACTAATTTAGCTTTAGTTCGATAGTTTTAGTAATTTATCAACATCAATATATGGAATACATACTTACTTACTCTTAATTAACAAACCAATAGAAAATATATGATGACCTTTAGGCAAATTAGTTTATTACGAAATGTGACTCTAAAACAAACCGGTATGTACCTAATTAGTTAGCGAATCGAGCTGCAATAAATAAACACCTTGCATTAAGGCGAGACTATTTATTATAACATTTATAAATAATCGCCTGACAATTTTTAGGTGCCGCCCACTGCCTAATATGTTGAATACGAGATTATTCTAGCCGATTTAAAATGTTACGTTAGAAGTCGTAAAGAAATTGCATAAAACATGCAAGAGAGGTTTGGTATTTGGGTATGGTGCGGGCACGTGTTTGTGGCACCGAGTGGGACAGTCAGTCTACAGTGAAAGTTGATCGGACCCACATTTGACATATGTCCGACGTACGAACCAAACATACTTATTTTCTATCCATTATAAATGTAAGCGCATTGACTTATGTCTAAATAATAAGAAAAATAGGCTTTATCTTACTTTATTTTAATGTATAATGTGTGACTCTAACCATCGATTTAACTATTCTTTAATGTATTTAGATTTAACGCAAAACGCTCATCTTTACGATTCAGGCGCAACTTTGTACACGTTAATTAATGATTATTACTTATTTAGGTATTATGTTTAAGGCAGTTACGTTAAGATATTGTTCCCCGTTAGACTTCGCTGAATTGAGCATGTCTGAGCAAAGTACCTAACTGACTTTAATTATTAACCTATTCGATATATTTTCACATATTATTAGGTGAATTTGTCTTAAGGTTTCGCAAGGAAGCCACAAAACTTCACCACAACATATTGAAGACACTTTCTCTACACTTCTCTAGCTAGGCCATAACAATAACTACAACGTTGCAGTGCTCATATGAGGGTGACAAGAGAACAAATTGGAACAAATACACATTACAATACGGATAACGGAGTTGACAAATCCTTTCCGAACAGCTAAGCAGAACAAGACCTTGAAACATTTACTGCAAACTATCGAAATGAATCTCAATGGACGAATCTACGTTCCATTGTGTTATTATAGATTTTAAAAATACTTATGAAGAAAACAATTAAATATTGCAGCATTTACTGACGTGACTGATAGCTCAATAAAGTCACGCACTAGTAGTGTTTAGTAACACTATTTGTGAAAAATGTAGTCTTATCAGTAAAATTAATTTGGATTCTCTTTGGACCGAGACCGGATTTTCTTTCTGCTGTAGAAATAATGCCTTAACCCTTTAGTGGGTAACGGCAAGATATTTGCCGTCATACCACTCAGATATTTTTTTTTATCAATGAACGTGGTGTTAGTTAATATAAATTTTGGTTCGCATAAGAGAATATACTCGTACCAATCTACGAAAAAAAGGAGAGCTGATAAACGTTATTCCATCCCTTGTTAAATGATGATTCTTAGGCCCAAACTTAGATTTTTAACTATTGCCTACATTTGAACAAAAATGTTTGTAAATAAAATGTTCTTTGCTGGATTTATCCGATAGTCACAATTCTCTAGTTTCAGAGACAAGTTTGGCGATATAAAGTTTAAAAAAAAAAAGAAGACGGCAATATATTGGCCACTATCCGTTAAGTGTCTGGTGTTTATTGAAGGAAAGGGTAGGTTAGGCTACTATTGTTGATTTATATATGGAGCAATAGCTTAATTCAATACTTCAAATTATTACATGCTAGCAACCTATCCACAGTTTTGCTGGGATTACAATATCAACTTGGAAATAATATATGTACAATACCTACATATAATAGTATATATTAAAAATATTATAAATAGAATAAACAAATCTTTTTAAGTTCAATAAAGGTTTTAATAATTTCGTATCATTCTATCGGTTTTTAATTTATTCATTTTAGATACTTCATGCCACCCGTAGTTCCCCCGGCAAACTGACATGTCACATGACGGTCTTGTCAATTACTGCCCTTGGCTGATAGCGGCAAACATATTGCCGTCTTATAATTCGGAAACCCCGAAATAATATATATATTTCTCTTTCTCAAAAATCATAAAAAAAAAAATTCAATATGTGCGTATCGTTAAAGTTCTCGATTCATTGCTATAAAAAAATAATGGTGAAAGGGTTAATAAGCGATCTTTATAAGTAATTAAAGCCTTTAGAGTGCGAGTGTGCAATGTTGTAAACACTTCTCTTTCGGTCACCTGTTGTGCAGATTAAACTTGATTGCTGTTAAATTATAACTCAAAATGAATTTCATAGACACATTTATATGAAAGTGCCGACCCCACATAACTTGGGATAAGGGCAGGAAGAAGAAGAAGATAAAAGTGGTAGCCGATTTTGATGGACGTGATCACGAAAATGACATGGTTAAAAATTTCACATTTAGACCCAATACTAAAAAAACAACCGTAATTGGCAAAATGTAAAATATTATATTTTAACAGTTCTTAAGAGCGCTATTACATTTCGGCGTTGAGCGAGTTTAGGTATTTTACGCGCTGCGGCAGGCCGTGCGAGCTCAGTATGCCGATCCCTTCTACCACACTCGCACTACAATGATGGATTAAACATTCTTGATCCTTCGCGAAGCATATTGAAATCAACCATAACAACACTAACTGTACTTAACTTTTAAAGTTCTAAAACTGTTATTTGGTAAGTACGAAAATACTAAATGCAGTGCAAATGTACATAAGGGCTGTTCATAAATTACGTCATCTATTTTTGACCCCCCCCCCCCCCCCTCTAATCATCCAAAAATCAAGCTTCGGATGAATCTGTTTCCTCCTACGTCATGTTACCATCATCCGATGTCCAGACCCCCCCCCCACTCCTCCCATTTGAAACGACGTAATTTATGAATAGCCCCATACTCGTACTTATGAAGGTATATTACTCGAAAGAAATTATAGGTACCTACTCGCTTATTTACATGTTTCGTCATTGCATTTGGTACCTATAGGTTGTAAAGTTTGTATCAACGAGGGTTTAAAAACGAACTGGTTCTGAGGATCTGATGATGATTAAGGTGGTCACGGATACCAATCAACCATGTAGTAACATTATTAGGCTCGTTTGATTCGTCTCAACAAGATCTTTGACACTGAAGATACACAGGGTCTGATGATGGAGCTGGAAGGTGGCCACGGGTACCAGTCTATCATGTAACTAAACAACTTCGTGTTTGGGCTCGTTTGATTCGTCTCAACAAGATCTTGGACACAAGACAGTACTCAGGGTCTGATGATGGAGCTGGAAGGTACCATTACCAATCAACCATGCAACTAAACCACATCGTGTTTAGGATCGTTTGATTCGTCTCAACAAGATCTTTGACACTAGGTGATACTCAGAGTCTGATGATGGAGCTGGAAGGTGGTCACCGGTACCAATCAACCATGCAACTAAACCACTTCGTGTTTAGGCTCGTTTTATTCGTTTCAACAAGATCTTTGACACAAGATAATACTCAGGGTCTGATGTTGGAGCCGGAAGGTGGTCACCGGTACCAATCAACCATGCAACTAAACCACTTCGTGTTTAGGCACGTTTTATTCATCTCAACAAGATCTTTGACACAAGGTAGTACTCAGGGTCTGATGATGGAGCGCGAAGGTGGCTACGGGTACCTGTCTATCATCATCAGCTCCATCATCAGACCCTGAGTAGTATCTTGTGTCAAACATCTTATTGCGACGAATCAAACGAGCCCAAACACGAAGTGGTTCAGTTACATGGTAGACTGGTACCCGTGGCCACAGTCCAGCTCCATCATCAGACCCTGAGTACTAACTTGTGTCAAAGATCTTGTTGCGACGAATCGAACGAAGCCAAACACGAAGTGGTTTAGTTGCATGGTTGATTGGTACCGGTGACCACCTTCCGGATCCATCATCAGACCCTCAGTACTGCCTTGTGTCAAAGATCTTGTTGCGACAAATCAAACGAGCCCAAACACGAAGTGGTTCAGTTACATGGTAGACTGGTACCCGTGGCCACAGTCCAGCTCCATCATCAGACCCTGAGTACTAACTTGTGTCAAAGATCTTGTTGCGACGAATCGAACGAAGCCAAACACGAAGTGGTTTAGTTGCATGGTTGATTGGTACCGGTCACCACCTTCCGGATCCATCATCAGACCCTCAGTACTACCTTGTGTCAAAGATCTTGTTGCGACAAATCAAACGAGCCCAAACACGAAGTGGTTCAGTTACATGGTAGACTGGTACCCGTGGCCACCTTCCAGCTCCATCATCAGATCCTGAGTACTATCTTGTGTCCAAGGTCTTGTTGAGACGAATCAAACGAGCCTAAACACGAAGTGGTTTAGTTGCATGGTTGATTGGTACCGATGACCACCTTCCGGCTCTAACATCAGACCCTGAGTACTATCTTGTGTCAAAGATCTTATAGAAACGAATAAAACGAGCCTAAACACGAAGTGGTTTAGTGGCATGGTTGATTGGTACCGGTGACCACCTGCCGGCTCCATCATCAGACCCTGAGTACTATCTTGTGTCAAAGATCTTGTTGAGACGAATCAAACGAGCCTAAACACGAAGTGGTTTAGTTGCATGGTTGATTGGTACCGGTGACCACCTTCCGGCTCCATCATCAGACCCTGAGTATTATCTTGTGCCAAAGATCTTGTTGAGACGAATCAAACGAGCCCAAACACGAAGTGGTTTAGTTGCATGGTTGATTGGTACCGGTGACCACCTTCCGGCTCCATCATCAGACCCTGAGTACTATCTTAAGTCAAAGATCTTGTTGAGACGAATAAAACGAGCCTAAACACGAAGTGGTTTAGTTGCATTGTTGATTGGTACTGGTGACCACCTTCCGGCTCCATCATCAGACCCTGAGTACTATCTTAAGTCAAAGATCTTGTTGAGCCGAATCAAACGAGCCCAAACACGAAGTGGTTTAGTTGCATGGTTGATTGGTACCGGTGACCACCTTCCGGCTCCATCATCAGACCCTGAGTACTATCTTGTGTCAAAGATCTTGTTGAGATGAATAAAACGAGCCTAAACACGAAGTGGTTTAGTTGCATGGTTGATTGGTACCGGTGACCACCTTCCGGCTCCATCATCAGACCCTGAGTACTATCTTGAGTCAAATAAATACATATAGAATGTCAGGTCGTTTCAAATATTTTTAATCCTGTCCGGTAGTTTATTAAACTGTACCATTATAAATTATAATACTATAAAAACAGTGCTAGGATCAAAGTCTCTCGTTGCGGTTTACACGCACACAGTATAGCGTTTTACACGGCGCCCGCCGCACACAATGATAAAAAACCTCGTCGTCGCCGTTGAAAATGTGCGGAGCCGACCGACACACGTCCTGCCTCTACAAGCTCTGCCGCGGCACTGAGCTGGCGCAGCGCGCGTCATCGGTAATATAGAGTAGTTTTCAAAAAATTGCCAAAAAATTATAGTAGAATTTCATAAACACTAATGTATACCAACAGTATAAGCAAACGTTGCAGATTGCTTGAGTATGAAAATGACTTCGATATTAAGTAGATTTTCGTAGGAATTGACACTTGTTTCGGAGAGAAAATAGAGTTCGTTTTACTTTGATTTTCTCTTTCTCAAAGGTATGTAGGAAAAATATAGTTTGATATGCCTAAAGTACAGGGTATTAGTAATACAAAATAGCCAGGTTTAGCAGAGTAAAATTCTCAACATTTCCAAATAAGAGCTCGCCATTCAGTGCTTCACGGGGTTTTTCGGAAACGACCATCAGAAAAAAAATCATTACTAATTTAATAAGTCCTTTTTCTAATATTTACAACGATATTTATAAAGATAAGAAGACGCTTTTACTGGAACAAGTACTCATTGTTTCTAATAATGAGCGCAAAGTCCTGAATTTCGTCGACTAGTATCATCAATTTTGCATTATTTCGACTTTTCTTGTAAGAGCGCTCTTAAGGAAAATAAAATTGTTTTAATGAATATTTGACTTCAATATGCGTTTACCATTACGGCGGCGAAATGGCGATAATGAGTAGCGAGGTTAAGCAACCCGGGCAGCAGCAGGATGGAATAAAGCGCAACGATGGTGACTCACGCTAAATTGTGCAACAATTTGCACAACCCGCCAAACTACTTGGAGACTGTCACTTTGAATTATAAAATTGCATTATGAGCAAACAGGTTATTTTGCTAAAAAATTTAGCGTCTCGGCTTAAGAAGAATTCAAGTTAATTAATGCGTACCGGGGACACTGAAAGTTTTTTAAATAGAGAAAAAACTGTTTTAATTAGGTTAGTCAATTTTTTATAATGGTTGACTAATATCTTTCTGACCACGAGTATGCAGTTTCTTAAGGATGGAATCACCGTGAAAAGCACACACGGCTCAGTCTCCAGGGCCTTTTTTGTACGGCGATTTTGGATCCTCAGTAGATTTCTATAGGGATCGTGAGTAAATATTTTTTAATTCTGTTATATTCAGGACGTCAGATTCTGCTGATAGGTATGCAACTTGTACTTCCGTATAGTAGCTATTACGTAATACCGTATGTTGTGTTGTTGCTATTTAAAACATAGGGACAATTCTATCATACCTCATCATCGAATGACCACAATTTAAAAGTAAATATGTTAAATAACTGTAGTTTTTCGTAACATAAGGTAGTGTGAGATGTTATGGAGTAAGAACGGTAGAGCAAGTTGGTGGTTAGCGAAACATGTGCGGGGACCGGCTCGCGCGCTCCAGACCAGTAGAAAGTCGATGCACTCGGGCATCGCAAACTTAGCTTATTATTGCCATTCACGTGATCGCTTGGCGTTAACACGTCAGTATTTATTAATAAATTCCTGACAAAAATACCTACTGAAATCACAGACTATCCGACGATCATCGAAAGGGTATTAGGAAAGTGGTTGTTAGTAAAGAACAAGAAAATGCATTGCTCCTTGGCAAAATAGTGTTACATACGATACGCTCCACTCGTGTTCGCGCATGCTCTTCTGGAATGCGTGGGACTTGGGCGTCCAGGAGTCGACGCCGAGATACAGCGCCGGCAGCTCGGCCACCTTCACCTCGACCCGCTCGGCCAGGCGCTGCTCCACGACGGACTTGGGGCCGCTGGTCAGCAGCCGCTGTTGCTCTTTGACGCTGCGTCGTTCGGCTCCTCCGTATCCATTCAACTTTTCTCCGTTGCAAGACGTTACGCTTCTCGGACTATCTGTGCTGAGCAATTTACTCTTAACGGTGTCCGCCTTACCGTAACTTTTATATTGCACTGATTCTGTTCCGTTCGCAGTTCGCGAATACTTCAAAGAATCGTAAGTGTCGCCATTTAGGCTGCTGTATTCGACATTGTTAAGATTTAAATCTCTATCAGTACGCTTCAGTACCACATCGTACCCGTTTCGTTTTCCGTAACGATCCTCGTGGTTCTGTTTGAGGAAGTTGTTTTCAAAACTAGTTTTACATTTTGGAACATTATTTAAGTAGTCTGTATAGCCTAAATGTTTACTGTGTAAACCTTTATCACAGCCCTTCTTGAGAGTTTCTTGTATGTCTATACCGTTCCCGTTGAGCCGGCTGTAACTAAAGCTTGCAGGCTGACCACCTTCCACTCGATTGTCGAATGATTCTCTACGTTCCACATCTTTGCTTTCGAATTCATGTTTGACGAGTGCAACTCGTGAAACGTCTTCGCCGTTGATGCCATTTTTATATTGCGACTTGTTGGTGAAATCTGCGGTCATGATACCAGTCCGGCTCTGTTCGTTGGGAACGGTCCACGTGTCGTGCTTTTTCTTTTCGCTGCTCTTAGATGACCACGCTTTGGCGAGCGCCGCTTTGAGCGCCTCCCTTCGTTCGTGAACGCTGACCCTAGGGTACTCGTGGATGGGAACAATGGCTGGCGCGTATAGGCTCGACCGCGGCGTCGCTCGCGTTATGCGGAAACTTCTGAACTCCCTGTTGAACTCCGAATTAAGAGAATAAGCCGGTATTCTCGAAGTCACCATTTTGAGATCAAAAATTCCACTATTAATTAAAAATAACTAGTTTCACAATCAAACTTTCAGCACTGAACACAGTGAACACATAGCTGTTCTACCTGTACAGAAAAAAGGAGGGAACGGTGACGTGTTGATCTAATTAGGGACGACGGGAGTTGGCGGTATTTCTGCGGATATAGTCGTGAAGGTGCAGCGTGTGGTGCATGGATGTCTGTGGGCTGTGGGCCGCGACCTTCGCGGCAGCCGCGCGCGGCGGGACAACGCACTGGTCAACGAACCGCCCCGCCAGGCCGTGCCCGCCGTGCAGCGCTCCACCGCTCGTCTCGCTTGCATAACTTACTCGCAAACCGCTTGCCCTACCTTATCTCTTATGCAGTTATGCAGCCGGTCAAACTTTAACCGCTTTCAATACTCCACAGTTTTAAAAGATTTAACAAAACTGTTAAGTATCCGTTATTAAGTGAAGTGGTGATAAGAGTTTTGTACGTTAGCCCGTTTCGTGAAGCAATTACGCCGTATAAGTGCATCGAGTGTCGCCTTGGAGGCATCCCTAATAAGGCTACTAGCGCTGCTGCCATATGGCCTGCGGCGGACACATCCTCGCCTGTCTACACCCCAGCTGCACCGCCACAGACATATTATCGCTATCTATAACTGCAACTTTTCTAGGTTAATGCAATATTACAATGCAAGCTATTTACAAGAGATTATAATACATTATTTCATGACTCCTGTTTAGTCTATAATATTTAAATCGTATTTTATTTGTTTTCTTCTCATTGCAATCACTTTAAACTTCTTGTCAATTAAGCTATGACAACAAGGCCGAAACACATTAATTATGTATGAATGCGTCGTGCCTGTATGGTTAAATGTGATAGACAGATCATATGAGACACTTAGTTTATTTGTATATAAATTACAGTATTAATTTTATCGTTGAGAGAAATAAACACTACACTATTAGTATGATAAATTAGATCAACACGTTTCCGCTCATTAAATGGCACTGGGTATTTCACTGTGATCTAGGCACCGGATCGTATACACTGGCTCCACAGGGCACTCTGTGCACTACACAAAGTCCGATAAGTGTGGGACCCATTAGCCGGGATTGCTCGGTATCGGTCGAGAGGGCACCGGAAGCCAGTGCGTGATCGCATGCATACTCGTACCTTCTCGTTGCGCGCGCGAGAACTGTGCGTGCGGTGTGCGTGCACCGCTGCTACTAAACTGACTGAAGGGAGGCGTAGAGCGGACCGGTGCGAGGACCCCACCGCTGCGCGCCTCTCTCCTGCGGTCTACCACAAGTGACTTTAACTCGATAGCGCTACGGGTGGAATCGCAGGAGCGCCCGCCGACATACGTCCGAGCCAGTTCGACTGCCCTGCATAGGATCGACTGCTCGACACGGCTTTTAAGCCACCACCATACAGTACGTGTAACATTAAGATAGATCGAATAGAACTTAATAAATTATGTTAAAAACAGCGAAAGAACTACCTACTCATTATGATAAGTCAAAATGGAGACAGAGAAAAATTTTGGCAGTCACGCAGTAAGAGACAAAAATAAAGCATAAAGAAAATGTATATTTGCGTAATTTTAAATGGATTAAAATACGTAGGTACAAGAAACTACAGAATTCGACGACAGCAGGAGACGATCAAATCAAATCATTCCATGAGAACGTCAGCAACAGCTCCACGCTTCGATTTAAATATAATTAATAAACACACGCTATGTATTAATTAAGATCAGTATATAAAACGATTAGTATTTACTATCATGTAAAAAGGCCTCACCTCAAATATTTTTAACAGATTTCATTTTGTTTGTTTACCTGAAACAAGATTAAAACATTATTAGCCATTCTAAAGCGATATTATGCACTTATACATAAGTACCCAGAAGTAAACATGCATAAAAAAACCTACGGACAAGGGCAGATGGTCGAGTCGGGTTTCGAAACACTGCACGCATCGAACATTATTACATATGCATTTGGGCCACAGACAAAAATAAACAACGCATATTCATGTGCGTCCAAAATTTACGTTAATTGAACACAAGGCGTGTGCGGTTTCAATACTCTGTCAGATTTAATTCATGACTTCACATAAGTCACATTCATAATTAAAACAAAACAGAAACCATATTGCTCCATCTATATTTATCTATTCGTATATTTATTTATATCCACATTTGTAAGATTAATCAAGATTTTATTGATTAATCTTTTATTAATTAGAAAATGGCAAGACATATAAATCAATTGTTTGAGAAATTTATATACCAGCTTAAGGCTGCCCAATACGGGAGAAAGTGGCGAAGATCGAATATTAGAAACAAATCGAATTAATAGCCGACACTGCAGACATAAATCATTGCGGCCTACAGTCCTTTACCGAGAAAATACTTTCGACAAAGGAAAGATAATATTATATCTACCATAATTCCGAGACAATTTTATTTATCAATCAATGCCTATTGTCATTTCTTCGCGTTTAAACTTTCCACATTATACCGTAAATTGGTCTTTGTTGTATTTTGCATCTTAGAACCGATACTTATCTTTAGTTTTATTTAACCGTTTATCAATATTAATAACACACAACAAAAAAGTACTTTATAAAATTTCGGGTAAAAATTACTCAGGTGTCGAGTGCATTAGCTTAGCCTACATAAACGCATCGATGCGATGTCATTTAGCCGCTGTGTAAACATCCACAGTATATCGCGACACGGTTCATTTGACATTTATTTATGTAGGTAACAAATAAACAGCCCAGAGTGTTATCTCCTGTTCAGCGGACAAAGTGTGTCACTGCCAGCGATTATGCGCTTCTGTAATTTTTCCCCTTTAGGCTCAAAGCTAACGCAGTAGAGCTTGACCTATATCCCGATCGTTATTATAAATAAAACTCATAAACTCTCTAGTATAAAAACGACGCATATGACTTGGAAAACATGGTGCATTATTTTACCTGAACGCGAGTAGCTTTACTTGTTGACTAATAACTTACTTGTAGGTATACAAAATAAATAAAATAATTTAGCCTATATACGACATACGTCCCACTGCTGGGCACAGACCCCTCAAGCACGAGAGGGCCCAAACCATCTCGTGCTGAATTGTATATGTATATTACAAGATAATATGTTATTACTTTTTCTCTTCACGCTTTAAACTAAAAAGGTAGAATTTGTACCTAGAGGTATAAAACAATATCTCAATAAATTTTGTAGTGTGGAGGAGTTGTTGTTGAGTTTAAGTCGTGAAACTGCCACATCTTCCGAAAAAGCTTTCTAAAATGAACATGAAGCACTAATTAAGATCTCAACGAATTAGCTCTCTTAATTAATTAGCAATTAAAAGAGACATTTGATCTCTGTTCATAAACATCCAAAGGCAACGTCCCAGTGGAGAAAATAAGTTGATTAATTTTATTGTTTACGATTTCACCCTGTGTGTACCCTACTAAAATAGGTGTTTGGCTCCAACCTACGCGACGACTGGCAGGTCGAACTCTCGAGATGAATCCGTTACTCGCGAGTATATGAAAACACAATCAGTACAGTCATAGAGGTGCTTATGGAAAACACTTGGAGTTGTAATTGTAGGCTACTACGTCAGACTATTCAATTGGCGGCAAATAGAGGCAAAAAAAAAACCACCGGGGGCGGCGTCAGCCAACAAACGGCGAGGACCAATGACCCAAATGGTTCATTACTAGGCCGCCTTGTTAGACTAATAATGAAAGAAAAATTGGTCTGAGCCGGCTGCGGTGTACCACTGCTTTGTTTCTGTGTACGCTAAACGTAACTAAATTAGGAGTTCTATATTTAGATATTCTGATATTATAAAGGTTAAATTAATTTCTCAACTCTTCCGAGATGCCTATAATAAATCAAAGGTCGGATCGCTTCCGCGATTCATGAACATTGATCAACTACATGTATGAGATGATAGTGACGAACAAGTACGAATTCGACACGATTTTATACTGACGCTCCTCGAGTGCTTAGGGGGCCTAAATAGTTCCGAGGATGGAAATGATGTGAAAAACCATTCCAATCTTTTAAGGCTAATCAAATCATTTGAACATGCTCGACTAAAAGCATTAGTCGGCACTTAAAACACGATCCGTGCTGTAGCAAATTAATCCAGCGCCGTAAATGGAGCCCTCTCGGAAACCTGATCTCTCAGTACAATCTAAACAATTTATCAAAATAGCTTCCATATAAGGACTTCCTGTAAATCTGGGATTCCTCACTAACGTTTTCCTGCGTGTGTACCCGAGAGTACATATTACAACCCAGTAGATAATTATAGTTACAATAAGCGCACCAATTAAATCCCAATACGAACATTTGAAACTATGCAAAAAAAGTTTATATCGACGGCTGATATTTCAATAAGTAACGCAATAATAACAAGGTAGGAGTATCTAACGGTCCTTATTATTCATTGGGGTCAGAATGGGTCATACAGATTCATGAATAACCAAACACTACTCGTTATAGATTCGTCATCTTCTAATGACTGTTTAACACTCAATCAAAAAATCAGTTCAACCAAATACTATAACAACTCTTTAATTATTTGGTTAAAACGAAATGCATTCCACGACATCTTACGTTTTAATTTAAAATCCAAATAATTCATGCGACCGATTGGACGACATTCAAGCGGATGCAGTCAGCCGATATCAAACTAAATGCGGCGTTTAATTATTTTCTCCGATCGACCCGTATTTCAAAAAGTTTTTATCACACGGGCCTGATGGATGGTAAAGCTTCTCAGAAGCACAACAAAGATCCTTCGTGCTTGTGACTCACGGAGACGGTGGAGCCTTTACGCCAGACAAAAAAAAAACAGCATTCGAGTGTTTATAGCGTGACTTGTTAAAAATCAACGACAACGTAAAAGTTAAATTCTTTTAAGATTAGTAACAAAAACTGGTGGCCACAACTTGTGATAGATAACGTAGGAGTAAAGTAAAAGTTTTCTTCATTATTTATCGGCGGCAGTGCAAATCGCTGTCTATGACCGGGCGGCGACTTCCCACAATTCGGCGAAATCGAGACGTCTGTAATTGGGGCAGAAAGCTGTCAGTGCATCGCCGTACAGTTCGATTCGGCGAATGAGCGCGTAGGCGGTCAGCATTTACCGCCGCCGCTCGTCATCCTTCATACACAACACAACATTACTTGTTCCCATAATCAAACTTTTGGGGTCGTGTCACACTTATGACGTGTGGTTAGAAATTGCAATTGTATGTATTGCTTTTAGAGAAAATACCGCTTGTGGGTGTTGTACATGGTTTTAAGTTTAAGAAGCAATTAAAGCTTCGTTTGCGGGTCATAAAACAGGTGAAGTGCCGTAGTTGCTTTAGCGTAGCGCGAATAACTTAACCTACTTTCAACGCAGAAATTAAACTTGTAAACATATAATTTAATTATCCCTAGGTGTAAAAATATACCGCATCGGAAAGTTTCCAGATAAACTCAATTTATGAAACAGTTTTTCCTTACAACAAGGCAATAAAGCATTGCTAAAGACAAACGTTTATTTAATATTAATTATTAACGCCGCCGTCATTAGCATCGGGTTGACTGACTCATGCAGAAAATGCACTTTGTTTTCGAATCGCGGAAGCATTCTACAAGAAAAAGGTTAAGAGTTGACGTTGCTTTATAATCTGACACGTCATTCGTTGATTGGATACTTGTCATAAATCGTCATTTAACCAGTGCTTGAAAAGGAAACTTTCGCTTATTAATATTTCTTTTGATAAAAGGGAAATCATGTCATGTCAGCTGACAAATGGCTGCAAATAATACCGCGCGGGATCGTAATCAAGGCCACGGCATGGCTTTGTGTTTGAAAACAAAAGTGATCACAATTTACGAGATACGCCAAATACTGAGAGTTGCGTAAACGACGAGCTTTGCTTCGAGAGAAACCACGGCGCCCACGCTTAGGATGTGCAGCAACTGAATTAGTTTTAATTATATATATTCTATTTAACTAGCTTCATCTAACAAGATAACGTATACATGAAGATGTTTCCTTTTTAGTTTGTAAATGAACTGGTTGGTCAAATCTGGTGTTACCTCAATGATAATTGTTTAATATTCGAATCTACGTAGGTACTATTGAACAGAGACGCAATATGAAGTACGCGGTAGGGAAGTCGCAGCTAAACCGTTTATTAAGAAAGAGTATCAGTTAAATGGAGGAGAGCGTATTCGGGCCGTCCGGATGGTCGACGACCAGTTGGGCGTCCTAGGTATCGCTGGGAGCGATGAGGTCGTGAAAGATCTGAACGAGCTCGGTGCCGTCGATTGGACAGAAACGGCGCTAGACAGAGATGCATGGCGTTCCTTAGTGTCAGAGGCCAAGATCCACTTCGGGTCGCTGCGCCACGGCAGTAAGTAAGTAAGTTAAATGCTTCCGTGAACATATTACGATCCGAAATATCGTGTGTAGGGTTTTAGTGCGACGCCTCCATCGCTTTCCGAAGGAATCGTGGGCGGTCGATGCATTGCCGTAACTCCTTAAACGGGTACCTTACTTACTTGTCTTTCCTTTAAAATAGTATCGCTATCGGTTCTGCAAGGCCTCGAGTCATTAAGATCGTTCTTGCGAAGAATGTGGAATTTCACCCAGACGCTTGTCCTTGACAAAAATGATCGGAATAGTGTTTTACTTCCGTAAACGTGAGCGGCCTGCGAAGGCCCCGCTAGTAAACATCACGAGTGCATCGGCAACTCGAATAATTATAATTTAGATTCGATTCGTAAATGGAAATAAATGATACAATTTGCATAATCGTCTAGAGGTCTGGTCACGGTATGTCTTTATTTAGTAAGCCAATCGGATAAACTAACAAGTCAAGCACAGTGTAGCTGCACAGAGTTGAATAAATTACCTATAAAATGTCATATTAAGATGCTAATGTGGTGTGACGTAGAGTTTTATAAGCTACAATATAAACATACGGTCTAATCGCAGGCAGGGCACTGCCTCCTATGGCGAGCGTGATAATCAATGTCATTGTCATTGCTACTAACTGGCAACTAAACATCAACACCCGAGACGAACAAAGAGCTTCTTCATGATTCAGACTAATGTCTAAGTTTTGCATTACAACTTCCTGTCTAAGGATGAGTAAACAGGCCACGTGCAAAAGTCTGATATACTAACACTCACTAAGCTTGATAAAACGTGCTTTGGCACTGGCGAAACGCGTCGCTATATAGGTGTGCGTTTATTTACTCTAGGCTGCCCTACTAGAATACAGTACAAGTGTTAAAAAGAAAATATGCTTACGCCGAGGCGACTTGTAAATATTTAATGGTTGCATAATGGGTTACACAACTCTATTACGTAAAAAGACACGCGTAGGAAAATTAGACTTTTTAGGGTTCCGTACCCAAAGGGTAAAACGGGACCCTATTACTAAGATTCCACTGTCCGTTTGTCTGTCACCACTGTCACCGGGGTGTTTCTCTTGAACCGTGATAGCGAGACAGTTTAAAATTTCACAGATGATGTATTATGTATTTCTGTTGCAGCTATAGAGTCTGTGCGGAAAGAGAAGACTTGTGGAACGTAAGGGAGCCCATACATTTCACGACTCTTCTCTTTCCGCACAGACTCTAACAACAAATACTAAGAACAGAATAAAATAAATATTTATGTGGGGTTGGCACCCATACAACAGACGTGATTTTTTTTTGCCGTTTTTGCGTAATGGTATGGAACCCTTCTTGCGCGAGTCCGACTCGCACTTGGCCGGTTTTTATTAATGTTAGACATTTATTTCATTTACCTACCACAATAAACACCACACTCCTCTTTCCCCATCAATGGTTACGGGTCTATCCGGTCTATGTATTGGAGTAAGTGTAGACTTGTTGTGTATCAATAATCTCAAACATCGCGTGGCGATTGTGGAAACGGTAACACGTGTCTGTTCATGAAAATCGAGTTAACAAAAGCATTTACCGATGACTCAACACCGGAGCTAACAGTATTGGCTTAGGTCCGATTGCCCCCATTCCCTACATTTGCAAATTACTCCAAATTCAATACAATGCTCAAACTCGTAATGAGTATTATTTTACAAGAATTTTCACTGTGAGTATTGAATGTGCGGACTGCGGAGTATAGGCACACATGTTCTTTTAGTAAGTACCTTAGTAGTTTTTATAAAACATAATATAACTTTGCCCTAGCGCCCCATGGCAACATGCTGAGTAGGAGCTTTTATCTTTGTTTGTAACTTTGATATGTGGCTACTGGCTTTCCATCACAGAAGGGTCCTTATGCTTTAAGTCCAATAAGGAATCCTGATATAAAAGTCCTTATTGCAATGCAGATGAAGCATAGGGACCCTACTCTGATGGAAAGCCACATATGTTTGATTGTGATTTTTTTTTCTTAATATAGCGACTAGCGACTACATATCTTAAAAACCGTGAACATTTTTTAAACTAACTATCCGTTATGTCATGTCCGACACAAGCTAGGCATATATTCGAATGTTATAATAATAAAAAATAATCCAACCAGCTTTCGATAATAGGAACATTTATAGTATACATATCTTGTATGTGACCCATATTTTATTTACTGCTTGACTGCTAAACAGACCCGCTGCCCACACCCGGACGAAACAATACCAGAGTAGGTACCTTATAAATCAGCACGTTGAAACACTTAACGGATACCATTTATCTAATATCATGCGCATATTTATGTGGCACATTCGATTAGGTCCTATATGATGATTTCTTATCTACTTTCCTATAACTGCTACACGGGTTATAATAACTAATGACTAATCCGATTTAAAAAAAAGTGTAAAGTTAATGAGGACCGTATGCAGACATATTTAGGACACTAACATTGTCGGATGTATCGATAAACGCAAGTAGAATTTGCCGTAGCGGACAATCGAAAATACACCCACGGTACCTTTTGCTTAAAAACCTAACAAATAAATAAACCAATTTTAAAGCAACGTCATCTAATCCCATCTTATGTTAGAAGAACCCATATTTTGCAACTTATAAATTAACAGCGCATACCGCAAAACATCTTAAAAACAATTCAAGTCATTCCTGTAATTGGAACCGTGCAGACTTGCATTTGAAATTCTCATACAAATTACTATGAAGAAATTTGGTCAGACAGTAAGGTATTCGTTTTCTGTTCGCACACAGCAGTAGTATGAAGTGAAATAATAAAAAGAAACACTCATTAATCCTATTGAAAGTGATCTTTAAGTTATCACCCACGCTTTATAAGCGTAGATTAGTCGAGAAGACTCAACACCAAATAAAGCAAGTTACTAGTCATATAAAAAAAACTGGACAAGTGCGAGTCGGACTCGCCCACCGAGGGTTCTGTACTTTTTAGTATTTGTTGTTATAGCGGCAACAGAAATACATCATCTGTGAAAATTTGAACTGTCTCTAGCTATCACGGTTCATGATAGTATATATTAGGTCATTACCTATGAAATTGGCGTTTTGTTCGGAGAATTTCAACGAAACACGAATTTCCATACAATTAATTTTGCGGATATTTTTTTGATGGCTAATTCAAACCAAACAAAATTTTTCCAGTAATTTTTGACACCTTTAAGGTATGTTTTCAATATCTCCATTTCTTGAAAATTGGTACCATTAGAAAAATATAAGTAATTTTAATACTCGAACCGACAGCACATGAAAAGACCTATTTTCAAGGCTTAATTCTGAACACTTAACAATAAAAAATAACAATTAATTGTATGTAAAATCGTTGTTTATTGAGTGCACTGTAGTTTTATTGTAATTGTGTATGTACTTTTGTAAAAAAAAAAAAACTAGGATCAGACTTATATCTATGAACAAAAACGCCAATTTCATAGGTAAGGACCCAATAGTTTTTTACATAGACGGACGGGGAGACAGACAGACGGACAGTGGAGTCTTAGTAATAGGCTCCCGTTTTTATCCGTTGGGTACGGAACCCTAAAAAGAAGTCAATGTCTCCATTTGTGGCCTCCGGAGATATGATAGCATCAAAAATCATTACAACCGTGAAATGGAGATTGTAAAGGTAGGCTGATAATTAATGTTTACAGATAAGCCGACGTAAACAAGCGCAAATAAAAAAAAATAGCTTTCACTACCCCGCCTACCGCCAGAGGAGCACTCCAATGCCGCCGGTACTGGTTTGCTGCTACTGTTCGTAGAAAAACGGCATAAATTTGTTTGAATCGTGCGTAATGGGGTTCACAGACATTCGGTATATCTTAAAGATACCATTACATCGTTCGGTTCGGTACACTCTACTCACACTACAGTTGGATGGTGTTTAGCAAAAATGTGTCAACCCACATTCATTTTGCAATAAAATGTCAACTTTAAGCGTCATTTTTTTTAGTCGCAATGCATCGATATCGACATCGATATCGATAATGACATAAATGATTAAAAATTTTACAACTATATTTACAACTATTTATAATTTTAACAATATTTAGATAGTTTAGTTTAGTAATTTGACATTGATACACATTGACATTTTTTTTCTCTTCAATATTATTCTGTACTGCTTATTTTATGTTTGTAATTTAATTTTGTGATAAATATTTGAATGCTGAAATTCCAGCCAGACATGTAAAGGACTGAACTTGTATATATTGACATCTTATTTATAACTCGTGTTTTATCAAATAAACGATTATCTTATCTTATCATCTTATTGCAAAATGAATGTGGGTTGACACATTTTTGCTAAACACCGTCAAGTTATTAGTAGCGATCTTCATCATTCCAGTTCCATGACGGCGACATTCTCATGTGCACTTGTAGAAAAAAAATATCTATTATTATAGAGCGAAAAACAGATTAGTTATGAGAATTATGAGGAACGCTATGAAACTCATGAGAAAGGTACAGCTACCCAAGTATAAACTTAATCAATATATATAAAATAATAGAATATTACTACAATATACTTTTTAAAGCATGTAAAGACTAGTACATGTATGGGTCCTTAAAGCGTCTTTTAATTTAAACCAAGTAATTGAATAAAATTTTCATTTTTTAAGATTTATTTTGATTGGCTTTGTGGTCGTGAAAGTGAAAAGATATCACGGTGTATAATTTTGATAGAGAAAGGCACAAGCAAGACGAAAAATATTTAATGTGTGTATCTTTTATTCATTTATTAGTTTTATTACCACACGCATTTGAATTCTGATTACGAAACTAGCACTAATTAATTGAGGCGCAGTGACGGCAACAAAATAATCATTTACAGTAACTGAAAATGCCATTGCTTATTTGTATGAATCCTGCTATTAATGTTTTATAAACCTCGACCCACGAATAATATCTGATAACAGTTAGTCATGGCTTCCTCGGCATAGAGTGGTTAATGGAAATATGTAATGAAGCCTTGTGAAAATCAGCTGCCGGTACGCTAAACTACAAATATTCATCATCAGTACAGAGAACAGATAAGTTTTTTTATAACCCGTGGGTTGTGACAAGACTAGGATACGAGATACGAGTGATGAAATATTTATAATGAAACTGCATTCATGATGAAGCAGAACCACAACTAACAATCGCAAGGTATATAAGAAAATGTCATTGGACGTTAAAGTCTCCCATTAGTTCATAATTTTAGGTATCGTGCAACAAAGTGTGGTGTAGGGTTAAGTAGGAAAATAGCATTTAATATTATTACTGTTATCTGCTGTTACAAACGACGTAGAAACGGCAAGCATATCTCAGGGAACTCTACTGGTGTCGGAACAATACAATTTGTGCGTCAGGTAATTAAATACCGCTCTTACGCGCAGTACTTTCTAGCCCCGACGACTGCGATCCGCGAACAATCGCTTTATTATACCTATTGTGTAGATTAGTAAGAGTAAACATTGTCTGACTTTTCTTATTAAACAACTACGCCATGGCTAATTACTTGCACTTATTGTTGCATTGTATGTAGTTTATTTGATAATATTCGTGCATTTCTATAAAAACTTGTTGGTCGTTCCCGTTGAAACCACTTGGATAATTTGATTTATTTAATTTTCTTCTTATCAGCGCTAGCCATACTAATTAGCCAAGTGTCAAGAAGATAATACGGATATAAAGAAAGAAGGCAGTACCAGTACCTAACACAGGACACAGATTAGGGGTTGTGCACAAATCACGCGAGGTGTTTATGGCTACTTTTTGACCCCTCCCTCCCCCGTGGTGATATTTGGTGAGGTTTTCGGCTACCCCCCCTCCCCCACATAACCTCACGTGAGTCACGTGTATTTTTTTGAAATTTTTCCATCCGACCGGTCAGGCCACGCGATCCAAAATTTCGTAAAATAGACTCGCTATTTTGAAGATTTATGTTTGATGAAACCGAGAAAAAGTATCTACTCATGTGGTAGGTGTATTTTCTTAGTTTCGTTCACTGTAGAAAAATACACGTGAGGTCTCTTTATACCCCCCATCCCCAACGTGATCTGTCGTGATTTTTTCGTGACCCCCACCCCCCCTATCGAACCTCGCGTGATTTGTGCACAAGCCCTTACCGGAAAAATGAGCCAATGGGGAAAGCTCTATGTGCTTAATAGCGGACCAAATCAATAATAATCTAATAGTTAAATAGAACAATATGTTTTTTAATTAGTTTCATTATCGTTCTGTTATCAGATCATCATTGAGATTCGTTTTGAGAGGGCGGTTGAGGATTCGCAGAATAATCAATTCCTCAACAGGTCGCTCGTGTACATAGGAAAGTGTAAATCGGTTTAAAGGTTTATTTATCTTTAAGATAGTTAAGCAAGCTCAAAAACACTCTCTTTCGTCTCCGAAAATGGATATAGCAATAATGATGAGTAATGAATAGAGAGCTGCTTTAATTTGCGCAGCGCCCACGCAGTCTCGGTGCGCCGCGCATCCACTGGAACAATGCTTACTGGTTTACTTTCTCGATTGACTCATACTGATTCATTGCATACGTCTAGCGACTCGAATTAGATTAATGATACCGGTCTAAATTATTTTTCGTTGACACAAATTCATAATGTCAATAACAAAAACTTTCGTTGACACTGTTTCTCTGCAACAATGACAGTAAGTACCTACTTATACGTACGTTACATATGTACATTTCTTTGTCAGTTTTATGAAAAGAGTCGCTGGTTATCCCCTGTGCCCACGTACAAGACTCGAGTCATCTCGCCACTTAACGTTACTTGCGCAGTAAACATCAAGTTAAAATGAGTGAGCGTATTAAATGAACGCATTGTGTGCAAAGAAAATTATTGTCAAGCCGCAAACCTTCGCGTCGGCCCTGAACGGAGAGAGCTATGCCCTCACAAAACCTTTAATTCAACAATAGGTTTCCTTTACAAAGAAATGAATTATTATTAACCGGACCGGAGTGTACCTACACTACCTACAGCACCTCGGGCAGTAGACAATAAAAACAAGAATAAACATATTCGAGGGCAGTCAATAAAGCGCGATTTGGACAGGACGGAAAACAAAAAGTTACAGCTTCCGCGGTGAGGTCTTCGTCCGATATCTCACCCGACCTTCAATTACGAGTCAAGGAGTTAATGACGGTGAGATCGTTTAAGTTTCAATTTCTAGAGTTGAGATAAGGTATGCGGAGTTGAGTAAACGGAGAGTTATTTAAAGGCGTAAAATGTTTATGCCCACTTATTCCTTCAAGTATGCGTAAAATGCAGCATTGTGCGCCTGCGCCACTAATGAACGCGTCGCGGCGCGGAGCTGACCCGCGACCCACGCGGGTTCGTCGCCCGGCCCTCCCCGCGCGCCCGTGGCCCTTGCACCTTCAGGACGATACCAGACGGCTTTATCATGTTTAATCAGCTCCGACAGTTGCCTCTTGTTTACACTTCCCAGAATTTCCTGTCTTGCACTCGGACCGTTGAAGATAAATGGCGAAAGAAAGGAGAAACCAGTTAACACAAAAGGACTGACTTCTTTTTAATGGGACGGATTTAAAGAAATATTTTACACAAATCTCGGATGCTTTAAATGTAAGTAAAGAAACCTCACAATAAACAGCATATAGCAATTTAGCAGTTTGTTGGTCATTGTCAAATGCACAACATTTCGTAACTAAAAGTTCAACACTGGCCACTTAGCGGACTCTTCTTACCTTGATAACAGTCGCTCCCTAACTATTTATTGCGAATTATAACCTTTATTTGAGTTCTTTCTACGTACGACAAGGTTAAGAAATGGCATCACAATAATTTTAGTAAGGCGAATAAAAATGTAATATGTTTCTTGTTTCTCACTCGACAAGGACACGAATGCGAGCGACATTGACTCGGGATTATGTGGCTTACCAAGCAAAATAAATAAAGCGAATAACTATAAATAAATAAATATAGGACATTCTTACACAGATTGACCAAGACCCACAGTAAGCTCAAGAAGGCTTGTGTTGTGGGTACTCAGACAAAGATATATATAATATATAAATACTTAAATACATAGAAACAACCATGACTCAGGTTCAAATATCTGTGTCATCACACAAATAAATGCCCTTACCTGGATTCGAACCCGGGACCATCGGCTTCACAGGCAGGGTCACTACCCACCAGGCCAGACCGCTCGTCGACTACTATGTTTTATTCATCTTAATATTCACAATGTTATTATGCTGTGACGAAACAGATTGAATGTCATAACATATTGCTGCAATGCAGCGGTTTTAGATGCGTTCAGTTAATACAAATATTATCTGAACGCATCTAAAACCCTCAGATCTGAAAAAAGGAAACAATAATCAGCAGTTTGTACAGAACCATTTATGTGTGATTTTAACAAGGAAATAGATAGTTTTTTTTCATTTGTAATCACGCATATACCATAAGGAAAAGATGTCAGTGTTCAATAAGCTGAGTTACTGAATACTGATATACCTCAGTAGATAAATCTTTTATACTATCTCAGATTAAATCTTTTATACTATCTCAGATATATGACCAGAGTTCCGAGACTTCAGAGTAACAATTCTCCACCCTGATGTCATTTCGCAGGTGAGGGTCAAACGCGAGTAAAAAAAGAGGAAACATTATCATGCCCGTTAAGAACTGGTAGTTAAAGCCCAACGGAACAAGAACAGGATTTTTTCCTCATAATAGTCACCACCTGAGTCCTGCACCTGCTTATCTTGGCAGTCGCTAAACCCGTCAACCACAGTAAAACTAGGCTTACGTGCGCGAACTTGATATACTTGATCCTTGATATAAATGAGACTACTGGCGGTCACCCACCACGCTTTGGCGCTCCCATATCCAATAATTAGGGTGACTGCTATAGTTATTGGCCACTTTTAACCATACGACTTCCATTGACTTGTTTCTTTGCAACTACATAGGTACTAGCTGTGTAGCGACCGCGAGCTTTTAGAAACACTGATTGACGCAGACCAAAGATCATAGATTCAAGCAAGCCCTCTCAATACATAATTATGTAATAGCGTTCGATCGGGTCTGGCATCGGGGTCTTCTGTCGAAGTTACCATCTTATGGATTGCCAGAGGGACTATGCAAATGGATCGCTAGCTTTTTGTCCGGCAGACGCATACGAGCCGTAGTAGACGGAAGCTGCTCCGATAGCATGGACATTAACGCTGGCGTTCCGCAAGGTTCTGTGTTATCCCCAACGCTGTTTTTGCTGCACAATAATGACATGTTGTCTATCGATGACATTCATTGCTATGCAGACGACAGTACTGGGGATGCCTATTACACATATCGTTCTGTGGTGCTGGAGAGTCGTGAAAAGCTTGTGTCGGACATTGAGAGCACTCTATCCAGAGTTTCGGTGTGGGGTCGGGACAATTTAGTGCGATTCAACCCCACCAAGACACAAGTTTGCGCGTTCATCGCTAAGAAAACCCCATTTACTGTGGTCCCACAGTTCCAGGGCACAGCCCTTACCATGTCAGGGCGTATTGGGATCCTAGGTGTCGACATCTCCAGTGACGTCCAATTCCGTAGCCACCTGGAAGGTAAGGCTGCGCTGGCATCCAAAAAACTCGGTGTGCTCAATAAAGCGAGGCGATACTTTACTCCGGGGCAAAGACTGCTGCTTTATAAATCGCAAGTCAGACCCCATATGGAGTACTGCTGTCACCTTTGGGCAGGAGCACCTGGATGCCAGCTTGGACCCTTCGACTCAGTCCAAAGGCGCGCTGTACGAATCGTCGATGATCCCAAACCCACAAGCGGTATTGAACCTTTAAGTCTAAGGAGAGACTTTGCCTCCTTTTGTGTTTTCTACCGCTTGTACAATGGGCTGTGCTCTGAGGAATTATTTGACATGATGCCAACGGCCGCTTTCTATCACCGCACCGCTCGCCGTCGGCAGGGTGTTCATCCTCACACCCTAGAACCTAAATGGTCGCGTACTGTGCGATTTAAGAGGAATTTCCTCCCGCGGACGCTCCGGCTGTGGAATGAGCTCCCTTCCGAGGTTTCCCGAGGGTCTACAGTATGGGGTTCTTCAAAAAAGGAGTGTACAGGTTTTTAAAAGGTCGGCAACGCGCTTGTAACACCTCTGGAGTTGCAGGCGTCCATAGGCTACGGTGACTGCTTACCATCAGGCGGGCCGTAAGCTTGTTTGCCACCGATGTGGTATAAAAAAAAATATTATGTATTATGTGAGAGTGTCACGAAAGCAAACTACATACATACATACTTTTAACTTTGGTTAAATTTGTACAGTAAATTATGAATTATGGTTGTGACATTTCTATTAAAGCAAACGTCTGACAGTTAGAAAAACGACAGGGAAAGAATGCGCGACAGAGTGGTTTGGTACTTGACACTTGCAATCAAAGTGAAGTATGAATATTTGTTGCGTCTTAATTCTTAGTTCAATATGCAGTTGCGAAATCCGTATGGGGTAGTTTATGACTTGAACACAATTCGTATTCGTGTAATGTAAGTTAATGAAATTTATATGTAGGATATTGTATGTTAGTCAATATAGTACATTGTAGGAGAGGACGGAAAACCGCTAAAAAATGGACGAGTGAGTTTGAGGGCCGACACGTTAGTGGAGGCCCTCAAATAATACTGAGTCCATCTTTAGCGTTTCCGGCCGAGGCATTACATAGTGCTTTTCACGACTACTTTAGTCGAGGAAATTAGAAAACATTTGCATAACTATAAGTACTAGCCCGCGATTTCTCAGGTAGCAAATTACTAGCCACTGCCTGTGCTGTCTCTTGAATTTCGGTAGGCGTCAGCGTAAGAATATCATTTTCTTCACTAAAAGAACATATTTTTATAGCGAGCGTAGATACGTGTTTCTTGTATTTTTTAGTCAAACACAATTTACACTATCCAATTCAGTAAGTATTTTCCGATCCCGCCTTTTTAACTTTTTTTATCACTTTTAAGAGGCGTTTTTCTGTTATTTGCTTCAAACCGACTCTAAACTTAGAAGCGTTTTTGCTAAAGAACCACAATTAAACAGCTACAAAAGTAAAAAACGCCTTAAGCGTGAACTGAATGAATAATTGTTAAAAAAAATAACTAAATGGTTTTGACATTTCTTTATTTTTAAACAAGAAATTGGTCCTATAAATAACCTAATTCTATTTTTGAAAAAAAAAGTTGCGCCAAAAAGGATTTTTTATTGATTTTTATGTTTTAAATTTTAAATGATACTCATTGCTGTAGCGAACCATCACCAATGACAGATGATGATAACAATGAAACATTGTAGTAGTGGTGGTTCAGGTGCTACAGCTATTGCCTACTTTCCAGCTTGGTTTTAGACCATATATTGCCACATTTCCGAACAGTGGCGAGAAAAGGTATTTATAATGTAGGCCTTGTAAATAAATAACCATTCTAACAATGTATGAGATTATAACGGTACTTCCGTTAATACACTATTACATGAAAGCAAAATATCACTTTCGATTAAAAGGCACTTTTACATTCAATGTTGAAAGAGAAATTGACATGCATTTTTTTAACTGTGCTAAATTTCAAGTTAATATCGCATATCATGCTATGACTCACATATCATCAACTGGGGCACCGCCTGACATACAGCCTCAATTATTATTAAAGGGTACTGTTACTGTTTGGGCGTCACTTTAAAAAGTGAACGGTACCTAAACACTAGCTGTCGGTGCATCTTGATTAACTTAATTTTATGATTAAAAAATTTGTATGTTGGGTATGTAGCTATACCAAAGCTAAGGATGAATAAAATACTAGCTTCTGCCGGCGACTTCGCAGACGTGGGTTGATGATGATGACGATAATGATTGATAAAAACTATCCTATGTCCTTTTTTGAGCCTCAAACAATCTCCATACCAAATTTCATCTAAATGTGGTTTCAGCGTGAAGAGTTAATTTCGCATTTATAATATTAGGTAGTACCTAGGTAATTCATCAAGATAAAAATATCTAGCTTATTTTATCATTTTTTACTGCTCGCCATGTTGCTAATTGCCCGGTACAAGAAAAACAGCACCGTTCTCTATTTTCACTCATACAATATTAATTAGAAAAAAAAGAAGGGTTAAAATCTCGTTCGACGACGAATATTGCGATCTGGGGCCTATTTCTCGTACGTTACAAGTTCACAAGTCTACAAGCTTACATTTAAAATTTCATTGTACAAGTGTGTTTTAATTCTGTTTCTCGTAGGAATGATTACTACAAGTGCTACAAGGCGGCTGTCTAAAGTTAGAAAATAGGTTTGTTTACTATGCAAAAAGGAAATGCAATGGCCATTATAAATGTTATCTTAATGTCAATGTCACTGTTATACATCATAATCTTAATAAGAGGAAAATAATATGGCTGACTTGTGTTTTCGGAATATACAAGCGTATAATAATACAAGTAGTAATGAAAAGCGTTTCTCAAAATTATCAATTACAAGTGTAAAATCAAACTCAGTTTCGTCAGTCACTCTATGAATGTTTACAAGCTTCAGGGTGGGTCAGTTTTTTTTTTATAATACGGGTGAATTCGTTACAAAATTATTATGTTATTGGTCATTTACTGGTTCTTTCCCAATTATAATAATTTCATAGGAATGAGTTTACTGTTTATTATTGGAGAATAAAAGCTAAATTTAAATAATATGACTGATTTTAACGAAGTGCATTCAAAACTTACACGTTTGAGATCTTAAAAATGCAATATCTTCATTTATTTATTAATCGATTTTTACCAAAAACCCATATTAGCAGTTTATAGAGACTCCTCATTATTTCGTGATAAGTCACAAGCTACAAGTATAAAGTACAGCTTTTGAGAAACGAAATTACTATTTTAGTATATAATATCTACTAGTGTTTGTCAACTTGTGAAACAACAACACTTGTGAAAACTCTTTTATCCCCGCTCTTGTAACAATTATACATTTACGTGAAACGGAAACTTGTAAAAAATATTGAAATACAAGCGTTACCATAGATACACACTTGTATTACAAAACTTGTAACGTACGAGAAATAGGCCCCTGTGCGTGTTTCCCTAAATCAGCAACGCATCTTTTTAATAAAGAAAGCCTTTAAAGTGCATCACAGGACCTACCGTTAATTGAAAATTTGTCTACGTATTATCCTTTACCCTCTTTTGTGTATGTACTTATTTCAAGAGATCGAAATATAAGAATGTCGAATTTCGCGCATATAGCCCTAGGTGGTTAGTTGATGCAGCTAGGTTAGCGCGGCGGGCGCAATTCGCGACGTGGGCGCAGGCTCGGGAGTCAACGTCCACAGGACCGGTTCACTAATCGATCCCGCACCGCTCCCGTCCGCGCCTAAACGCGACTAACGGCTTCTCCGCAACATGCACAACCCGTTGCGGACAGTGTTGCCATATGATCAATATAAAAATAAGCTGGGCAGTGTAGTGTGATAGTCTGTATGCATTTAGTGCTAGCTTCGGCAAATACCAAATTTCATTCATATCTGTTCAGCGGTTTAAGCGCGAAGAGCTTCTTTAAATATCTATCTATCTAATACCTTTAAACGAGCAATTCCTGTATATGTATTTATTTATATACATATATGTATTTCGGGGATCTCGGAAACGGCTCTAACGATTTCGATGAAATTTGGTATATGGGGGTTATCGGAGCCTAAAAATCGATCTAGCTAGGTCTTATCTCTGGGAAAATGCGCATTTTTGAGTTTTTATGTTTTCGGAGCAAAGCTCGGTCTCCCAGATATTGATGACTTTTAATATGTACAAGTGATCTAAATAAACAAAGTAACGTATGTATTGGGTAATTTGGGTATCAAATCAACGGATAGGCGCGTAATTGTACGTTGCCAATTTAACTATAGATGTCTACTAAAGTTTCGGTAAAGATAGGATCTGCAAAAATACAGATAAATCCTTTTAAAAGGCAACTTTAATAAAGAAATCGTGAGCTCATCAAGTGCCCATCATGGCATGGCAGCATGATGATGGCATGGCTTTCTACGACACGCCTGTAAAAAGCGGTCGAGCTTCTTTTTAATTAGCAGATCTACCTTAAGTTGATCCGTCGTCAACAGATTTCTTATATCACTTGAAATCCAATTTAGGTGCTTGGAATCCAATCAACTTGAAATTTAGGGAGCGTGGATAATTTTAACGACACACTTCGTCAAATCACTCCAGTAATAATTTTAGGCCCACTTCGACAGCACAGGAACAGATAATGATTAACATGCATGTAATCACTACACCTTATAAAACAAAGTCCCCCGCTGCGTCTGTCTGTTTGTGTGTATGTTCGCGAGAAACTCAAAAACTACTGAACGGATAAATGCTGTTTTCACCTATCAATAGAGTGATTCTTGAGGAAGGTTTAGGTGTATAATTTGTTAAGGTTTTGTGTAACCCGTGCGACGCCGGGGCGGGTCGCTAGTTAATTGACCAATTTACTTTGCCTGATAAGAATCGTACAGTACCGTCTGTAAACCCCGCTGGGCTGGATTCACTGAAAACCCGCTTCGTTGCTTTGTGGAGAACATTCTGCCTTGGTATTTGTTTGTTGTATTTTTTAATCTGTGAATTGCTTGTAATATTGTCTGAGTTGATGACTTTTTCTATTATATTCTAATAAGAGTATATTTATTAAATGTTTGATGAGACATGTCTTCATTTCTTCAGGAAACGTTTCTCAACTAGGGTATACGTAACAAATAAGTAGGCACGTATTGATTTACTAGTACCTATCGGCTCGTTGTGCAAGATCTGTCCAGCGGAGACAATCAAAGTCATTATGTCACCGTTTAGTCACAGTTATACATAATCAGTACCATTACTTCGTAAATTAGCGAGCACACCAAATACGAAATTCTACCCGACGAAAATTCCAAATTAGCAACCTGTACCTTTTAGTTAAGGAAGTACCTTACCTAGTAACCTCTCGTTCAGCGGAAAATAACGGGAAAGCAACAGTCGTATTAATCATTTGGCAGTTTTGCAATGTTCTAAATTTACGTAAATTTTATGAAATCAATAATAATAACCGTGAACATGTTGGAACTTGGAAGTATCCCGTCGTAACGTAAACTGTGCCGAGTTGTGTGAAGATAAAGTACTGCCTATTATCCAAGTTGTTGTGTTAATAGGCGAACGGAGCGATTGTTCCCTCGCGCAATTTCACTAAAGTAAAGGAATTGGGCGTCAAATGTCACGTCAAACGAGACACAGACGTGACAACCGGGCTATTGTCTGCTCGTGTCGGTCAGCGCCGACGCCGCGCCGCGCCGTGGCCGACCAAGCAACAAGTAGGATTCCGGACGAGTAGGTCGATGTTCCGTAATGCAAAAAGCTAATTCTAGTAGACTATGTACATAGTTTTACTGAATAATTAATAGGTACAAGAGCTAAGAGTCAAGTTACAGTTTAGTGTAAAATTGTATGTATTATCTCAATGGGTTGGAGAGTTGCCATAGGATAGACCGGAGGCGAAAATTTTTAGTATTATAACTAAAATAAGAAATGTCTGAACATTCTGAACACGAGACGTATAGTTGAGGTGTTAAGATACTTAAGATGCTTGTTCAGCGGCGGTAGCACGGTCGCATTTTTATAGCTTGTCACCATGCCTGTCACGTTCTAACAAGTATGTAAGTGCGAAAGTGAGACAGGCGATAAAAATGGAAAGATGCTACGCCCGCAGGGATCATGTGCAGCATGTGCATGTAAGTACTTGACGTAGTTTGTACATCTACAGTCGCAACATTGTATCGTTGTCACGTTGTCAGAGCAGCCGGCCTAGCCAAGGTTACAATCGCTATCGCTTCGACAACGAAAAGCTTTATGTCTCTCTATCACTCTTCCATATTAGTGCGACAGTGACAGTTGCGTTTCGATCGCTACGGAGCGTGAGCGATTGGCATCTTGGCTACGCGGCCAGTAAAGATGATAAAAATGTAATTTTCTCGGTTAAAAAACACTTAGTTGCAGACCGATTAAGGTAAAAGTGGGTCCATGTTGCAAACTCGAATGATTTATAGACGAGCCGAGCAGGACCGCTAGCAGTGATTTATCGGAACCAACAATCAATAAATACACGGCTGGCTCTTATGTTGTTTTATGACGATGTATCCATTTATGATCAACATCTCTAAGACCAGACATTGTTTTTGTGTTACTATTTTATTTGTTCTATAGAACATCGTTGAAAGAATTAACGATATAGATAAATTAAGTTTTATTGTCGCGTATTTGGCAGCGGTTAATGGTCTAATATTAGAAATTTATATGTTCCAAGTGGCTAGTTTTATTTTGCGTAGCGTACCTATTAGCGTGATTGCAGTATTTATAAATAAGTGTACGAGCTCTCACTAAACGGTCGTTGGTTCCGGCGCACAATGCGAGCACAACCGGGGAATCGTAAATAACACTGTACTCTTCATAAACACGTCAATTCTCCGTTAACTTGGGCAATTCTTGCGTCAAATCGCCCACAATGGCTTTAAATCAGACTTAAGGGTTCATACGTTTTTAGCTTAAGGAATGGAAACTTAAATTGGATGTAAAAATTATGTAGTTCAGGGACAAAACAAGTAATCCACAAAACTTCGTCACTATAATCCATTATCCTTTTTAGTAGTGTTACTAATATCCGATAGAGATATCCGGTTTATGATTTGTGTTCATATAGACCTGAGAAATCGTTAGGATTGGGTTCGTTAACTTAAATAAGTACACTTGACTATAGGTAACACAAATCATAAATCGGATATCTACTAGCAGCAGTGGAAAAGACGTTCGTAAAATTTTAAGTACTGTCGGGATGTGGGACTGAGGAAGCTAATAAAAACGTCATTAAAATCTCTAAAGCTGTCGCTAATAAAATTATGAGATTAAAGCAAGTTTGCAGAGGTGAGCTTAATCCCCACACGAAGAAGAGTGTTTAATGAAATTCTGACGAGTTTTTTATTTCACTAAAATCTCAATTTTTTCGACGACACTGGCGTGACACATGCAACACAATTTCACAAATAATCAGCAGATTCGCTTGCCCGCCTCCAATCAAGGGTGTAATTTGTAAATCTAACCCTAATCCGACTGAAAATAGTTTTAATTTACGGATCGAATGTAGATGCGAAGTCTTTGAAATGATGACTACACTTCACGCTTTTGTCGCATGGTAATGTACTTTACATTGCCATGCGACAGAATAAGCGACGAATAAGACAAGTAACATAAATATCGCAGGAATAAACTCAAGTTACCGCGGTATTATCACCCTTAATCGAAATAACTTAAGTAATTAGTGCAGTGCAGAGGTGTACCTAAAGACGCTGGATGCGGGTCGCTTCCAACCGGCACGTATGGAGGTCCAAGGGGGAGGCCTATGTTCAGCAGTGGACGTCTTATGGCTGAGATGATGATGATGATGATGAGAGGTGTACCTAATCCTCAGACGTGCTTAACTAGGCCCTGAAGAGGAAGACCCTCGCGGCAAGGCCGAGATGGCCTATTGTCGACAGCAGGATGTGGCTGTGGCGACCTCGCGGTAATCCGACGAGGCGCCCGACATGGTAGGAAATCATTTTCGGTAATGATCATCACCTTGCCATAAATGTGACATTACTCGGCAGTGCCTTGACTAAAACATTAGACTGCAACTACATTAATATTTAACACCATTAGTAGGGTCGTGACTTGTAACACATAAAACTAAATTACAATAATTAGTTATTCGTTTGGCCCCGGCAATTCTTCAAACAAAAACACAAGACTCTTTGTTGAAATACAAGACTATTCAAACTAATTATATCGATTGAATGTTTCAAATAAAATTAATATCACTCTTTAGAAGAACATTACAAGCTAATAACATTCTTCAATTATTGTTTTCATTTTGCACGGACTAGAAACTCAACATGTTCTATAAATTGACAACACAAGCGATTACTATTGAGATCAAGCATGCCATTCCGACGCTCTTTTGTACCATCTAACTGGATTAAACGACGTAGCAATTTAGCTTCAAGTTCCGGTCCGACATATCGACGATATATAGGTAGTTACTATGCACTTTCGCGGGTTATGCTCTTCTATAGAACTTACCGGCGGCAGCTTTTTTTGCACTGGTGGTGATATCATTTTAAGAGGTTTTTGGTACACTTAACCAAATTATTTAAAGTATTTAAGCTATTAAATAAAAAATGCATTGTTTAAATTTACATATTAGGAGTAATGAATATGAGCTGTTTTAAAATATGCAGGAAGCCGGGCAGTGCTGGGGTACAAGTCAAGTATAAATCCTGAACGGATTGTATCGCGCAGGCGCGATACGGGGCATAAATCGCGGGCCGCTGTTCCGCCTCGCGACATGGAAAGCGTTTCTTGGCCGAGATCTACGCAGATCACGCCAGATAACTCGCGAGCCAGCCGCGTGCCTTACCGAGCCGGGAACGCGGTGAAATCAAAAATACTATACACTAACAGCACTTCCAAACGGGGTCTTAATTGCTAAGAATGCCTTTTGTTCTCACTCAGTTTCTATACAATGTTTTATAATTTATGCAAGTTTCACTGCAACCACAATTAACATAATCTCGCTCTAGACAGATGTTCAAACTGAAACGACTTATATATGGTTTGGTAACTAAGCGGGTTAGACGAAGTAGGTATGTCTGTAAGGTACCGTCGGCTTGCAAAAAGCTCGACGTGGGCTGCAAGTTGCACCTACTGCACTTCTAGTTTTACTGTGTCAAGAACAACGCCTGTCGCCCTCGCCCCCGCGCCCCGCACAGCTGCCCCGGCTCGCCCGTCGCCTATACCAAGTCTTGCGACAATAGAACTTTGGACGTGCGCAAGCGCTTACGAGACTATCTGACGGTTTTTTACTAAACGAAGCAAAGTAAAATTGCCATAGGCACGCAATATGTATTGTGTGTACCAATCATAACAAATGTAGGTATGCATTGTTGTCCAACTGAAGACGTAAACAGTGGAATCCAAGCGTATCCAACCCAACCCGTTGACATGACGTCAGTGAAAACTTATGGATCGCGCGTTCATATTACAGATCAACATTAAGATTACCATTTTCAGTAGGCGACCTTGCAGTACACGGTTTGCGAATATTGCAAAATACTAAAATTCATAATAAAAACAATCGTGTCAGCCAAAAAGAGGATTTATGCGACACTGTCGTGTATTATCGACATAATGACACTTTTGTTCACGATGCTCATCTCAGTGCCAATAAGCACTCATTGTCATAAATTACAGTTTGGCATTAGCAGAGTCATATCCTTGAGACCAGACATGTGATTAAAGAAATCGTTCTTGCGACACGTACGCGCGATTTTCCGACAACCTACAATTACTGTCGTCGGGCCTTTGTGCGAAATATCAATTTATTGCCCTACGAGTTACATTTATCATGTAAATGACTTGGCCCTCGGCGCGCGCGCTAGTTCAACGGCCTCTTGGACAAATGCATTAGAAGCAATAACCGAGTTACGTCATCGTCGACTAAGGAACTATTAACTTAACGTTAACAAATGCTCCTATTGTACTTAATGTGTCAATTTGTCTAATCTAACTATCAGTTTCAACAAGAGTAACAATCGCTACAAGTGAGCTAAATTGTAAAACAGTGGCGTGCGTTATATACACTTCTTTAACAGGTTATTTCAATAATTCTTAAATGCCCGTCCATCTTTTTACTTGAATGCATTACCATCTAATTAAAAAGGACAACGAAGAAAATAAAACATTGCTGCATTTCGTTAACTTGGTGGCCAGGGATCCGTGAAGGAGGTGCGATGAAAAACCGAGCGCGAGGCACGCAAGGACAAAACAGGATTCCGCGCGCTGCGGGCCCGCGCCCGCGCCGGCCGGCCGGGCCTTCCACCTTCAACCAGTCAGACTTGCATTAACAATTTAACAGTAATAGGTCCCCCCGCATCTTCTATTCTGTGTGCATGTTGTCTTTTAAATACATGTAAAGAAATATCAACGTTACATTATTATTTCCATAAAATTTACTAATACTAAAGCACTTATTATGTTTCGGGTCGGGTGCGGGTGCGGCGATATTATTGACCAAAATATAATTTAACTCAAACACCGAAAAAATTCTTAGCTCTTAAAACAACTTAAACATATCGTCATATATGGTGGTGGTTTTGTTTTTATTTGATTTCGTTCTGATTTCTCCCTATAGCCGGAGAGCTAGCTACGGAAATAGGTACCGTAAAACGGGGTGTAAAGACACGATTTTCAACTTCAAGGACGATTTTCGCCAATAATCCAAATGATAAAAGTAAAAATTTTGATATCATTTTTTGAGTCTTGGTTAGTTTTTTAATTTTGCATTTGTGAAATAAATTTTTACCTGCCCAATTCAGAGAAAATCAAAGAAAACTACCTGTTTTCTCCATATCCTTAAAACGGGGCTGATAGACACAAGAAAGGGGTGAATAGAAATATTAAGTTTTAGTTGTCATAGGCATCGAATTTGGTCATTATTATGTTGATACTCTATTAGCAAATGGTATATATATCTGTTAAACAGCTATTTGACACAAAATTATTTTTTCGTGTCTTTTAACCCGTATGGCGTAACTACTCACCCCATATGCGTGTCCACTGACCCCTTTATTACGTAAAATTGCTTGTTTGTTAGTTTTTTGCAAAAAAATTTTTCATCATAGAGAAAATTAGTGATATTATTTATTATTTAGGTACTACAGATACTATATTACCAGGTTAGCTAACTTTTACTTAGTTAATGTCAAAATATATACCGCTAGAACAAAGTTCAGACAGGCTTCATTTCTTACCTCGGCGAGACCTTACTTTAGGGTCAAAAAAATCTAACTTTTAGGCAGTTTGATTAAGTTCTTTTGGTATCAATGTAGAGAATAATTAGCCTACTATATACGCATTCCAAAAAATCTAATTTTAGAGATGTACATTTTTAAATATAACAACTTGAAAGAAAAAGTTCAAAATTTCTCTATTCACCCCGCGATTTCTGTTGACCCCGTTTTACGGTATGCAATTTATAGAGCAACGAAATCCCTCTAGTTAGTGTGCCATACTATGATTATTAATTAATCCGGGCGCCTGGCAGCTGTTCAGCGGTGGGTGTGACAGTGGTTGGGCAACAAAGGGGTTGTAAAATCAATTGAAGGTGTGCAATTTATAGAGCTCTGTGTTTGGTGTGATATCATAGCTAATTAATTATGTATTTAATTCAAATACAACAATGCCAGGCGTTTTATTTGGGGGAAAAGTAGTGCCAGGTGATGAAAGTACACAAACCACTTGAGCGCCTGCATGAAGACCACGATCAAATTGCACCTGACTCACAATTGCTTTACGCATAGTCGTATATGTCTTCTACTTTTTAGTTTTCTTTTACTTTACACATATTTTTGGTCGTCCCGGGATAGGGCAGGTCACGATCGCTCGAATCGCTTATTCTGATATGCGTAAATGTCAAAGTAACAAGCAAAAAGGAAAAAAACGCATTCCCACGAAGAGACACGCGCCGAAGGCCGAGTGTTTAATCATTACACGTGTGACACCCCGCCATACGTCGTGCTGCCAATTTGTACAACTCTCGACATGAAAACCACCTACTTAATCATACAATAAATCGATCACTTAATACTTCCCAAACTCACAACTTTAATGGCACCTTTTCGAAACTTGAATCTTACTCCCTAGTTCATGTGGTCGATTTTCCGATGAAACAATTGCACTTCATAGGAGGTTTATAAGAATTATAAGGTAATCAATCGATTTTGATTGGCACCTCTTGACGAGCGCCAACAAAAAGGCGCCGCCAACTCTACGCATTCAATAACAGTTTCATACATTAAGTCGGTAAAATTACTTATTTATCGTAACCATGAGCTGCCACAACATATTTTACGGAGGCTCTTGCGCCACACGTTTCGTTTTTTCAACAGACACATAAAGTTTCTCACTGATTTCATGCCTGTCATTAGTACCTACTGTTGGTAATTTGGGATTAGGTTTATTCGCATTACATTTTGTTGGAGAAACTAGCTACAAATCCCAGATACCCACTTAACAAACTAGTAAAATGTTTACTTTCTTGTCTTCGCTCAAAATACGTCATTCATTTCATGGTTAAACTTTGGTCTCGACAAGTTGGTCATAGCCGCTGTTATGCTGCTTATCTTCACTATTAGTTGCTCATCAGATATCAATGTCATCATCATTTTCTTGTTGTCTGTCCGTTCTCTAGGTCATATTAGATGAATAATTTTGTGAATTCATTTTTACTTCGACAGATTTAATTTGAAAGTAATAAGGATATTGAGGACGTCTGCCATTTCCAATAGACGAAGTGTTCAAGTACGGCATTCCCCGGTGGCGTAGTTCACCGGGGTCGGCCGGTAGCGCTGGGAGCGAGGTCGATTGATTCACCCGGCGTGGCGCGGCACGACTTCCTCAGCAGCACGGTGAACGAATCGCATCGTTCAACTTTTCGTCCTTCTTATAAGTACACTTAACGAAATAGAGGTTGAAATAGCTAATTTATTGTGAAGCCTTACGTTATTATTATTAAATATATACCAGGCAATCGCTACTGCCGGTTCGATGGTTTTAAAACCAGGCTGATAGTATACCAAATGGTATAGATAAAAAACATATGGTAAAGGACTTCTATCAATACGATTCAACCCGGACATGATGCTTTCTGAGTACATGAGTCATTTAAAAAACCCAAATTGCAGTAAGAATGCCCAATCATGTTGTGGAATTGATTTCTAATTGATCTAATTATAAGAGGTGAGTTTGATTCTAAATACTCCAATTCGGGTGGTTTATTTATGCTTAAAATTTTATCAATTTCTAAATTATTGTTGGTTTTGGGCTTCGCTTCGGGAGACCGTAGGGCCACCGGGTTAGCTGGCGCACTGAGCATTCAGGTTCGATCTACATGTTGACATCTCTGCAATGGATAGTTTTACATAATTTTTATGTCATATTAGTCCGTCTCTCCTTGGTCGGCAAAGGTCTCCGTTAGGTCGCCGTGTGAAGCGGCCGGCGCACTGACCGTTACATTCACGCTGCGCGATCATGCAGGTGAACGATTGAACTACATGTAACAATAATTCTGCCACTGGATAGTTTTCTCACGGAAAAACTAGTTAGGTACTAGGCAGGCAAATTACAGTAAAGATGAACAACAAATAGAAGGACTATGCTATGAAAAGCGTTTATCTTTGGGGACTCATCTATTATTTCTTTTTAGATTTGATCAGGCAACAAGACCTAAGTATTACAAATATTAAAGACCAACATATATTATGTTGGTGACAGAACGGCGTGGCTCCGTTGAAACGTCATCTGTTCTTGTGTCAGTTTCGGCGGCTTGCCCCGGAACCTAATTCTTAGTTATTTTTTATCCTTGTAATTTGAATTGTTAAAACAAATAATATCCCATGCTAATTGACCCAGCTAAACGCGAAGCATCTCCGTTTCAGCTTGGGCTATGCTTTCTTATGTACGGCTATTCTCCGTTGGAGGTACTCAACCGATTCTCGTGAACGTTTGTTCGCAGCAGGTTCAATTAATGTATAGATTGTGGATTCAGTTTTTAGATTTTTCTCATTAAAGCGGTTTTAGTCATAGTTTTCGCGAGGTCTGTAGCTCACAGAGCTACTAACATTCATTCTTCAGTTGTATCGAAGCCCAATAGTACCCCGCACATTGTGAACTAATATTATAAGAACTTCCTATTAGGAGCACTCTATATCTATATCGAGCTAGGGAAACTTGGTCGTTAATATCTTGTACATGGCTTTGTTCATACCTTAATGTTACTAAGTAATTACATAATTAGGTTATAATTACGGGTTGTGGTACTTGTGGTAATCTGATACGTTTGGAGGTCGTTTCCTACATAATCTAACTTCTAAGTACGTCTACTAGCTATGACCTGCGTCACACCCACTGCGTTCCATGCACTTATCACTCTTATCAGTGACGATCGTGTCATTTACTTCGTCATTGAAAGGAAAGTCAAAGGCAATTAGTGACGTAATTTACTATAATTAATTGGAAAACTGTTGCTGGCACAAATGGGCTCTTTATGTTTCGTAGGTGTATATACTGCGCGATTGAGGATTGGCAATTGTGCATCACAATTTCGGGAGTTCTGACGGTTTACAACGTCAAAACAATGCTGTTTTGTCGATGGTTGAGTATGTTTATATAAATTGTAAATTTGTAAGTACATATTTAATAAATCTAGGAACAAAATATATTTTTTGTAGTAGGTAATTAGTTAAATTGATGTGATTTAATATCGTAGAATTTGTTTTATGGTTAATACAATACAAATATTGGTTAAAAGTACATATCAGCAAAGATAATAGATAGTATAGAGGGGTCCTGTTATAGTAAATTTTGTAGTCACAGTAAATTTACTGCCATCTATCGACCCACGATTAAAACTGAAAATGAAAATGAATACAATTATCAAAATTTTTTATATATATGGATAAATGATTTTATTATTTTTATATCATTTCGACCCATGCTCTTTCACTGATACCTATGAGTTAAAATTGTTAAATATGAAACGATGTCGTCAACGCCATCTAGCCGAGCATAGGCCAAAGGTGTGTACGCCATCTATCCGAGAATGACTATTTCTTGATTTCCGAGGCACGTTTTTTCCTTAGACTTCATTCATTTTATACGGAGACATATATCTTTGATATCAGGAATTGAAGAACTAAGAAAACATTAATATAGAAACGTGATATGGTGAAACTTAATGTGTTAACTTCGCAGACATCAATCATCAATTAAAAGGTTTACTTTTATGTAGGTTGGTTTTAGTAGATGGATTAGCTTTGCTTTGCGCAAAAAGAATAGATAGTATAGAGGGGTCCTGTCATTGTAAATTTTGTAGTCACTGTAAATTTACTGCCATCTATCGACACACGACTAAAACTCAAAATGAAAACATATAAAGTTATCAAAAAATGTATATATATGGATAAATGATTTTATTATTTTTATATCATTTTGATCCATGTTCATTCACTGATATCTATGTGTTAAAATTGTTAAATATGAAACGGTGTCGTCACGCCATCTAGCCGAGGATAGGCTAAAGGTGTGTGCGGCATCTATTCGAGAATGACTTTTACTTGAATTCCGAGGCACGTTTTTTCCTTAGACTTTATTCGTCTTATACGAAGTTACATATGTCTTTGCTTTGCGCTACTAGAGGCGCCATCTGTGAGCAAGTAGCAAAACAACGAAGCTACAGTAACTGAAGTTGTCAAAACAGTTCTCTCTGTTGCTAATAGAATATACTTCACGCTAAAAGAGGGCGCCACTCAACGATGCTGCATATTATTATGCGCTTTACTTTATTGACCAACATGGGTAGGTATGTAAACGACTAAATAAATGCCATTTTATTACAATATGTTACACTCACTGATAGATTGAATAGTAATTTAACTGCAGAGCAAATAGCTGCAGTTATTGTTACTGTAATGGAGTGGATCAAATTACACGTTGGTTTCACTTTCACTTGCCAGTTACTCAATGTAAACACACAAAGTGAGGTAAATAGATTGAAAACCTAAGGCATTGAATCAATTGAATCTTTTGAAAACTAAACATCATTAAATTAAAGCCCTTGGACTTGAGATTTGATTTTGAGCAACTTATTCTTTGCTGGTGTTAATGGTGTTCCCTAAAGGTTCTACAGTAGCATTATGATTGTAAAGAGAAGAGCAGCACTAACCTGTCATTATCCCTGCTACGTTTTCTGTGTGGCTCCTCCTTCTCCCGGTCGCCGTCGTCCAGCCGCCTCCGCTTCGCCTCGTAGGTCCGCGACCGGGACCGCGAGTGCGATGCGTAGTGCTTCCTGCGGGTTCGCGGCATCTGTAACCATTGTTTCATGTCGTAACTGGTGCCCTTGGCAAATTGTTGTTGTACCCTGTACCATCTCTATGGCTTTATGCTGTGGCAATTGTGTCAATAGTTGTGAAAACAATGGTATTTTACAACTGTTTGTACGGCTGAGTGTAACAAGCTAGTAACAATGGCTCAAGGATATAAAATTGTAACAGAAAGTCTTGTATTAGCAATATAATAGTATGTGGACCTAAAACATTGTTCAATCATTACTGTATTTTGAAGAGCTGTTAAAATCAAGTTCAAGGGTTTTTGCATAACATAACCATAACAATTCGTAACATAAGCAAAAGTCTCTTCCAAAAACAAGGAATTGGAATAAGGCATCTGCTTGTATTAAAGTAGTAAAAGGTTATGCATAAGGTTCTAGTTCTAGTGGCAAGCAATTAATAAGAAAAAGTTATGAATAACATGCATAATATTGGTTTTTAAAAATGAAAAACAGGTGTGTTTAATAAAAGACATTCTGTTAATGGAAATATTAAAATGCAATGAAAACTAGGGTGTAACATTGTACAATATATACAATCTATCCACCCAATGTGTGAATTGTCATTAAATATATTATGATGACAATGATCCAGGTATGACTATTGCGGAGCATCCTGTTTATTCTTTAGTAATATTCTACACATGGCAATTCTCTTCAAATCTACACCACTTTTTAAAAGTATTATAAAAGAATATGTATTTTGTAGTGTGAACTGCTACTGCAGCACAGTGGGTGCAAAAAGCAAACCACAGTGGCAGAGGCCCTGCAAAGCTCAAAATAATCTAAACAGCTTATTGTCATTAGGTTAACAGCAAAGTAAACTTTTATAGTCAACAACCTACAACTTCAGTAAAATTAACTAAATGACAATTGAAGCAATAATTGCTAGCGCAAGCAGAAATTGTGATTTTTAAGACTGCAAGATATAATTTTCACTTTGATTACACCTTTAGTATGTTTTTCTAAATTGTTGATGCTATAATTGCAATATAATGGTGATGTTGTGTTGGAGTGTTAATAGATTTAGGAGGGTCCCAGAAGAATAACCTAATATTAGATGTCAAATATAAAATATATGTGTTTACTGCAGCTGCAAAAATGCTTACCCACTTTATGAATGCATTCCTTTCATAAAGCAGGTCTTCACTTTTACTGTGCTGTGAGTACAAGTTTTTTATTGATTAGTAAATAATAAATACCTACCTACATATATTTGATGTCTATGCTTAGGCATAGAGAAAAAAATACATAAGAGTGATCAGTCCATACTTCAGTTTTAGTACCAAAAACACTATTATTTTCGTAGTCGACATCTAGCATTGAGTAGCGGAATTATCACTGCTACTTAACAATAGATGTAGCACCAACCGAAAAGTCTAATGCTCAACAATTTTCAGCATATATTATATATAACAGGTTTAACAGGAATTCTATTTTGTTTAGTTATAAATTGTTGCGCAATACAATTTTCGTGAGTCGCGACAATAGAGAATTCTAGTATCAAGTAGCGGTACTGATAATTCCACTACTCGATGCTAGATGTCGACTTCGAAAAAAATTGTTGTTTTGGTACCAAAACTGATGTATGGAGTGAGCACTCTATTTTTACTATATTCCTCTGTGGCTTAGGTAATCTTCCAAAACATGTCCTAATGTAAAATAAAAGGTAAGGTTAAAATATGTTCAATGGTGTTCAGATGAGCCTGCCGCTATGCAATTAAATGAGAAAGCTTTGATCACAAAACCAATCATGCTGTATGAGCCTGTCAAAAATAATAACAATTAATGTGAGCCCGGTTATCATCATGAATGTTAAACAATGAATATTTTTGACAGGGTCACGGTTTTTACTTACAATAAGGAAAGTACAGCGGTACCTTCACTTACCATAAATCGGATACCAAAACTCCTATCCAATGAGAAAAAGCTGAAAAACATAAACTTATTTAACCAGTGGAATTGCACCCCCGGGTATTATAGCAGACAGGTCATGCCAAATAGGTCTAACAGCAAGGATTCTGGAAAACCTGTGGCTAATCTTTACTTTATGGACCCACGATTTGGAGGGTGTGTTGGGTATGGGGGGGTAGAGGGTGCAAAGGGCTACCCCCCAGTCCAACCCCCATGGCGCGGAACCCCATGGTTATGGAGATATCCATGGTTAAAGTTTGTATGAAATTACTATGAAATAAAGGAGAAATGTAATAGCAGATGTCGATAGGTGCCGTTGTTTGTTAATTTATATTACCTTTTATACCACACCACCATCCTCAAGGTCACCAAAATCTCAAGGTCACGAAATTTTATGGTGACCAAAATCTCAAGTTCACCAAAATTTTTGGTCACCAGAATCTCAAGGTACCCAAAATGTCAAGGTCACTTAAAACCGAATCAGAGCACCCCACTATCCACGTGGTCTTGTCTGTCCTACCCCTAGAGAGCAATTCCAAAAACGGAGGCGCGGAGGGAGGGCAGCCCTCGCCCGCCGTGATGGAGCGCGGGAACGAGCGAGGCGAGCGGCTGAGGCTGGTCGCCGAAGGCGACCAGTAAGCCGAAGCTGCGGAGCCGAGTGTAGTGAGCGTGCTTAGTCACGCGAGGGCGGAAGGGCTGCTCTTCCGCAGCGCCGGAGCTAACCCAGATCCAACAGCTTCACCGCGGCCCCCCTCACCCCTCACCCCCTCCTCCTTCAAAATTTGCTGTAATCCCTTATTTCTTAGTAATTCCATACAAACTTTAACCATGAATATCTCCATAACCATGGGGTTCCTCACCATGGGGGTTGGACTGGGGGGTAGCCCTCTCCACCCCCTCCCCCCACCCCCCCTTCCCACCTCAAAAATCGTGGGTCCATAAAGTAAAGATTTACCAAACCTGTCTATTGGGATTGTGCATAGGTTTCTAGCCATGCAAACCAGTCTTAAGTGTTTATAAAAAGAAAAATTTACTTGCTAAACAGCAATAACATATCTAAAATTACTTACATTTATAGATGCATTATAATTATAATGGTTATTAAATGATGTATCTACTTATGACATCAAAGTACAAAGCAGTAAAATCTTCAGAAATTAATGTTTTCTATGAACATTGTTTATTAGCTCTTTTTAAGACTAATACAATGTACTACAAGTATTGGAGATATTTTAGTAATTTACACTTTTAAATTTCAATAAAAGACGTAGATCTACTCGAATATAGCAATAAGATAAGATACCAAAATAAACTTCCCAATTTAACTCTCAAGTTAGCCTACGAGGAGCAAGTACATATTATATTCAGTGTAGGCAACGTTGTAAACCAAGGATAACAACCTGTATAGAAACATTACTGTAACTACGACTACAACATACACCTAAAACGACACTACGCATAAAAATAACAGAATCCATTAGATAAACGTCAATAGTTATTTACATGCTACGCTAACGCCATGTTGGTTTCCAAGTTTGTAGGAACTATAGGATACGCTTATCTAGAAAGTAACATATTCTTCTAACTCACCCTCAATTCACGTAAATACTTCAATTTACACCAAAGTTGATGGCTGAAAGTTGTAACGCAGTTCCAAGTTCGTGATGCAGAGCCTTGTAGAATGTTTCCTCGCAACAAGGGCCCGAACATCGATCCGAATCCAAGCACTTTGTTGGTTGGCTGAACAGCACTGCAATGGCGTAGTAAGTCAAGTTAGTCAAGCAATGTACTTATAAATTATAAGTGTTTATTTGAAAAAATAATAAATCACCAGTTACAAAAATTATATATTTTCTTTAAAATAACGTTATATTTTTCTCGAAAATATAAATTAAAGTAGTAAATTAAATCATGTCAAATTGATACAAAATAGGAAAAGGGACTTTGTGCTGCCATGTGACAAGGTGTGTTGCTAGCCGTAAAGCTAGTGTTATTGTGCGACGCTATAGTCTGTCAAGCCATTTCCGTCAGTAGAAAAAACCGGCCAAGTACGAGTCGGACTCGCGCACGAAGGGTTCCGTACTATTACGCAAAAAACGGCAAAAAAAATCACGTTTGTTGTATGGGAGCCCCACTTAAATATTTATTTTATTCTGTTTTTAGTATTTTTGTTATAGCAGCAACAGAAATGCATCATCTGTGAAAATTTCAACTATCACGGTTCATGAGATACAGCCCGGTGACAGACAGACAGACGGACAGCGGAGTCTTATATAGTAATAGGGTCCCGTTTTTATCCTTTGGGTCCGTACCCCGTACCGTATCGATAAATGCGCCGCACCGCACCAAGGTCGCGGAGCGGTGCGATAGTCTGTCAGACTATCGCACCGCTCCGCGACCTTGGTGCGGTGCGGCGCATTTATCGATAGTGTGTAAGCTTCCATCGCACATAATTATTATTAATAGCGGTGCGGTGGGCATGCACGTCGCACCAACTGACAGGTAATAATAATACTGGTGCGCTCCGCACCAATTTCCCTAGTGTGTAAGCTGCATAGCACCGTTTGACAGCTGTCATTTTCAAAGTATGACAGTGGAATAACTAGCAAAAAGCAGAGCTTTGTAAAGGCTCGCGGAGTTTTTCTACCTAAACGTACCGGACCGCGGACTTTGGTCCGGTCCGAGGCTTGTTCCATGTTCGATCGAGTGGGTACGTAATAAGTCCGTTAAGGACGCAGCTATAATTAAGTGAGAGCAAGAAAGAAATATACAGACCAAATAATTGGACCCCGGTCGCTGTCCGGTACGCCTGTCTGTTACAGCTTTTACTTTGTCCATTAAAAACGTGTCCAGACGACAAAATCAAATTGCCAATATCATCCACACGTAATATACAATATCATAAGCGCTTATTACATCATACACGGTCGCCCAGTACTTTTTCTAAGGAAGCCAACTGGCTTTCCTACATAATGTTGGGTCAGCGAGCCAATGTCCTTGAATTTATTTATGCGTCCACACCACACAATTCAGCGTAAAACTATGCCGTCTGGACATCTACTGGCGGTAATCATGCTGCTCCGCACATAAACTTACGTATAATTTGCTCTCTTAAGTGCTCATCAAGACGAGTGAGATGACCAAAACAGCGTGTGCCTATGATGCAACAAACGTGAGCTCCACTAAATACTGCAAGGGTTCAGCTACAGCTCTATCTTGAGTATCTCCTAAGTGCTAAAAAAGACGAGTCGCATGACCAAAACAGCGTTTGCCTATGTTGCACCGAACCTGAGTTCCAATACGTATTGCCAGGGTTCAGCATCAGCTCTATCTTGGGTACTGCTCTCCCATGTGCTCATTCTGACGAGTCGGCTGTCCAAAACAGCGTATGTCTATGTTGCACCAAACCCGAGCTCCACTAGGTACTGCCAGGGTTCAGCATCAGCTCTATCTTGGGTACTACTCTCCTAAGTGCTCATCAAGACGAGTGAGATGACCAAAACATCGTGTGCCTACATTGCAACAAACCTGAGTTCCACTAAATACTGCCAGGGTTCAGCTACAGCTCTATCTTGGGTATCTCCCAAGTGCTCAGAAAAACGAGTCGGATGACCAAAACAGCGTTTGCCTATATTGCACCAAACCTGAGTTCCAATAGGTATTGCCAGGGTTCAGCATCAGCTCTATCTTGGGTACTGCTCTCCCAAGTGCTCATTCTGACGAGTCGGATGTCCAAAATACCGTGTATCTATGTTGCACCAAACCTGAGTTCTACTAGGTACAGCCAGGGTTTAGCATCAGCTCATCAGCTCTACCTTGGGTACTGCTCTCCCAAATGCCCATCAAGACGTGTCGGATGACCAAAACAGCCTGTGCCTATGTTGTATAAAACCCGAGCTCCACTAGGTACTGCCAGGGTTCAGCATCAGCTATCTTGGGTACTGCTCTACCAAGTGATCATCATGACGAGTCGGATGTCCAACCCAGTGTGTGTCTATGTTGCACCAAACCAGAGTTCCGCTAGGTACAGCCAGGGTTCAGCATCAGCTCTATAATCGTACTGCTCTCCCAAGTGCTCATCAAGACGTGTCGAATTACTAAAACAGCGTGTGCCTATGTTGCACCAAACCTGAGTTCCACTAGGTACTGCCAGGGTTCTGGGTCATTTTGTTCAACTGCACGCCGACGTTGCAATTGGCGTGCAGTCGGCGTGCAGTTTCCATACAAGTTGCAGTCGGGTTGTAGTCCGTCTGTGTTGGCCCTAAATCACTGAAGTTTTCTTAATACAAACTTCAGTGATTTAGGGCCGATATAGTCCGGTAGCAATATCTTTTGAAGTTATAAGATTATTAATGTTGCTTATTTTTTACATATAGTTTCCAGACCACACACTAAACCTAATAATAATAATTTGTGTCATCCTAGGTACTTGCTTAGGTAGAAATTTAGGTATTTCTTTTTTTAAACAGCATTCGGTAAAAAAAATATTCTAGATGAAATTCTTTGTTTCCCTGTAAAAGCAAAGTGGCTTCCGACGTACACACGCATTTTGTGTCATTTTCATCCACGGGTATAATGACATTTAATAAATACCTAATAGTGAACCTAAAATGCCTAAAATAAAATTATAGTCGGTAAGTGAAGTGTTGTACTTCACAGGATATTATAATATGTTATTCAAACAAATGTGTGTCAAATTCATCCATCGCTTTTATTTTTAATAATTGTTTTTATTATAAACATGATGTATCTGCCACAAAAAAAAATTCATGTTATTAAGTTTACGTCTACATTATTATAATGCCACATCGAGACAACATTCATAATTTGGGTCATTTTCAACAACGGTTTTTTACTATTTGGCAAAATAAAACTTTGCATGAACGGCGTACGCGGGGAAGGCTACCTACGCGGGTAGGGTGCTTGTTACATGAACATTATGGCTCCTCTACACGATCGGCCAACACCGGCCACTCAATGAGATAGCAATATCACTTGCTCCCTCTAAAGCATAAATGCGTCCCTTGGAGTGCACGAGTGGCCGGCGTTGGCCCATCGTGTAGAGGAGCCATTACAGTGTATTTATTTCATTAGGAGGCATAATTACATTAAGTCTTTTCATAGTGTGGGAGTAGGTATGTTGTAAGTATATTTAAAAATAAAATGTAGGCTCCTCATACTGACCAACATTCGTGACGTTCGCAATCAAAAGGTACCACTTTATCCTTGCCATAAGGACTCTCTGACAGGTTATTTGTATAAAGATACAATAAAATTTCGTCTTTATGGTGAACGACAAAGTTTGAATGAGAATGTCACATCAGCGACTTTTAAAAATAAGATTTATTCGATATTTAGTACACTTTTTAAGATTATTTTAAGACGCCATGTATTGCTAATTATGTGATGTATAAAGCGTGGCAAGCAACGTCAATTACATTGAATACAAGACTTCATAAATTTTAAAAGTTATTGAAAAAAAAAATATGCTCGTTTGAGGAGCAGAATATAATTGTTTTAATTATTTTGGTGATATTACGGGCTCCACCGGGTTGGTATAATCATGAGAAAAAATTTTGGCTTGCGATTATCGTTAGCCACGCCCCCCACAACATAGCATGAATTGAATGCAATGAAAATATTTGCACTTGCATGTGCAACTATAATATGTACCTAGTTGATAGACAATATAAAGACTGATTTTATTAATTTTAGTAATATATATTATTACGATACCTTTTGGTTCAATTGGCGTAAAGGACAAAATGCTACTTTTTGGGATCGCGAAAAACTGCATTTTTTAAGATGTTTATAATATATTTTTGTTGTTTATCGAGGTATGTTTTTGATGTGTATTGGAAAAGTACTCAAAATGTTAGTCTCTTTAACCTGAATTAGCGATTGCTATAGATATGATTATATCTATAAATTAAATACGAAAGAAGTTAATGTCCTTTAAAATTGGTCAAAAACACTATGAATGTCCTTTACGCCATGAAATTTTTGATAATTTAATGAATCTTGTTTATTAGGGGGTCGTAAGTGACATTATCAGACTATTTTATACCAAATTCGGGGTGTATTAGTTACCAGTCACGGTACACATGTTAACTTTTCTCAGCATAATTTACTGTTACGAAGCTTAAAAATGTATCAACCGGTAGTTGATTATGCCAGGTATATCCCGATTAGAGTTATAATTAATATTTTTCTGATAATATAGTATAATAATAAAGAAAACACAGGCATATTATCTCCGGGTGTTTTCATCTTGCTAACGGCGAGTACTTGCACAGACATAATCTCGTAGCCAGAATTATTCACTGGCAGCTTGCCTTGGCCATACGGCCTTGTGGACCGCGAAGTTCTTAGCTGCGCCCGTTCTCGAAAATGGTCGTGCCACGCTCTATGGGGATCGATCTATCATCACTGACAGAACTATTGTAGCCAATAAGCCTGAAATCGTGCTGATAGATCTATCGCAGCGCCGGGCCGTGCTCGTCGACGTCACCATCCCCCATGATGAGAATCTCGTGAAGGCCGAGAAGGACAAGTCCAGTAAGTACCTAGACTTAGCTCACGAGATAACCGCCGTGTGGGATGTTGATTCTACGATGATTGTTCCTATAGTCGTGTCGGCGAATGGTCTCATAGCGAAGAGTCTCGACCAACACCTAGAGACACTCTCGCTGGGTGGTTGGATCAAGGGTCAGATGCAGATGGCAGTAATTTTGGACACGGCGCGTATAGTACGTCGGTTCCTCACTCTGCGGCCCTGACCACCGGCAGCTTGGGCCCTGCCCCGCTGCCGGCGGCACCCTAGGTTAGGTTTTTATAATGTGTTTATATATTTTTTGTAATGAATTGTAAGTGTTTTTATATTGTACTTATATACTCACATTGTAAAACCCTAACTTAAGACCTAAATTAAATAAAGAAGAAAACACAATATTTTTAACCAATTATATAATACAAAATAATTACATGCTCAAAAAGTAGCTAATATACGGGAATGAAGGTAAAGTAAATGTCCCACTGCCTTATAACAATCATAACATAACAGCTTTTAATCATAACACGGGAAGTAATAGATCGCCTAACGATGATTAGAATTAGCATATCAAGCATTTGGACGTTTACTTAATGAACAAAAGACTATAGTTCTATACGGTATGTTATAATAGGTAATAATTGGTTCAATATTTCAAGTGGTCTTATTTTAAAATACGATTTATTCATTCCTATTTAAGTAGTAATTTCTGTGTTATTTAGACCACGTTACCTTTAGCTGCAATAATTTATAATTTCAAACGCTTAAAAATATTTTCTGTTAAAACGATTATGAAACAATTGAATGAATGAATGATTTTATAGGACATTCTTACACAGATTGGCTTAGTCGATAAACAACGATATTATAGAATATAAGAAATTATATGTATAATAATATACTATAAGAAATTCCACTGCGAGTAAAACGATGATAGTTGCTGAAAAACACCGAGCTGAGGTTTTTAATTTGAAGAGCAAACATTACATTTTAGTAATAAAGGACCCATACAACTATTTATATATTAGGCATTCTAGACCTTTACGCCCATGAACAAAGATAACTGCCGAAAAAACTCTTAGCGTAAATGCTTTCAAATTTAAGGGCAAACATTACAATGTAGTAATATACGTCCCAGAAAACTATTTATTTGTTATTACACACCGCTACGTCCATGTTATTTGTTTTAAATTTAGAGTTTAGAAACTAATTCGTGGTAGTAAACGATACAAATATTAGAAAATTCCTTTACAACCTTATTCGCTTCATATACTTATGGTAAAATCATTTTAGGGCGGGTCATAAAAGGCAAGTAAAATAATATCAATAGTAATATATGTCCTTTACGACCATATTGACCATACGAGATACGATATGAAAAATCATCAAGACAAATTAAGGGCTTAAAGGACGACAAAAGTCATGTAAGTCATTTACAACAATATTTATATTTAGTGGTAACCTTTACGATTATATCTATGAATTTCTAATTTATAACTGGTCATTTACGCCCCTTGAGATAAGCTGTTTTTGCAAGCTCATAGTGCAAAAATTGGGTCGTAAAGGCAACTTTTTAAGAGATATCGAAATTTTCACTATACAGAACGAAAGCGCTTGGAATTCTGAACAAAACTGTATATAACGACTGCCGTAGGCTCAAATGGCGTAAGGGACAAAATTGCGAAAATGCAGTTATACTCAGTATTTTTTTCTCTATCGAATAGTATATTTAACGTCTCGATAACTTGAAAAAAATGTCCGTTAAGCCCTATGAAAAATCAATGCTTAAACACAATTTTCCAACGCATTTGGCCGTATTTGCCAATTCAAAAAAATGTTGTGAGACATTTTGGCGTAACTCCCAACTTTGTGTACGATACGCCCTTTTGCATCGGAAATTTTATTAAATATGTTGTAATTTTTTGTCGATTACGCCTCTTTGCAGTAGCTTTTTGAGTGCTAAATGTACGTTACGCCCACCACTAATGGATATTTATACGAGTGTTAGATAATTCAATGTAAGAAATACGCCCCCATACTATGTATAGTTTCGGGTTTATAATTGTTGCTTTTTTGTGTTTAATTGGGATGACCTAGTACTTTCCTTGTCATTTTTTTTATTAAGTAGGTACTTGCATTACCTGCTCATGTGCTCATTAATGCTTTATTATATAGGGTTACTAAAATTTGACAATTTATACTGAACTAGTTGGTACCTTTTTCATCAGTTTTAAGAAAATAATAAAACATGATTATATTCAAGTGATAATTATGGCAATTAATTAAGGTTAGACTGATAACTTTCGGTTTTGTATGTGACTGTTCCATTTGCAATTATGATTAGACGATACATAATAATACAACATACATTGATTAATACATTTTCGTTTAAATTAAACCCTAATTTATAGGAATATGAAAGTTATTGTCTATAACGTTTGGATTTAAATCCATAGAAGTACGAAGTTGGCCTAGCCATATGCCTTTTTTGCTCCCTACTCTGATGTTATGTTATAAATAATCGCATATTCATTAAGTTTTACTGAACAGGCATACAAAATATCAAAACTACTATTGTACCTATTAGTATTATAGTGTGTAAACTTAAATTTTACTATCAAATTAAGATTACAAACAGATATAACGCATACATACTTTCTGTAGTAAAAGAAATCGTTATAAATTGTTTTGATATAAGTACATAAATAGATATAGATGATAGGACAGCAGTGATTCTGTTCAAGAAATATAAACAAATAAAAAAAGAAACATTGGTTTTCGTGGCTTAAAAAAACGACCTTTTCCAAGTTTAAGTATCCAAAATAACAAAAACTGGGGAAAAATCTTAAGTGAATACATCTCTATAAGTTTTTGAAAAAATAATTGTAAATTATAGTACTTAGAAGTACTAGTGTTCCTTAAATGCAAGTTGCCAATATTGCAACGAAATTGTTGGATTTACGCCAAATGGTACTAAACAGTTAATTTTTTTGTACATTACGCCCTTTTTCTAATAAGATAAACCATAAAAAAGAGGCGTAAGGGACGCCCTTCTTAAAAACAGTCGTGTTTTTTTGGCGTAACGGATTTGCTATTTTCGTAAATAAGCAGTGTATTATATTTTCAAGCAATCAGATTAAAAGAGCTCAAAAAGTTAAGAATAAGCCACATACAGGCATCAGTTTATTCAAACAAATAAAAAAGTTATAATTTTTTTCTCAAAACAAAACTGTTTTTTGGCTCTCCTGAAAAATCGCGTTTTGTCCGTTAAGCCCTTTGAGCCTACGGTAGTCGATATTCATTAAGGTTTACTGAATAGACATACGAAATTTCAAAACTACTATTATACCTAATAGTATTTTAGTATGTAAAAGTAAAATTTATAATCCAATTAACATTACAAACAGAAATAACGCATAATACTTTCTATAGTAAAATTAATTTGTTACAAATTGTTGTATATCAATATACATAAATGGTAGGACAGCAGTGATTCTGTTGAAGTAATATAGACAAATAAAAAAAAATATTGTTTTTGTGGCTAAGAAAACGACCTTCTCCACGTTTAAGTATCCAAAATAACAAAAATGGGGAAAAACTTAACAGTGAATACATTTCTATAATTTTTCGGAAAATACAATGTAAATTATAGTACTTAGAAGTATAGTGTTCCCTACATGCAAGTTGCCAATATTGCAACGAAATTGTTGGATTTACGCCAAATGGTACTAAAACAGTTTGATTTTTAGAACATTACGCCCTTTTTCTAATAAGATAAACAATAAAGAAGAGGCGTAAGGGACGCCCTTCTTAAAACAGTCGTGTTTTTTGGCGTAACGGACATGCTGTTTTCCTAAATAAGCATTATAAGTTCAAGAAATCAGTCTAAAAGACCTCAAAAAGTTAGGAATAAGCCACATACAGGCATCAGTTAATTCCAACAAACAAAAAAGGTCTGATTTTTTTTCTCAAAACAAAACTGTTTTTTTTATCTCCTGAAAAATCGCGTTTTGTCAGTTAAGCCCTTTGAGCCTACGGTAGTGGATATAACTCATTTTCGCCAAAATGTCCTTTACGCCAATTGAACCCAATCCAAGAAGCTTGAACTATCAAAAGTGTTGGTAATTATCATTTAAGGTAAATATATTCAAAACATCAGAATAAACAGGCATTAAATAACCTCAATTTTTTTGTACGTAGCATTTTTTTTTTAATAGGTATTATTAATTACACAATTAATAATACCTATTATTAATTACACAATTAATAATACCTATTATAAAAAAATGATAAGAGCTAAAAAAAAATTATTTGTATAATTTATGTTAAGTATGGAAAGACTGGTTTATGCTATATATAATGAAAAAAAAATATCTTCATATTAAGTCACGGTATTAATAACCAAATTTTACTAAAGTGGTACCTTTTCCCTGTCACTGTCACAAATATATGATGCGTGACCGTGAACACTGAAGTTTGCAAATTGCGGACTCTTTCTCTTTTACTCCAATTAGACGTAATAAAAGTGACAGAGAAAGATGTCCGCAATTTGCGAATTGCGATGTTCGCGGTAGGCCCTCAGGATGGATCAGTCGCATATTTGTTAATCAACATTACGTAACGAACGTCAAAGAGGAATTTCACATTCTCAATGTGTATAGATCAGGGATGTTACGGAGCTCCGGTTCCGTTTCCGTTAAGGCGGAACTTCCGTTTGGTATTACACATCCGTTTCTGTTCCGGTTCCGTTATGTTTGAAACGGAAGTTATAACGGATGTCAATGCTTCGCGCGGCGGCGGCGTACATCAAAAACAAACGTTCATACCAGTCATTCGCTCATCGCCCCGCTTGCCACGTCCTACGCTAATTTGTTGTTTGTTTCTATACTTTGTTTTATTCGTGTTATTAAAATTAAAATCGTATGAGTTCTGTTGTATACTGACTACTGACTGTGTGTAGTGTCACAGAATAAATAATAGTACTGGGTACTGAAGACTCGCTCTCTAACAAAACGCGTCTGTTACGATCAGCACAGCGCCACGCGCGGCTTATGGCTTTCCCAGAAATTGGTATGGAACGGATGTACTTTTAGCTACCTGTAGCAAAGCGACGAAATTGCGGAGTGAGCCACGCGGTAGTGTGTGTGGTGAATGTTAGTGTGTAAAAAAACGCACAATGAAGCCGAAATCAAGTTCGATTTGGAACTATTTTGATGAAGTTGGTGGGGACACGGCTAAGTGTAAACTTTGTCTGAAGGTTTATTCTAGAAAGGGGAAAACGACTGCATCGTTAAAAAGTCAGGCTCCGATTCTGGTTCCGGTTCCGTTTCCGTTTTCGGTTCCGTTACCGTTTTCGGTTCCGTTTCCGTTTTCGGTTCCGTTAAACTAAATTGAAAACATCTGTTTCCGTTTTCGGTTCCGATAAAACCACATCCGTTACATCCCTGGTATAGATATAAACAGACCTTAATTCTCGCAATAAGATGTACTTACTTACAGTTCTTTTGGTAAATGGTGACATTGTACAATATCTATCTCTTTGTAGTAGTATAACTTTGCATAAGTTGCGTTAATTTGGCGCGCAGGCGAAGTAAACGTACGCAACGTGTGGTTTTTAGAGAGAGGCCCTTACCCGCCGCCGCCACGCCAAGGTCGCGCCGTGCCCGCCGCGCCCGACCCCCTGCACGGCCCGCGTTGCCCGTTAATAGCCGCCCGCTAGCGTCGTATGAACGCAAACATTATTTTTGTATTATCTGTTTATGCAATGGATGAAACTGACACAAATTCATATTTCTTATTAATCCCGCCTTTTATATTAATAAGATGTGAACTCTAGTAACTTTAATATTCTTTTGTTATGGTAATAGCCTGTTAGAACAAAATTATCACAAATCTTATAAAGCTATGCCTTAATAAGACACAAAAACATGTAATGTACATATTGACACGGTTAAATGCCACGTCAGCAATTTTTTTTAACTTTAATTATTTTTTGAGTCATTTTGAATAGTATGACATAGTATCCGATTGCAATGGACGTAATTGACACAAACTATGTTTTCACATTAAAAAAACTATCCTAAATGCGACACAGTTACATGTTTTCTCTCGAATATTCTTTTCTCCAAAATAATTCAAAATAAAAATAATCACCACAAATTATTAAATTACTTAAGAAGCAAATAATATCTGTGACACAAAACAAAATGTAAGATTAACATCTTAAAACAGTATTCGTAAGCGAAAAAATAATTGACTTTAATATTACTTTAAGTTAGGGCTCAAAATATAGCCAGCGCTACAGGACTAATACAGACGGCATAATATGCTTATCTTTATCTATAATTTTGGCAGTTCTAAGCAATAGTAACACTAAAACTGTTTCTCGAACTGAAAATACCAGATTTAAGTTTGCTAACACAACATGGACTGATCAGTGCATCGGCGTCACAGAACAGAAGATACGAGTCATTTGACCTCCGCAGTGAATATACAGCAAGATTGAATGTTCCATTATTCACAGAAACTTAATTGCTAAATTGGGAGTCAAACCGAGCGAAGCGAGATGTGTCAGAATCCAAAATTTTAAACCTTTTTTATATTTATCGTTGTTAGCACATAGTATATTAGCACGAATTTTAATTCATAATTTTTCTAACAGATGGCGCTAGTAGTAATACAAAGAGTTATTACTTTATTTAATTTTTTTAGGTTTATGAAATGATATTTTTATGTTTGATAACGCATCTAGACATGAATTTAAATTACTATGTTGAATTTCAAACCTATCAGTGCGATAGTTTTTTCCGTAAAGTGTACCACAAGAATGCATAGTTTGTCGAATAGTAATAGGGCTCGCTTCGCTCGCCCTAATAATACTGCTGCGCTCCGTACCAATTTCCCTAGTTTGTAAGCTCCATCACACCGATTGACAGCTGTCATTTTCAAATTATGTCAGTGGAAGGCAATGTAGCCAGTCGATGAAATAACAAAAATGCGGAAGCAGTGCTTTAAAAAGACACAGATTTTTTAAGACTTTCATGGAAAAAAGTGCATTATATCACCTCACGCCCTTCATCTACCTCTAAAAAAGCGGAACCACATTAATTTAAATTCAATCTTAAAGGATTCCATTGCAAAAATTCGTTGAACAACACGGAAATATGGGACACTTGGCAACACTGGCGCACGTGTGCGGCAGTCTGTGCTAGGATCGCACCGTTTTGACGGTTCGGTGCGATAGTGTGGAAGCCCACGCCAGTACGAGCTATTCCTAGAACCGCTCCAAGGTCGCGGTGCGGTGCGATAATCTGTTACGGCCTTAAAGCATGAAGCCCGCTCCACACTCGTGTCGTCGTGCGCGAATTTCGCAGATCTGTGAACTCGACTCCACACTCGCGTTCACGACTTCGTGCCGCGATTCGCGCACGAGTGTGGAGCGGGCTTGAGAAAAAAATGTAGGCTCAGAGGGGCTACCGCGAAAACCGGAATTCGCAAATTGCGGGGATCTTTCTCTTTTACTCCAACCATAGACTTATAATATATAGAGACGGTGTCTCAGCGAGCTGTCACTGTTGCCACTTTTGTTTAGTGTACGATTAACAATGAGGCCCACCTTGCTGTAGCCATGTCGATAAAGTCATATCGATAAACTATCGACATTTCTTGCAATTTTAATTTTACTTCAAAGGTTTAACGGTACCTAAAATGAACAAAAACGCTTTTATTCTTTATTGTGGTTATCAGATCACAATTTTATAGTCACGCCCCAGCAGGGAACCAAGGGAAAGTTCAGATATTTAATTAAAATACATAAATACCTCCTAAAATAGGTGTTCCGCAATAATTAATTTATATTATTATATTATAATATATTCATTATCCATTAGCATTTCAATTATGTTTATGTTTAACGAAGATATTGAAGCTTCAATTAATCGCTATTTCGTTCCGCTGTGTAGCGTTTATCGATATATAACATGATTAAAATCGACTTTTCACATCCCTAAAAGAGCACACATATACGCTTTTACGCACACATACACAGCCTGGGCGCATCACAAAAGGCAACACTTGATTTGAAGTCCATCTTGTCAACAGTATGGTTGTCCTTTTTTGACAAACGGCATTTTTAAAAGAGCGAGGAGAGAGAAATGATACTAGTTGCTGCGCCGTGAAAGAGAACAGAAAACGTTGGGCCCTTGACTCCAATGAAAGCGTTATTAGAGTGACAGAGAAAGTTCCCCGCAATTGACCAATTTCGGTTTTCGCGGTAGCCCCTCTGTAATCGTAGCGATTAATCTATGCAGTCCGATTTGCGCAATTTTATCTACCGTGTGTATGACAAATCGTTACGATAATCGACAACGATTTGCCATACACACGGTAGATAAAACTGCGCAAATCGGACTGCACAGATTAATCGCTACGATTTATAGTTACGTGTGTAGGCGGCATAATCGTCGAATAGAAAATTATAGTCAAAGTCTGGCAATTGCACGTTACTGACGAAACGTCTCCTAACATAGTCTATTTAGGGTTCCGTACCCAAAGGGTAAAAACGGGACCCTATTACTTAAGGCTACAGTAGTCTGTGGGCTACAGACTATCGCACCGCACCGCGACCTTGGAGCAGTTCTAGGAATAGCTCGTACTGGCGTGGACTTCCACACTATCGCACCGAACCGTCAAAAGGGTGCGATCCTAGCTTACAGACTGCCGCACTCGTGCGCCAGTGTTGCAAAGTGTCCCATATTTCCGTGTTTATCAATGAATTTTTGCAATGGAATCCTTTAAGAATTAAATTCAATTAATGTGGCTCCGCCATTAGAGGTAGATGAACGGCCTGATGTAATATAACGCACCTTTTTCCATGAAAATTTTAAAAATCTGCGTCTTTAAAGCACTGCTTCCGCATTTTTGTTATTTCATCAACTGGCTACATTGCCATCCACTGTCATAATTTGAAAATGACGGCTGTCAAACGGTGCGATGCAGCTTACAGCCTTACACACTAGGGAAATTGGTGCGTAGCGACGTGCATGCCCATCGCATCGCTATTAATAATTATTATTATGTGCGATGGAAGCTTACACACTATCGATACTTGCGCCGCACCGCATCAAGGTCGCGGTGCGGTGCGATAGTCTGTTAGGCCTAAGATTCCGCTGTCTGTTTTTCTGTCACCAGGCTGTACAGCTTGGCAAAAAAGAGTAGAAATTAAAAAGTGGCAACACTGTAGTGTCGTCCCTTTCAAACCAATTTATAAAAACGGCACGACACTACAGTGTTGCCACTTTTTAATTTCTACTCTTTTTTCCAAGCTGTATCTCATGAACAGTGATAGATCACTGAAATATGAATGGTCAAGAAAATCTTGTCAGTAGAAAAAGGCGCGAAATTCAAATTTTCTATGAGACGATATCCCTTCGCGCGTACATTTTTCAAATTTGCCGCCTTTTTTACTGACAAGATCTGCTTGACCAACTTTTAGCTAGGCAGTTGAAATTTTTACAGATGATATAGTCTTTTATTTCATGAAGCCGTTTCAATGTATGTATGAAGATTTTGTCGGTGAAATGTATTTTGTTGCTATAACCGGTCAAGCAACTATGTCAGTAGAAAAAGCCAAAAAGGCGCGAAAATCTAGTTTTCTATGGGACGATAACCCTTCGCACCTACATTTTTTAATTTGGCTGTTTTTTTTACTGACGGAAATGGCTTGACAGGCTATATACAATATTTTTTAAATTAAATGTAAGTTAAAAGGGTAAACTTTGAGGTCTTGTATTTTTTGTTTTTGACGTGATGACGTCTTCTAAATCGATGAACACCGGTAGCATGCACGAAAAAGTGTCACGTTGTGGACAGGTCTCCATAGTAACGTTGTGGACAGATCTCCATGGTAACGTTATACGGCCAAAGTATGCAATTCTTCATCAATGTTTTCTGACGTTATCACGCAAAATTATCGTCCGTAAACCGACTTTACAGACAACCATATTTATTTTTTTCATATTTTATAGTTTACCAATTTATTGTGATTAATTGCTAATTTTTAGGGTTCAGTCCGTACCTCGAAAGGAAAAAACGGAACCCTAGGACTCGCGCGTCTGGCTGTCCGTCTGTCACAGCCTATTTTCTCCGAAACTACTGAACAAATTCAGTTGAAATTTGGTAGGTACACATATGTAAGTCTGTGACCCGAAGACGGACATGTAACGTAAATAATTGAATTTTAAACATAGAGGGCACTTTTGTTTTTGGGGGTAAATGAGACAATAGGGGATATTACTGCAATGTTCTGCCGCCAGAGTGCAGCACTACCGACTCAGTAAATTCACAGACTAACTTATACATACTGCGCCTTAAACTGTTTTTTGACAAGTTTTCACAGACAATAAAATATGACATTGATGCATCAAGGCGGTTTGTTAACAAGGGCCTACCGGTAAACGCGAAAATCGAAATTTAGTTATCTGCCTCTTTATCGCTCGGATATGCAAGAGTGATAGAGAGATTAGATAACGAAATTTCGATTTTCTTGTTTCGCGGTAGGCCATGTGTCAATGTGGTTTGTTTACTGTATGTGCCACAAAGGTGCCACCTACGCAGAGCTTTGCCTAATATTCCCTATTAAAAAACAAAGTTTTGAAAACTTTATCGTGTTGTCAAATGAAAGACCTCATTGTGAGAATCTCAAATATATTTTTTTTATAATTTTAAGATAAATCGTTTAGAAGTAATTTAAGAAAGCTACGGGTTTTTTTAAAACATTTCACTCACGTTTCACATAAAAAAATACATTGTTAAAAATTGTGTAATGTACGGAACCCTTGGAACGCGAGTCCGACTCGCACTTGGCCGGTTTTTAGGGTTCCGTACCTCAAAAGGAAAAAACGGAACCCTTATAGGATCACTCGTGCGTCTGTCTGTGTGTCCGTCTGTCACAGCCCATTTTCTCCAAAAGTACTGGGCCAATTAAGTTGAAATTTGGTACACACTACACATATGTAAATTCGGGACCCAAAGACGGACATCTTACGTAAACAAATTAATTTTAAACATGGAGGCCGCTTTTGGGGGATAAATGAGAAAATTAATAAATAATGTTTTTAAACTATATTGTGTTACATATCAAATGAAAGAGCTCATTTTGAGAATCACAAATATATATTTTTTGTAATTTTAAAATAAATAGTTTAGAAGTTATTTAAGAAAATAGCCAAAAATGACCATTCCCCCCTTTATCTCCGAAACTACTGGGTCTAAAATTTTGAAAAAATTATACAAAATAGTTCTTTACCTATAGATTACAAGAAAATCTATTAGAAATATGCAGTCAAGCGTGAGTCGGACTAATTACTTAGTTTTTGATCCGAGCCCTACGGGTTTTTTGAAGGCAATTCACTCGCGTTTCACAAATAAAATAGTTATTTGTTTTACAAGGGGGCAAAGTTGGTGTTTAACCGCTCGTGCTAATATTGATACCCGAGCAAGCGAAAGATTCCAAAATTGAACCACGAGCGTAGCAAGTGGTTCGAAAAATGGAATCTTGAGCGTTGCGAGGGTTTCAAAGCACGAGGGTTAAACAAAATTTGTCCTTGAGTGAAACACAAAATTTTTCACCACACCAACCCGAAGCAAATATTAAATGTAAAATAAAAAAAGGAATTAATAAAAATAAAATAAAAACGGGAAAAATAAAAATAAAATAAAAAACAAAAACAAAACCAAAATAACTTATTTTTATTTCTTTTTTTTTTTTTAAAGGGATCCGCCTTCAAAAACCAACCCACTGAAAAGCATTAAATAATGTTTATATACCCCACCCCTATCCTTATCCATTCCTTATCCCGTCCTAAAGCAAAATTCTGCCGTAATTAATACCTAATAATAAGCAAATTAATAACCATCCGGGTAATTACTTAGTTTTTGATGGCGGTGCCAAACCAAAATGTTAGAGAACCAAAATTATTGAGACGAAGAACGCTCGACTTAAGTACTTGCATAAAAAAGACATACATAGTTTACTCATTAATTTAGTTCTTACACTACTAACAACTTCTATTTTTTCTGTTTGGCAGCAAAGAATGTTTTTGTTGGTTTGGCACCGCCTTCAAAAACGAAGTAATTACCCGGATGGTTATTAATTTGCTTATTATTAGGTATTAATTACTTTTGGCAGAATTTTGCTTTAGGACGGGATAAGGAATGGATAAGGTTAGTAGGGGTGGGGTATATAAAAATTATTTAATGCTTTTCGGTGGGTTGGTTTTTGAAAGCGGTTTCCTTTTCTTTTAAAAGAAATAAAAATAATTTATTTTGGTTTTGTTTTTGTTTTTTATTTGTTTTTAATTTTATTTTTATTTTACCCGTTTTTATTTTATTTTTATTTCACCGTTTTTATTTATTTTTTACTTTTTAGTGACAGGTACTTTATTTATTTTAGGTTTTGAGTTAAAATATTAGTTTGTTTATACATAGATGGGCTCTCCATTAAGTTTTGAGCTAGTACTAGTGTTGGCGATGGTTATCCTATCGAATAATAGCGACGAAACTTTGACGTTTCGGTGTTAAACGATATGTAAATAGTTAGGTATAGGTAATATGTTTGCCATTGTATCTTAGTTTGCCTAGGGTTAAAATCAATACATCTCAATACATATTATTATAGGTCCTCGTATTGAGGTCCTCGTCTGTCTATATGTTCGCGATAAACTCAGAAACGACTGAAAGGATTTTTACGCGGCTTTCACTTTTCAATAGAGTGATTCTTGAGAAAGGTTTACGTGTATAATTTGTATATTAGTTGAACTACCCATGCGGATCCGGGGCGTACTTATATAGCCCAAATAGATTAAGATTTATAAAGAAAAAGTTAACTCTCAAAAGACTCGACAAGATACGAGTATAGGCATGTAAATGATAGACCTTACTCCCACTCCTACTCGCACTCCCACTCCCACGCCCACTACCACTCCCACGCCCACTACCACTCCCACGCCCACTACCACTCCCACCCGCACTCGCACTGTTGTCTCGCACTCCCACTCCCACCATTTCGTCTATCTAATCTAAACACGAAATTCCATCTGAATCGGTCTCAGCAAATCAAATTTGGCGATATACCGATATCAGCGCCACCTATCGGGTCCAAGTGTGTTATCCATGTATATTAAAACCTTCTCCAGAATTTAACAAATACTTTTCTGAAAACCGCTTCAAAATCAGTTTAGCCAAACGCGAGATAACCGCGAACAAACATACAGACATTCATACAAACATACGGGACCAACTGAGAACCTCCTTTGTTTTTGAAGGCGATTAGAAAAAAGTGAATTGATCCACCTAGAGGAACCCTACAACATAGGCACACGACGACGAGTCGGTTAACCAAAACAGTAGGTGCCTATCTTGCACCAAACCTGAGTTCCACTAGGTAGACGTGCGCGCCGCGCCGGCGCCGCCGCGCCGCGCCGCCGCCGCCGGCTCGTCCACTCGGCGCGGCGCGGTGCGACCCGGTTATTGATGAGGAAGAGGTAGAATCAGATCCAGTATCAGAACCAAGCGATCTAAGCTCTAACAATGACGAGTTCGGTAGAGTAGAAAATGTGCCTACCATTAAAACATCTTCTCCAACACGCTGGCATCTTCTTCTTCAGTCGGTCCCTCAATACTGAGGATAGTGACATCATGTCCTTATGTTGAAGACCAGGTTCCTCCATTGGGTTCTCTTCCCCGCCAAGCGCATGGCCTCGTGCAGTTTGAATTGCATAGGTGCCGTGATTTGAGAACACCATCTCGTAGGGGGAGGGGCCTGAGGTCTCGCGACTTCAACTTTGCCCGTCATTATTACTCTTTCCAGGCTATCCGGAGAGCGACGTAAGAAGTGTCCGAAGTATGAAAGCATTTGGTCCTGGCATATCGTTGAAAACCGGCGTTTAATGCGTAGCTCCTCCAGTATGGACCGATTGGTACGCATTGCCGTCCAGGGTATTCGTAGAAACCGGCGCCAACACCATACTCTTGGTCAGAATGGCTCGGTTAGTCCATGTCTCCGAACCATACATAAATATTGGGATAATCAGAGAACGCACAAGTCTAACCTTCGTCCGTCTTAATATGCTACGATCCTTCCAAATCTTATCAAGCTGAGCCATAGCTATCTTCGCTATTTGAATCCTCCGGATAATTTCTCCGTCACAGCTACCATAGATATAAGTAAGCCGAGGTAGGTGAAGGCGCTAACACAATCGAGATCCTTTCGTTCTAAGCTTCGTGGAGGAGGTTTTTTGCGATACACGAACATCAGCTTGGTCTTTGCATGGTTGGCGTAAAGTGCTAATTTGATGTTTTTGGCTTCTATTCGTCTGAACAGTCGACTCATCTCCTCCTCATCGCAAGCCAAGAGTGTTGTGTCGTCAGCATAGCGCAGGTTGCATATCGTCTTCCCGCCAATCGCTATGCCGCCGTCCCTGTTCTCGGTGGCCTTGGGTACAATGTATTCGCCGTAGATATTGAACAGCTTAGGCGACAATATACAGCCCTGCCTCTCTCCTCTTTCCGGCTTGAACTGACCTGACAGCGTATTCTCGATGCGGACTCAGGCAGTACTTTCTTTAGTAATTTATAACTCCATACAAAACAGCTTTTAGTAAAAAATATATTATATAAAAAATAAACATATAAGAAAAAAAAAATTATGTCCATAATTAGCATTGAAATATCCCTCACAATGGTATAAATCATATTGCAATCGCATGAGTAGAGCCGGAGCAGCTAACAACTTTCGGATCAGCCCTCGTATAATAAGGTCCACCGATGCATGTACAGTTAACAATGTGGGCGATGGTATCTAGTAGATGGTGGACGAGTACCTCTCTCTCTCTCTTTCTTCCTAACTATCTATATGTATCCCACATGGTGGTGGGGTCAGCTTTCCTGCTTAACCTTCTCCACTTCGCCCTGTCCACGACATCGTCCTCGGACAACTGGCACCCACTTATGTCCTTTAGTACTACTACCTTTCATCTTGTTCTGGGTCTCCAACCTGGGATGGAAAGTTGTAGTGCCAAATTTCCTACGTAGTCAGAAAGCCTTTTTACGTGATCATACCATCGCAGGCGTCGCAGCCTGCTCTCCTGCATTTTATCGGTGATATCGCGCACGCCCAGGCTTTCCTCGTTCGTACTCGTTACGGATTTTGTCAAGCCTAACGCCGCACATCCACCTCAGCATCTTCATCCCGGCAACTTGTAACTGTAAATACTCTTCTTTGCATAGCTTTCGTGCAAGCTCAGCCCGTCCATCGGTAGGTATCATCTATCTATATCAATGACTTGCCACTAGCTATAGATCACCCCATGGTCCTTTTTGCAGATGACTGTACAATTGTTTTCTCAGATTTAGACCCACATGCATTACAAATTGACATAACCAAGACGCTTGAAACAGTAATAGAATGGCTAAACAGAAACAATTTACGCATTAATTTGACTAAAAAAAAAATTATGAATTTTAAACAAAGAGTAGACAAATTGCCTAATCTTACTGTGTCATATAAAGATAACATTATTGATGAAACTGACATTACAAATTTTTAACCGACTTCAATTTCATGGAAGGAGGAGGTTCTGTATTCGGTTGTGGCTATTTTTTTTTTTTTTCTATGTGCGTTCACCGATTACTCCGACATCCGTAGTCCGATTTGAGTAATTCTTTTTTTGTTTGAAAGGAGCTACCTCCGAGTTGGTCCCATTTTAATTTAGTTCTGTTCTGATGATGGGATTCATGAGGAATTGAGGGAACTCCTCAATTTTTAAAGGCACATGCATGGTGTTTTGGGCGTTTTCTTAAGCAACTCGAGCATTTTCTCCCGAAAACCACCAATTTGATGAAGTAGACCTGATGATGATGATTATTTTGATGATAATGATGATGATTTCTTTAAATTTAAGTATGTTCAGCGATTACTCCGGCACCTGTGATCCGATTTGAGTAATTCTTTTTTTGTTTGGAAGAAGTTACCTCCAAGGTGTTTCCGTATTATTTTTGGTTCTGGTCTGATGATGGAATCCATGAGGAATTGAGGGAACTCCTCAATTTTTAAAGGCACGTGTTAAGTGATTTCGGGGTTTTCTAAAGTAACTCGAGCATTTGCTTCCGAAAACCACCAATTTAATGTACTGCAACTGTAGCCTTACCACGAGTTTGACATTGACACATTCGCTAACGTCTTATGCATCTAAATGTAACTTTTTATGCATCTCGCTCACACTAAGGTTAGTACGAGCGAGATGCATAGGAAGTAAGTTACAAACATGCTAGCGAATATATCGATGTCAAACTCGTAGTAAGCTGGTAAGGCTACTGATCGGGGATTAGGGTTAGGAGTTAAGGGGTCAGGGATTAAGGGGTCGGGGAATGGCGGTTGAAGGGTTGGTGGTTCAGGATCGAGGGGTTCCTGGATCAGGGGTTGATGTGCTGTGAGGTTGAGTGATCGGGGGGCTGAGGGATTGGGTCAGTGGCGGGGCGGGCGGATGGATTTAGTTGACAGGAATTATAATTTCCTAGACGGACTCGAGAAAATTTCTGGTTCAGGGTCGAGGGGTTCCTGGATCAGGGGTTGATGCGCTGTGAGGTTGAGTGATCGGGGCGTTGAGGGATTGGGTCAGTGGCGGGGCGGAGGATGGATTTAGTGTAGTAGTGACAGGAATTATAATTTCCCAGACGGACTCGAGAAAATTCCTGATTACATATTTATTAAAGAAATAGGTACACGAATTTAGTGTTAAACATGATCTTGTTTTTCATTCATGCGTCGCGCTCTTAACAATGCGTTAAAACTAAAAATGGAAAAATAAAAACTTTTTACAAAAAAAAAAAAGCAAACCGACTTCAAAAAGGATGAAATAAAATATTATCCTTTTTGAAGTCTATGCGTTACCAACTGATATGTTTGAAGTCGGTGCCAAGCCAAGTAGTAACAATACCAGTCAAAAATAATCAGATTTATGGCTATAAATCCCATTAGAACTGTACTAATAACTATTACAAATGTGTAAGTAATTCTGTCTGCCTCTTTGTCGCCTTTTCATGGCTAAACAACTGAACCGCTTTAGGTGAAATTTGGCAAAAAGGTAAATTTCTTGAATTGTTTTATATTTTGAAATGTAGTCCTCTGGATAAGGAACGGGAAATTACTCAGTCCCAATCTCATACTTGCGTGCTATAGACTGATCGAGCATTAGTAAGAAATGCTCTTTAAAAAATACGACGGAAAAAAAATGCATTGGATTTCCACTAATGTGCCGACAAACATGGTACAGACTGCGCCAAGAAGGTTTGATCGTGTGTTCTGAGGTGTGTTCTTAGATACAATCGACGTCAAAGATATGTTTACACTTTTGCACCTTACTCCTTTGTAATAAGGCGAAAAGTGTAAACATATTTTTAACGTCGACTGTACCTACAGAAAGTACGTTCATTGTCGTCGTGTAAGGCAATCCAACGTAGGAACATCCATATCGAATCGCACCAAAATCATGGTATGCTTCAAAATTTGGCTTGGCACCGACTTCAAACATATCAGTTGGTAACGCATAGACTTCAAAAAGGATAATATTTTATTTCATCCTTTTTGAAGTCGGTTTGCTTTTTTTTTTGTAAAAAGTTTTTATTTAGGATTAAGTTTAGACAATAAGTTGACGTGGAAAAATGAAATTGAAATTGTATGTAATAAGCTCAGCAGATTTTCTTACGCATTGTATAATCTAAGTAAAAGAGTTAACGAGTCTGCTTTACTGACTGCCGACCATGCATATGTCACGTCTACACTAAGATATGGCGTCATGTTCTGGGGAAATTCCACTGATCGAGAGGCTGCTTTTAAGGCGCAATAAAAATGTTTAAGATCTGTTTGTAGATTACCGTTACTGGAAACCTGTAAACCACACTTCATTAGGTTCAATATACTAACCCTGCCATGTCTATACATTTTTGAAACTGCGGTTTATGTCAAGAACATCATGCATCAATTTTCAATGTTTAAAAGTGCTCGCAGATGCGACAAAATTTACATCCAATCCGTGAACTCTGCTTTGCTTGCTAATTTAAAAGTATTTTTGGGATGGCACCTAAAATATACAATAAGTTGCCAAGACATATTAGATTTTTGGTACAAAAAGCATAGTATTCCATAATGGAATATTTACTGGACACATTTTAATTTAGTTCTAAGTACACTCTTATTTTGCTTGACATTTAACTTATTATTTTCGCTTGACATCATATTATAATTAGTGCATGCTCTTGCTGCAAAATCTTGACTGCGTGATTCAGGGTTATTAATGAACCTACCTAAAAGTGCCATACTTAACCTAACCTTATAGGTACCAGAGTAGGTTATGGCATAGACACTAGATTAGGTAGAGACCAGATAAGGTCATTGCTATCGCATTATATAGAGATTAGGATAGTACTAGAGCCACTCCCTTTTTCGCTTAGGTACCTACGTCATTGGGTACAGTCGCTATTAGATATATCGGAACGTCCAAGGGTTCACAGATATCCGAACACGCCTCTATTTTCAAGGCGTTAGAGTGCGTTTTCAGATATTTTTGAGCACCTCCAGTAAGTATACACACACATTGTAAACGTACCTATACACTCTGCAAATAGCACAGAACTAGTGCAAATAGGCTACAATGTAGGACCGTTTTTTGGATTTTCGGAAGGCCAGCAATATTATAAAAAAATGGTACTTAAATAATTTTGTCCATAGCCTGCCTATATATACTTACCTACTGGAAATAATTACCTACATCTTGAAATTCTCTAATGTCGAAGAAATATTTTGATATATGTTACAGTTGAAGGCGATATTGCAGTTTTTTATATATTGCAGAACGTAAACTAATACTTAGTTGGTAAAAATGGTCTCATTTGGCTTTACTACGTAAAACCTACCCTAGCATTTACAAATACCAAAGAGAATAGATAGTATAGAGGGCTATTGCCATAGTAAATTTTGTAGTCACGGTACATTTACTGCCATCTATCGACACACGATTAAAACTTAAAATAAAATTTGTAAATGTATAAATTAATCAAACTATGATTACGGATAAATGATTTTTAATTTTTATTGTACCATACTGACCCATGTTCTTTCACTGATATGTGTTAAAATTGTTAAATATCAAACAGTGTCGTGAACGCCATCTAGCCGAGAATAGGCCAAAGGTATGGCGCCATCTATTCGAGAATGACTTTTTCGTGATTTCCGAGGCACGTTTTATTCTTAGACTTTATTTATCTTATACGGAGTTACATATATCTTTGCAAATACTAATAACTTCCTGAATGTGCAACTCCTTTCAAAATTTGCCACAGGGTGGATTTCATCACCAAAAATTTCACCATACAAAAAAATATTTTTTTTAAATGTTTAATTTAACACGATTCTAGCTGGGTAAAGTAATAGGGGGCTGTATATTGAGGATATTTATGGTATTTATACAATCATTTGTGGCTTTTATTTCAGGACTTTTACAACAAAATAAAAACACTACGAAAACTTATAAATAAAAAATTTGCCCTAAATCGTGGTCTGTAGGTAGGGTGCCCAGAAGGCTGACCGCATTGCCCCGCTGGATAGCAATGCTGATCCTTTGGGCAAAATATTGGCCAGCCCTCTGGTCACCGGAGGCCTCTATGAGGCGCTTTGACAGCTCCTCATAGAGGCGACGCGCGCTAGGTCCCCACGGCCCCAGGGTTTCCACTCCAAACGCCGCAAATATGTAGCTACTACCTAGTGTGACATATTTGCGGCGTTTGAGGCTTTCGGCCGAGGATGCGGCCGCACCAGCGCCAACTTTGGTGCTTGGAATATGGGACGGCGCCAGGGTATCTACGCACGTAGCGTCCCAGACAAGTGGCCGTCCCATACTCCAAGGCACCAGCGTCATTCCGTCAGGCCTCTTGCCATCGACCCTGGCCAGACCGTTGGGCTCGAGGACTGCCGGTATCTTGGCACTGACAAGGGCCCTTCGAATGACGTCGTTGAGGCTGGCGTGGCGGGGGATCCTTCCAGCGCTACGGCTGCATGAGAGGCCGTGGTGGCCCAGATTATCAACCATATCTCCGCATTGGCACCGGTGGGGCATGTTTGTTGGTGCCCCTAGTCTGAGACATGTGGCCAAAAGGAATGTTGTGTTATCCAAAAATGTGCCAACAGTTGTGGATGGTAATGTCTGTAACCACAGACCCGACTCCCATTCCGCAGTGGCAAGAAGACGAGCTCGATCTGTCGGACTATGTGCCGAATCTAGGAGACGGTTCCTAGTTAGACGGCAGAGAGGCTCGTCCCACTGCCTCTGCGAACATGGGTTGATAGGCGGGTCTGTGTTAGGACATGTTAACTGCCATACGTTCTTGGCCTCGGTACAGTGCGAAGCCTCCAGGACCCCAAGGGAAGGGGCTAAAATTTTCCCGATAAGGTTTTGAGCACCGTGTACCGAAGCCAAGAAAGCGGGTAACGCCACGCTGGAAATTTTGCGGATGCCCAGGCCGCCCAACCTAATGGGTAGGCTAGCCTGGGTCCATGTTCTTTCGCCAAAAGAAATGTTGAAAATGGTGGTGAGGGTTTCTAAAACTAAGTTGTCCAAGTTTGATAACAAAGAAGGGTGTTTCCAAAGGTGTGATCCGCGGAGAATGTATGTGAATTTTGGGACGAATAGACAATGTTTTATGATACAATACGCCGAATGTATATTAATTTTGATCAGACGATGGATGCCTTAAAATTTTGAATTTTTGTATCTATAAAATTTTCGAAAGATTGGTCCAAGATGGGACAACCAAGGAGGTGAAGCGTTTCTTTTTTAATAATTTTGATTCCAGGAGCTAGTTGTTCAAACTGTTCTATTGTTCGTTCCTTGTTTGGGCAAGATTCTGTAACAAAGAGTTCGCATTTTGAAAAGTTAAGGGATAAGCCAATAATACTGAGGTCTGTTTTTAATTTTTCCAAATCACCGAGAACTGAAAACGCTTCACCACCAAGGGTTCCGTCATCAAGGTACCATAAATTCAATTTTGACTTTAGGTTTTTAATTATGGGATGGATGGCGAGGCTGAAAATTGCTGGGCCGAGCGGGTCGCCTTGTTGACATCCTACGGATGAAGCCAAGAGGTTAGATTGATATAACAATTTAGAAGGGGAACTATAACACTGCCAAAGAAAATTATAGGTAGCCGGAATTTTATCTTTGATTTGGGTCAACAAGGCGCCCCTGTCTACTGAATTGAATGCGTTGGAGACATCCACCTTCAGAAGAACCTCTCCTGCTTGATGTTCGATATAGGTTCGCACAGCGTGCACAGCGGCTTCGCAGCCGCTCTTGGAACCGAAACCAAGCTGCACAGGCTGTAATTCTGAGCTAAGTTCCTTGAGGATGGAGTGACAAGCAATTTTTGCAGTGAGACGGCGCAAGGTAGTACCAACTGCAATGGGCCGAATACCGCCGTCCTTTTTGGTTAAGGCGCATAGGTTGGCTCCGTACAGAATGCCTGTAATCTCTAGAGGGACTTGACCAGCCAGCATGATATTTACAAGGGCCGTCAAGTCCTTCAAGAGACTTTCCTTGGTGTCACCACAGCCACAGTACAGGAGGTCTTTGAGGTGTTGTGGTGACAAACCGTCGAGGCCTCCTGCGGAACCATTAGGAAACGACATTATGGCTGCGAAAACATCATCGGTGGATGCACGCAGACTGGGGTCGTTGGGTTGCGGGGGATCAGGAAGATGAAGGTTCGGGTCTGAGGGTGGATGTTTAGCAAGTAAGGCTGCGAGGGTATCCGAATTGGCCGGGGCCACTGCATCGTCAGAAAACAAAAGGCGGGCGGCACCTTTGATGTCACCATCGGAGATTTTGCATTCTACTTTTTTGAATATATTATCGCTCGAGCGCTTAGAATCTTTAATAATTTTCGTGAGTGACTTGGTATTCTGATCCGGTTTTATGTGCAACACTCTAGAGGTGAACGTTAGTAAATTTTCCCAGCTGTGAATGGAATTTTTTGAGACTATTGATTTGATTGTTTCACTTAGAAATTTGGCGACGGACACGCGCGCACCGCGCGGTATGCGCTTTAGGACCGGGCGGGTGTTTTTTAGGTCGCTTAGTATTTTCCAGAAAGGTACATTTGAGTTAGATGACTGGGAATCGGGACTGGCTACGGCGTTAGGTTGAAATTGTGTAGAAGGTGTGGGCTGGCTGAGGCCTTGTTTATGTTTTTTGCCGATGTGAATATTTAGGCCTCTAGGGCCTTTAAAAAAGCTCGGTTCTATGCATTCAGGGCAACGAACAAGGTTCTCTGGCAATGCAGTGGGTGGAGTAGGGCAAGATAGGCTTGAAAGGGGCATCAACAAAGGACTGGTTTTAAAAGTGAATAATTAAACTACTTACAAATAAACTTAATAATAAAACTAACAGTACTTATAACAAAATGCTTAAAAGTGTAAAGGATAAAAATAATTATAAAGACGATAGGTGTCCTGGCGCGAGCCCCAGCTCAGCGGGTAAGGACACTGGGGGGCTTCCTCTCTCTATGTGCAGGACTTCCTTGTGGCTGTACGTCTTAGATACTCCTGATAATCCATTGGTTAGCGCAGTGCGAGCAATTACTTATGGGATTCACAGAATACACTGTTTGCACAAACAAAACTAGGGTGTAGTAAGGTTTACATAAATAAATGATTGAAAACACTCAACAATCATTACAATTCGTATTATTTTGTTGTGATTTTGGCTCTGACGTCTGTCATTTTGAACCAAATCCGCTGCGTCTTCGTTGCGACGAATTTTAATGGATATAACTGCAGTTACGACCCGTAAATATTATTGTCGTTGGTTAGAAAACTATTGCACACTTTTGCTATTGTAAAACAACAGGGGATAAATAAGTTTAATATTAATTTCACTGATAACGTTTTCAAAGCGTGCGTTTTAGCGGTTGCCAAGGTGATTCATTTGTGGCTTATATTTGAAGTTATCGCTTTCGGAAAATAAAAACGCAAGATGGTGATGACAATCATGGTATGGTAATGACTCTTTTATAGACGGTAATGACACTGCATGTACGGTAATGACGATTTGGGAACTAATTTATATATGTATTAAAACGTATTAAAAAAACAAAAACTTTTTTTAATTGTAAGGCTTTAGAACTTTAATAAACATTACAAATAACATGTTTTTGAATATAAGACTAGCTACATAAATTATTTTTAGAAAATTATAAAAAATACATTTTATTCATATAAATAAATATATAACAAGTATTTTTATTGTATAATTTTAAATAATTTATATTCCGAAATAGGCAATTTATGTATTAATTTATTTTTTTGGGTTTTTTCAATGTTAAATCATATTAACAATATTGTACTCTTATTATCAGTTTAAACCCGCATCTTCTTTTATCTACTGCATTATTTGGTATTTATATCATATTATAAAATTGCTGGCTTACCAGTGAGCTTAATTTTTATGATATATTACTTTTTTTTGATAATTTGATTCATTGCATAAGTTTGTATTTTTGTTGTTTTATAAATTAACTTTAAAATAGCTTTAATGATTTAAATCCATATATATATTGTTTAATAGCTAAACATTAATATATAATCAGTGTTTTATAAGTTGCAAGACCCCTACTTGTAATGCATGTCATAAGTTACAAAATGTTAGGTATTGGGTCCGGTGACTACCCAATGGTATAATTATTAATTGCTGTAATTATATACATCAATTAATATAATATTATCAAAAAACATAAGGCCATTACGATAGTGAGCCAGTACCGTAGCCTATGGTCGCTTAAAACTTAATATATGTTGCTTGTTTAAATACTTTGTTTTAACACGACTAACATGCAATTACAGACTCTAAGTTGCACGATTTACATTATTAGATAATAAAAAATAAACATTTGTATGTTCTAAGTGACCTAAATTTTGCCTACTTCAGTCAAAATGTTATTTAAAACTAACCATCCTCTTGTGTGAAAAAAATAGTCATTCTCATATATGTTCTAACTTCTAAGTGACCTAAATTTTGCCTACTTCAGTCAAAATGTTATTTAAAACTAACCATCCTCTTGTGTGAAAAAAATAGTCATATCTTCTTCTACATTTATAAGGTAGACATTATATAGTGTTAGAAGACATAGAGAACGTTTTTCAAACATACAGCTTAATTTCATAATGAATTATAGCAAAATAACTAGAAAAGTTTCTGAGAACCGTCATCACCATACACATGAAATCATCACCGGTCGTCATTTTTTCCCGGTGATGATGGGTATGGTGTTGACGATTTGAGAGTTTCTTGTTTTTATTTCTAGAATACGAATAATAGTAGTTAATGTCTATGCTACACAATAAACTTCATGTAGTTTGCCATTCATTTCAATAATTATTTCTAATATATCATTTGTAACTTATTTAAACCAAAGCATAACGGTGATGATGCTCTGTTGTGACAAACTACGTTTTACAAATTTGTTCGTAATATTTCTCACGATTCAATGATGTGACTTTATAGTGAAATCATTTTTGGCATTCTATATTAAAGTGAAAAATAGGGCAAGGACCTTTAGCGGTATTTCGTTGTTCATACACGGAGATAAGCTCACATTGACATTACCATGACGGTGTTGACGAATATTCGTGACAAAATTTTAAATATTTTTAAATGTACTTTCTCGGTGAAGGAATTATTGCATATTTTCCCATGTGTTAAACAACAACATGGAAAAGATATAAGTAAAAGAAAAATCGCAATCGTACGATAGGTATGCTATAATTTTCACTGCAAACAATAAAGTTCAGATTTTTCCGGTAGACGGTGATGATTTTAGACACATAAAACATTTTATATAAAAAAAACTATTAAGTTATTGGAGATGGTAATTGAAGGAACATGAAGATAATAGTTCTTAAAAACATATAAAAAAGTTGCAACTCGCACAACCTACTAGTTTTTTTTATAAAGACCGAACCATAAGTTTTCGCAGGATTTTGAAATCCACCCCACAACGCAAACCACAGAGACTTTTTTGTGCCTGTTTACCCAGGCTATTTACAGAGGGGTTAATGCCTTGTCCCTAAAATCCTAGGGTCAAGGTTGCCGGAGTCTAATTGGTGGTTTTTTGTGCCACAGGGGTGTCATCCGCGTCGTTCCCGGGTAATTAGCCATTGGAGGTCCAGGGGGCCGATTTTTGAATTTCGATCACTCGATTTCGTCACTCGAAAATCGGTGGAAAACGGCGAAATGCTAATTTTTGAAAAACGAGCGATCGAAATTTGGAATCTTGTGGTATTGTAGAATTTAAATGCCTAGTAGTGGAGATATTATTGAACGAAATACATGAAATCGAGCGGTCGAAATTCAAAAATCGGCCCCTGGCGTATAAAATATAAATAACGCATCACTGCCAGCCCGAGCGCGAACTACGTGCTACGCTTGTAGCGGGCATTGCGAGCAACACGTTTTTTCAGATTTGTAGCGAAAAACGCCTACGAACAAAGAACCCTACCAGCAGGTTGCGGGCAGTGAATGTGTGCTGTCTTCACATTGGATGCAGACCCGCACGTCGCTGCGGTGTGCAATATAGTGTATGCGTCGTACCTGGGCATTTTCACTTAATTGAACACCTTTAACGGCCGGTTAGCAATCGTTACAAAACTGACGGTCAATGTCAAATCCCATACATTTTGTCAGGAATGTAACGGTTAGACGTTACTGAAACACGACTTAAGTACAAGTTAAATGAAAATTCCCACCTACGCAGTCATGGAATTTAATTTATGTAGATACCATTTCGTACCATATTGCATTGATAATCAGTAGGTATTAAATTTCCTAATGATCTCATATTGTCACTGTGAAATTGTACCTAGGTAATTATTTTAGTATTTATTTATTTACTAGCAAAAAGCAGAGCTTTGTAAGGGCTCGCGGAGTTTTTCTACCTAAACGTACCGGACCGCGACTTTGATCCAGTCCGAGGCTTGTTCCATGTTCGATCGAATGGGTACGTAATAAGTCCGTTAAGGATGCAGCTATAAGTGAGAGCAAGAAAGAAATATACCTACTAATTGAACCCCGGTCGCTGTCCGGTACGCCTGTCTGTTACAGCTTTTAAGTACTTTGTACAAAAACGTGTCCAGACGACAAAATCAAATTGCCAATATCATCCACACGTAATATACAATTTCATAAGCGCTTATTACATCCTACACGGTCGCCCAGTACTTTTTGTAAGGAAGCCAACTGGCTTTCCTACATAATGTTGGGTCAGCGAGTCAATGTCCTTGAATTTATTTATGCGTCCACACCACACAATTGAGCGTAAAACTATCCCGTCTGGACACCTACTGGCGGTAATCATGCTGCTCCGCACATGAACTTACGTATAATTTGCTCTCTTATGTGCTCATCAAGACGAGTGAGATGACCAAAACAGCGTGTGCCTATGTTGCAACAAACGTGAGTTCCACTAAATACTGCCAGGGTTCAGCTACAGCTCTATCGTGAGTATCTCCTAAGTGCTCAAAAAGACGAGTCGGATGACCAAAACAGCGTGTGCCTATATTGTATAAAACCCGAGCTCCACTAGGTACTGCCAGAGTTCAGCATCAGCTACCTTGGGTACTACTCTCCTAAGTGCTCATCAAGACGAGTGAGATGACCAAAACATCGTGTGCCTATATTGCAACAAACCTGAGTTCCACTAAATACTGCCAGAGTTCAGCTACAGCTCTATTTTTGGTATCTCCCAAGTGCTCAAAAAAACGAGTCGGATGACCAAAACAGCGTTTGCCTATGTTGCACCAAACCTGAGTTCCGCTAGGTACTGCCAGGGTTCTGGGTCATTTTGTTGAACTGCACGCTGACGTTGCAATTGGCGTGCAGTCGGCGTGCAGCTTCCATACAAGTTGCAGTTGGGTTGTAGTCCGTCCGATACAGACGGCCTAATATGCTTATCTTTATTTATAACTAGCTGTTGCCCGCGACTTCGTCCGCGTGGAATCTTATCTTTAATTTTTAAATCTTAAATCACACAGATCAAATACATAATTAATAATTAGGTATTACATAATTAGCTGAGCAGTAGTTAGCGGTCTAAATAACTCATTGTTTGGGCGACGCTTTGATGAAAAGTTTAACTTTTAGCTGGGGATTTCCGGTAGACTTAAACTTAGTTGACGTTGTCTATGTTTAAGGAAAACATATACGTATTTAATATGTAAATAGTTTAATGTATAGTGAAACATCCATGGAAATAAGGTCAAAGAGACGTAACATATTTTTGATAGAAGTAAGTTATATTTAATGTAAAAGGTAAGAGCATAAGGAAGACAGAAAAATAAGAGTGGAGGTACGATTTAAGCTCTAGAAATATCAAATTTTTTATTATTATTGTCACCGTAGAACTTCGGTATATACTACGTTTACAGTTTCACCCTGAGGTGCTAAAATAACCAGATTTTTAGCAGAACTGACCCTGGAACAGCAAGTGATACAGACCCCCGATCAAATGGTACACTTGACCCTGTACTTTGAAAGTGGGCATAAATCCATCTTCTTTGACCTGTTTTGCCCCAAATGATGTCATCTGGAAACAACTATTATATTTTCTTATGCGTTCCATGAAATGAGCATGATCAGGATGCAAATCCATGATTAAACTGTATAAGGGCTCAGGAAGAGGCTCAAAAGAAGGCAGATGAACTTTTCCTTCACAGCAGCACATTCCAATTGACTCACCTTTCCATTTTAGGGCATTGCAATAAATGCATTTCAAAGATCTTTTGCCTACCGCTACAACTGCATCTTTTTCGTATGCGATAGTAGCATCATAAGCCAATCCTGAATTTTTTTTAGTTTTCCATTCACGTATTCTCCGTTCTTGCCGAATTCTAGGGTGCTGTGAATCGTGCAAAGCGGTGGATAACCTATGCGCTTCTGGATGTTTTTTTTGAAATTTAGAAACTGCCTCCCTATGCACTTCTGGGTTATTTGTTTGATAGGTTGTAACGGCTTCTCTATGTACTTCCGGGTTATTTTTTTGATAGGTTGTAACAGCCTTCCTATGTACTTCCGGGTTATTTTTTTGATAGGTTGTAACAGCCTTCCTATGTACTTCCGGGTTATTTTTTTGATAGGTTGTAACGGCCTTCCTATGTACTTCCGGGTTATCTTTTTGATAGGTTGTAACGGCCTTCCTATGTACTTCCGGGTTATCTTTTTGATAGGTTGTAACGGCCTTCCTATGTACTTCCGGGTTATCTTTTTGATAGGTTGTAACGGCTTTCCTATGCACTTTAGGGTTATTTTTTTGATATTTGGTAGCTGCATTCCTTACTTGTATATTTCGGGTTGAATCTAATACACGAACTCTACGTTTTTTTGACTGTTGAGAACACTGGAAATCAGGCATAGAAATTGTACCAGAAGTGTTTAAATTTAAACTATTAGGCTGTGTGAATGTTGGCGAATGTGTGGATATTTCCTGACTCAAAGTGGATGGGACAAATCGCATTTGAAAAGAGGCAAAATCATCCGGATTTGTGTATGTCGGTGACGAAATACTTTGTTCGGCGCATGGAATGTACACGTCAAAGTGACCATTCGACAAATTATCCGTAAAACGCAGTCTACCAATGGGGTGGCCTGTTTGTCCAGAACTTACGTACAACTCACCGTTTCGATACACTTCAAATAGTGGTTATAAATCTCCGCCGCAGCAAATATTTCACACAAACCACCGTAAGTATTTGGACGGCTCATTTCAGTGTAATAAACCTCAGCGTTTATGTAATTATCACCATTTTCGTCGTGTGTCATGATGGAAAACTTATTCCAATTTTGCACAACGTGATCCACAATATCTTCTCGGATCTCTCTGGCCATTAATTGTGTGTTGTACAATAGGTAAGAAAGTTCCCTGAACAGGCACGCCCCATCTCCTATCATACGAACAACGGTGTGAGGTTTCATAACACCGCTTACATTTATTATTTCCGTGCATAAAATACTTTGTTCGTCGTATGGAATGTATACATCGAAGTGTCCACTCGACAAATTATCCGTAAAACGCAGTCTACCAACGGGGTGGCTTATTTGTCCAGAACTTACATACAACTCGCCGTTACGATACACTTCAAAACAGTGGTTATAAATCTCGGCGGCAGCAAATATTTCACACAAACCACCGTAAGTGTTAGGACGACTCATTTCGCTGTAATAAACGTCAGCGTTCGTGTAATTATCACCATTTTCGTCGTGTGTCATGATGGAAAACTTATTCCAATTTTGCACAACGTAATCCACAATTTCTTCTCGGATCTCTCTGGCCATTAGTTGTGTATCGTATAATAGGTAAGAGAGTCCCCTGAACAGACACGCTCCATCCCCTACCATACGAACAACGGTGTGAGGTTTCATAACACCGCTTACATTTATTATTTCCGTGACCATTATAATTAAGATGTTATTACCGTTTATTTAACTTAATATAACCCAAAGATTATTAATTCCCAATTTCCCAAACTTAAAATAACCCCACAATTATTATTAGTTCCCAATTCCCCAGACCAACAACGACTCCAAATAATCAAACAAACCAAACGACCCAACAAAACAACCAAACGAACCAATTCAACCAACGAAACAACCGAGACAAACGACTAACGACTACCGAAATTCCTAATCTTAGCTTGACGTGCCTCATCACCCCATCAAATCTGGAAAAATCTTAATAGCGCGAAGTACACTGCATGCGGCACATGTACAGCGCCATCTATTGAGTGCAATTGTAACTAAATTTAATCACAGGCTTTTTTAAAAACAATAAAATACTTACTTAATATCTAAATAAATACAATAATGACGAAAAGTGTGCGTAATAAGTATAACTTCGTTTTGCCTTTTCAGTAGTAAATCGTGTTACTATAAAATATGTTTACGTAAAAACAACGAAAAAAATAACGACTACTAACGGCATCTAATGACGAAAACTCAAAAACAATTAAATACTTAGAAGATTTCTCATAAAGTATGTTAAGTTTATGTTTTTACTTTTAACCAATGATAGAAGTACAGATAATTCATTTATTGACATTGATATTATTTACGTTCGAATGTTGAACTGAGTCTTAGGATGGATATTATTTCGTGTTGTTACCAAATTATTCATTGAATGTTATACCTACCTATATATACCATACACCGCTATTATAGATTATACATTATACAATAGGTACATATTTTACAGTTTCTGAGCCAGTGTTCTTATGACAATGTGACAGATAGACGTGAAATAATAATTAGAAGTCCATTTTTTAATTTTTTTTATTTGCTGCAATCTTAGAAATCAAGTACAGCTAGTGCCATCTAGGAACGAATAGCTTCACTAATTTCAATAGATTAGGTAAACTTTAAACTACGTATATTAATCTGTAGTATGTAATAATTTAAAATGTGCTGCATTTTCTGATATAATTGAATATACAATAAAAGTTGTCTTTAACTAATTAAATGAAAGAAACTTGGGAACGTATAAGGAAATTGACAACCACTAACGCCATCTATGAACGAAAAGCTTTATTAAAATAAATAAACGCTAAGCTGAGTATATCCGGGATGTTGCGGATGCAGATTTTTTGGCATCCGTGGACGCGGATGCGGATGCAGATATTTAAAGCCTCACATCCGCGGACGCGGATGCGGATGTCAAGATTTGGTAAGTACGTACTTAAAAAACGTCAACTATTACATTTTTAGCATTTTTATTTAAAAATAAAAACGAAACGTTTAGTATTTTCTGAGCAAGCATATAGGTGTGTTTTATTTAATAAACAGTAACTTGGCCGACTTTTCGGGATCTAGACGATTTCGTTATATATAATGACGAATGATTTAAATATATAGATCACGCCGCCGGCGCCACCGCTAAACATATTTTACAGTATCTGAGCTAGTGTTCTTATGACAATGTGACAGATAGACGTGCAATAATAATTAGAAGTCCATTTTTTAATTTTTTTTATTTGCTGCAATCTTAGAAATCAAGTACAGCTAGTGCCATCTAGGGACGAATAGCTTCACTAATTTCAATAGATTAGGTAAACTTTAAACTACGTATATTAATCTGTAGTATGTAATAATTTAAAATGTGCTGCATTTTCTGATATAATTGAATTTTCTGATATAATTGAATATACAATAAAAGTTGTCTTTAACTAATTAAATGAAAGAAACTTGGGAACGTATAAGGAAATTGACAACCACTAACGCCATCTATGAACGAAAAGCTTTATTAAAATAAATAAACGCTAAGCTGAGTATAGCCGGGATGTTGCGGATGCAGATTTTTTGGCATCCGCGGACGCGGATGCGGATGCAGATATTTAAAGCCTCACATCCGCGGACGCGGATGCGGATGTCAAGATTTGGTAAGTACGTACTTAAATAAAAAACGTCAACTATTACATTTTTAGCATTTTTATTTAAATAAAAACGAAACGTTTAGTATTTTCTGAGCAAGCATATAGGTGCGTTTTATTTAATAAACAGTAACTTGGCCGACTTTTCGGGATCTAGACGATTTCGTTATATATAATGACGAATGATTTAAATATATAGATTACGCCGCCGGCGCCACCGCTATTAATACCGTTCCTGTTTATTACCGACTTGGTCGACATCCGCATCATGCGGATGCTTCGCATCGATTTTATGCGGATGCGGATGCAGATGCGGTATTTTGTTAAACCCAACCACTATATAGAACATAGGATTTCGTGCGAGTAATTAGACAAACGCTGAAATTAGTTATCTTCTCTTTTAATGAAATAAGTCTTTACGAATGAAATATTTCTAGCTTAAAATAAAATTTGAACCCTATACAAATTTTCAACCCCCCTTTTAAACCTTTTAAAGAATGAATTTAAAAAAAAAGCTGAAATAACTTTTCTTGTTTTCTAATAATATGCCCTTATACTAATAAGATTTAAGTTCCGCACTCACAAAAAAATATTTGATCTCCTTACAAACTTTCCACCCCTTTCTCACCACTTTAGGGGATCAATTTTCAGAATTACTTAAATTTGTTTTCATGTTTCTTAATTTAATACCTTTTTGCAAACTTTCGAGTTCCTAGCACTTTCATCCCCTTTTTAACCCCCTTAGGGGTTGAATTTCCAAAAACGTTGCAATTACTTTTTTGTATTCGCCTATTATGCCTTTCTAAGAAGTTTCAAAGCATTTGTAATGGATTGAGAAATTCAACCCCTTTTTAACCCTGTTAGGGGATGAATTTTACAAAACGCTGAAATTACTTTTCCTATCTTCTAATAATATCCCTAAATACAAAGATTCAAGTCCACCAATCGAAAAAATGATTGATATCCATACAAACTTTCAACCCCTTTTTCACCACCTTAGGGGATAAATTTTCAAAAACGCTGAAATTAGTTTTCTTGTATTTTAATTTAAAACGTTTTTACAAAGTTTCAAGTTCCTTGCTTAAAATAAAATTTGCACTCGCAGATGAACTTCCATCCCCTTTTTAACCCCCTTAGGGGTTGAAATTCCAAAAACGTTGCAATAAGTTCTTTTTGTAATCGGCTATTATGCCTTTCTAAGAAGTTTCAAAATCGTAATGGATTCAAACTTCCAACCCCTTTTTAACCCTGTTAGGGGATGAATTTTACAAAACGCTGAAATTACTTTTCCTGTCTTCTATGAATATCCCTAAATACAAAGATTCAAGACCCACACTCGAAAAAATGTTTGATATCCATACAAACTTTCAACTCCTTTTTCACCACCTTAGGGGTTGAATTTTCAAAAACGCTGAAATTAGTTTTCTTGTATTTTAATAATATATCTTTTAACGAAGTTTCAAATTCGTAGCTCAAAAGAAAACTGTAACCCCATACAAACTTTCATCCCCTTTTTAACCCTGTTAGGGGATGAATTTTACAAAACGCTGAAATTACTTTTATTGTCTTCTAATAACATCCCCAAATACGGAGGATCAAGTACCGCGCTCGAAATTTTTTTTGATATCCATACAAACTTTCATCCCCTTTTTAACCCTGTTAGGGGATGAATTTTACAAAACGCTGAAATTACTTTTATTGTCTTCTAATAATATCCCCAAATACAAAGGATCAAGTCCCGCGCTCGAAAATATTTTTGATATCCATACAAACTTTCAACCCCTTTTTCACCACTTTGGGGGATGATTTTTCTAAAACGCTGAAATTAGTTTTCTTGTATTTTAATTTGATACTTTTTTACAAAGTTTCAAGTTCCTAGCATAAAATAAAATTTGCACCCGAAGACGAACTTTCATCCCCTTTTTAACCCCCTTAGGGGTTGAATTTCCAAAAACGTTGCAATCACTTTTTTTGTGATCGGCTATTATGCCTTTCTACGACGTTTCAAATCATTTGTAATGGATTAAAATTTTCAACCCCTTTTTAACCCTGTTAGGGGATGAATTTTACAAAACGCTGAAATTAGTTTTCCTGTCTTCTAACAATATCCCTAAATACAAAGATTCAAGTCCCACACTCAAAAAAAATTTTGATATCCATACAAACTTTCAACCCCTTTTTCACCACCTTAGGGGATGAATTTTCAAAAACGCTGAAATCAGTTTTCTTGTATTTTAATAATATATCTTTTTACGAAGTTTCAAATTCCTAGCTTAAAAGAAAACTTTAACCCCATACAAACTTTCATCCCCTTTTTAACCCCCTTAGGGGTTGAATTTCTCAAAATCGCTTCTTATCTCTTGTACACTTTATAAATGCAATCTGGTGTGCAAATTTCAACTTTCTGGCTTTTGTAGTTTCGGCTCTGCGTTGATGAATCAGTCAGTCAGTCAGTCAGTCAGTCAGTCAGTCAGGACACTTGCATTTATATATATAGATTTTGGCACTTTCAAGCAATTGTAACACTAAAACTGTTTCTCGATCTGAAAATACCCGATTTAAGTTTGCTAACACAACATGACTGATCAGTTCTTCGGCGTCACAGAACAGAACATACGAGTAAATTGACCTCCGCAGTGAATATACAGCAAGATTGAATGTTCCAGTATTCACAGAAACTTAATTGCTAAATTGGGAACCAAACCGACCGAAGCGAGATGGTTCGGAATCCAAAATTTTAACTCTTTTTAGGGTTCCGTACCTCGAAAGGAAAAAACGGAACCCTTATAGGATCACTCGTGCGTCTGTCTGTCCATCCGTCTGTCCGTCTGTCACAGCCTATTTGCTCCGAAACTACTGGACCAATTAAGTTGAAATTTGGTACACATATGTAAGTCTGTGACCCAAAGACGGACATGTAACGTCATCAAATGAATTTTAAACATAGGGACTACTTTTGAGGGGTAAATGAGAAAATTAAAAAACAAATTTTTGCAAATTATATCGTGTTACATATCAAACCAAAGGGCTCATTGTGAGAATCTCAAATATATTATAAATTTAGGATAAAAAGTTTAGAAGTTATTCAAGAAAATAGATAAAATCTATAGTGCAACCTGTATAGATAATATTTTCACAGATATTTTTCCTATTGCTAAAAAAGTTATCAGCAATTTAGAATCAGACCACTTAGGTCAATTAATGGTATTTGAGGCATTAAGGAAAAATACCATGAGAAAACAAATAACTTTTGTACCAGTAACTTCGGACCGCGTGGAAAGAATGAAGCTAAGTTTAGTTCAGGCGCTACCCTTTTTGTCTTCCGATATGAGTCCTAATAGTATGTATAATTCATTCTTTCACACTTTTATGGATCATTATAATGCGATATTCACCTCAAAATCGGTCGTAGTTAGTGGTGCATCAGTTTTTAGTGATTGGGCTACTGCGGACTTACATCAAAGAAGACGTGAACTGTATGCCATAAATGAGGAACGGCGGTTTAATCAGAGTGATGAATTTAAAGAACATGTGAAGGAGTATTCGAAGAAGTTTAAAGTAGATTGTCATATAGCTAAGCGAAATTATCTAAGTCAGAAAATTAAAAGTAGTTCCGACATTGTTAAAGCAACCTGGAAAGTTATAAATGTGGAGACTGGTTGCTCGAAACACACAATTAAAGAGCTTAAACTAAACATTGATAACAAAATTATAGATTCCAATTTAGAAGTAGCTACAGAATTTGAAAAATTTTTCACCGAGGTACCAGTATCCACAACTAAAGATTTAAATTCATCACCCTCATCTGCTGTTACATTATTAAAACATAACGCTCCAGAGTGTTGTGGAGACCTTCATTTTGAACATGTTTGTACCTCAGATGTAATAAAGGCGTTTAAATCAATTAATGTCAAAAAAACTAATGACCTCTGGGGAGTCTCTGTCCATGCTGTCAAATCCTTAGTAGAAATTGTAGCGCCTGACTTGGTAGTTATATTTAACAACAGTGTTGATTGCGGCGAGTTTCCTGATCTAATGAAACATAGTAAAGTAATTCCTTTATTTAAATCTGGTAGCAGCTCTGACCCCACTAACTTTAGACCGATATCTGTATTACCAACATTTAGCAAGATTTTTGAAAAATTAGTTCTTTCTCAATTAGTACGACATTTTAACGTTAATAATTTGATGCATAATAAGCAGTTTGGTTTTACACGGGGTCGCTCAACAACCGATGCCGGTGTTGAGCTAATTAAGCATATTTTCGATGCCTGGGAGGAGTCACGAGATGCTTTAGGTGTCTTCTGTGATTTATCTAAGGCCTTCGACTGTGTTTGTCATGAAACATTAATCAGGAAACTTCATTATTACGGAGTTAGAGGATCGGCACTGAATTTACTTAAGTCCTACTTAAATGGTAGAATACAAAGGGTCGATGTGAATGGACAGCGATCACCTGGGTCATTGGTCTCTATGGGTGTACCACAGGGGTCAATATTGGGGCCTTTCCTGTTCCTTATCTACATAAATGACTTGCCGTTCCTTGTTAAGACCCACCATGATATAGTATTGTTTGCAGACGACACCTCACTTATTTTCAAAGTCAAACGACAGCAACAAGCTTACAATGATGTAAACAATGCCATTTCAAAAGTAGTAAATTGGTTCAATGTTAATAATTTATTGTTAAATGAGAAAAAGACTAAATGTATTAAGTTTGTCACTAGTAGTAACGTAAGGCATGTGCAAACAAGTGTCATTGTGAAGGATGAGGAATTGGAATTAGTTGATAGTACAGTTTTTCTTGGTATAACTTTAGATTCTAAACTCCAGTGGGGTCCCCATATTGCTACTCTTTCGAATAGACTGAGCTCTGCCGCTTTTGCAGTGAGCAAAATCCGTCAGTTAACTGATGTGAAAACAGCTCGATTAGTATATTTTAGTTACTTCCATAGCATTATGGCATATGGTATTTTACTGTGGGGCGGTGCTTCAGAGATAAATACCATTTTTGTTCTGCAGAAGAGGGCTATTCGAGCAATATACAAAATGAACCATAGAGATTCACTTAGAGATAAATTTAAGGAAATTGACATAATGACAGTGCACTGTCAATACATTTATGAGAATATTCTGTATGTACATAAAAATATTGTAAATTTTAGGAAAAAATGTGAAATTCATAATATTAATACTAGAAATAAATATAAGCTCGCAGTGCCCTTCACTCGGCTCCATAAAATTAAAAAATCATTCATGGGTAATTGTGTAAGATTTTATAATAAACTTCCAAACCATATTACTGAATTATCTATTAACTAGCAAAAAGCAGAGCTTTGTAAGGGCTCGCGGAATTTTTCTATCTATATAGTTATAAATTATAATTACTAAGGTAGTTTTTAATAAGAGATTCATCTTAAACAAGTGCGAGTCAGACTCGCCCGCCGAGGGTCCCGTACAAATTTAACGTATTTATTAATTTATTTACAAAAAAAATAGTTTTCAAATATTTTCCCAGTACTTGTAGTGACGATATTACTTGCCAAATTTCATAGTTCTAGAAATTCTAGATCAACGGGAATTACCATTCTTAAGGGGGCCCACAGATTACCAGTTCGCCGGACGATATCAACCTGTCAGTTGTCGAAGCTGTCAAATTTTGCGTTTAACTGACCGGCTGATATCGTCCGGGGAAGTCCGTCAGTGGGCCCCTTTATAGGTACATTTTGATTCCTTTGAGAGTTTCGAAATATACATTTTTTGCGGCATAAACGGCCGTATCTTTTTTTCCGATCACTTAGAACTCTTAGAAGTTTAAATTTTTCACAGCTTTTCTAAGGACCTAAGTTATGCTTTTGATTTCAACTCGATACATCCACGCGTTCCCGAGATAAAAGGTCTTAGTAGACAGACGGACGGACAACAAAAGTGATCCTATAAGGGTTCCGTTTTTTTCCTTTTGAGGTACGGAACTCTAAAAATGATATGATATGATATAAGGGCTTCTATAAATAATTAATACCCCAAATCATTTTGTATTATATTATATCGAGAGTGTTTGTATTATATTATATCAATACCCTTCCTACATTTCAATACTTGAGTGTTTAACATTACGTAGGTTTAATCTATTATAAGGGAACCATCTATATCTTGATGTATCCAAAACTTCTCATATTTTTATACCGTTTAGTACAGCTTTTATGTCTACCGCTCTCCAATTCTCCCTCAATTGCTCAAAGGTTAACTGGAAGAGATCCCTAAAAGGGATACGTTCGCCTTTGTACTATAAAACTTTGTGTGTTTTTTCATGTCTTATCTTATGTTTCTTTTTGTACAATAAAGTGTTTTACTATTACTATTACTACTACTACTACTACTACTACATCTCATTAGAATGTCAAAAGGGCCTCACGTGTTGGCTTAAACTCCGAGCAAGCCTTACAAATGTCCGGAGCACCTATAGCTTCTTGACCGGTAGACATGAATATGAGCGTAGGGATGTGACAACCCTATCGCTTGCTGATGGACCAGTACAATCAGTCAACGCAGGGCAGCTTGTGGAGAGCTGTTGGGAAGAAACATTCCCACGGCTCCTGGGAAGTGGGAAGTTCTGCCACCCGATAGAAGGGTGGATAAAAAGGGCCCTCTGCCTCTGTCTTGCTTTAGCCGGTCGTCTAGAGTGGAAAGCGATATCGATTTCGACATTTGAAACGATAAGGCAGTAATATCGCGCTGCAATACTGCTGCCGACTGCGATATTAGTGCCGACTACATTACTGCAAATGTCAATAATACTGGCAGCGACATCGATTTTGACATTTGCAACAGTAAGGTAGTAATGTCGCGCTGCAATACTGCTGCCGACTGCATTACTACCGCAAATGTCAAAAACCCTGGCAGCGACATCAATTTTGGCATTTGAAACAGTATATAAGGCAGTACTATCGCGCTGCAATACCTACTGCTGCCAACAGCGATATTACTGCCGACTGCATTACTACCGCAAATATCAAAAATCCTGGCAGCGATATCGATTTCGACATTTGCGCGCTACAATACTGCTGTTGACTGCAATATTACTGCCGACTACATTATTGCCTCGAATATCAAAAACCCTGGCAGCGAAATCGATTTTGGCATTTGAAACAGTAAGACAGTAATATCGCGCTGCAATACTGCTGCGATATTACTGCCAACTGCATTACTGCCGCAATTTCGAAATCAATCACGTGTGATTTTAACCGCCATAGTAGTAAAAACGATTAACGATTCAATCAAAAAATATATAGTCACGTATTAAATTTCACCCATAATTAATTATGATTATAATAGGGTATTTGACTGTACTTAAGATAAATTATTTTTCACTTCTCATGCTCAAAAAGTGCACCTTTATGTCGTGCGTAGACGACATAAAATCGCATTTTATGCTCTAGAGCATAAAGTAAAATCATCTAATACGACCCTTATTGACTTAGCAATAAAGTCCAAATTCTGCCATACAAACTCCCAAGTAGCATGGAAGTGTCGGCAACATCAATATAGCAGCCAATTAAGAACTTAGAGTGATTTAAGGGACGTATAAGAGTGTCAGAAAAGATTTAAGCTGTATAAAAGGTACTTTACAGACATTATACAGCTCAAGCTGTATAAAATCATTATAAAGGATTCTGCGGAAGCATGGGGTGCTTTATCAGAATATAAAAAATCTACTATAAAACTAAAAGTGTTGTGAGAGACTACAAGCTAATTCTATCGTAAAAGCTGTATACAGGCTGTATTGTAGTAACACTTGGCACTTTTAGCTGTACAAAAGTATCTGTCAACTCCGTTTTAAAACATTAAGTGTTGTGAAACACTACAAGCTAATTTTATCGTAAAAGCTGTATACAGGCTGTATTGTAGTATCACTTGGCACTTGTAGCTGTACAAATGTATCTGTCAACCCCGTTTTAAAGCTATTTCTTATGGCGTAATCTTACTCTCCTATAAGAATAGTAGTTGTATAACTTCTGTCTGTAAGGGTATTATAAAACCAAATGAATAAATGGCAGCTATAGTACAGCTTTTTTCTGTATTACTGATAGAGTCGCTTATAACAATCTTTTGGCGTAATTTTACACTCGTATAAGTATAGTAGTGTAATGATTTCTGAAAATATGTGTATTATAAAACTAAAGGAATATATGACAGTTACAGTACAGGTTTTTCATTTGTTATACGGATCTCTAAAGAGAATTACTTATAACTTATGTACGGAGAACCGAAATACAGCCAAACGAATACAAATATTCTATTATAAAGCTGTTTTAATTACAAAAGCTGTAAAAGACACTCCATTTATTACACAGCACAGCTACTAAGATTATAATGCTCTCCAACTATCCTGTAGGCTGTTTAAAAATTGTCGCCATTTTACAATAAAAAAAAAACGTATTTGTAAATATAATTAAAGAAATACTTGCAAATATTTAGCAGACTAACGCCGTGTTATGATTACCAGCTAAAATAAATTGTTTAGCCTTAGAATTAATATTTATAAATATTTTTGATACTCTAACCTTAAAAACAAACAGTAACTTTACCGATTTTTGATATTTTCCTTATGGTTTCTCTTTGTTATTTTGCAGGCGCGTAAATATTTTGCCAGAAAAGATACACAGGTTCACAATAAAAAATAATCCGCACTTACCAATAATGTAATATTCCATTCAAGTCCTGTATAATATTTACTTTTACTTTTACCATCCACTATAACACTTTATTGTCGCCATTACTATATTACGAATGAACAAGATTAAGACATTTTAGTTTCTTAAATGATTATTATTCTCTTGTAATTCTTTCTTATAACTCATTTAAAACTTATAATCTTATATCGTACTTATAACAGATTATCTGTAGTGTTAAGGTTTCCTGTTACACCGAAATATAGCTGTAATGCAGCTATTATGCAGCTTATGTATTGCTTATACAGCTACTCTACAGCTCTAATAACGCCAAAGGCTGTATAATTTGGGCCCTTTTTTTACTTATAAGGGCTGTATAAGCGCTTATACAGCCTTTGTACAGCCTAACTGTACAGCTTATAGTATACAAATAAACTTTAATACAGCTTATATACAGCTTGCAATGCTACTTGGGCTGCCAGCCCTGCCGGCGCGCCCCCGACCGGCGCTCTCCCGATCGGCGTACCCCGCGCCTCCGACCGGCCCAAGAACAATTTTCTTTAGTCTTGAATAAATACGTTAAAATAACCTAAAATATTTGATTTTTTGTATATTTTTCTCGCAATCGAAGTGAAAAGCAGAGTGTACAACAAGGGCATAAATGTCCATTTTTACCCTCGTCTACTATTTTGGTCTTCGCTTCGCTCAGACCAAAAAATTGCCTCGGGTAAAAATGGGTCACTTTATGCCCATGTTGTACAATCTACTATTACACCATGCAAGAAATAAAGCACCAGAAGATTAATAGAGAAACGTAGATAGCAGTTATTTTTAGTCACAATTTCTATTTTAAAACCCGATAACAACTATAAAGAGTAGGTAATTTGCTTGTGACGTCACATGCTAGTGTTTCATATAAATTCCATAGTAGCAAATCGTTTTAACAGTTCGAAAAAAGAAACTCATTTGACTAGTATAGTCAAATACCCAATTATATTGAGCCACAAAAACCCAGCGCATTTTAACGGAACAACCTTTAACCTAGTCACTACTAACGCCATCTGTTAGAAAAAGAAATAACTAACATTAGTCCAACAGATGGCGTTAGTAGTAATACACATTATTTACCCTTTTATTTATTTTTTATGTTTATATAATGATATTTTTATGCTTGATAACACATCTAGACATGAATATAAATTACTATGTTAAATCTCAAACCTAACAGTGCGATAGTTTTTCCGTAAAGTGTACCACAAGAATGCATAGATTGTCGAATAGTGATAGGGCTCGCTTCGCTCGCCCTAATAAATTTAAGAATTATGTAAAGCGTAAACTTATTTCTAAAGCTTATTATACCACACAAGACTACATGAATGATATTACAACGTGGGATTAGGTAATTGTTATTCGAAATGATTATTTATTTATTAGGTATATTTGATTATTGATGAGGAAATGGATATTCCGATGTAATACTATCTACTTCTTTTGTTACTTATGCTTTTTTTTTGACATTTAGATTTTATTCTAGAAATTCTAGTCTAGTATTTTTTTATACAATCTTTTTAATGTTTGACGATCCCTTTGTGAAATTCTTAGTGTAAAATTTGATATGTATAATAATCCAATTTTATTATGGATATGCTCTGATAATTAGATTAAGATTAATTACGATTCATATGAGCTTGTTGCTAGGCCTACATGAATAAAGTATATTTTTGATTTTGATTTTTGATTCTCCGAAACGACAGGCTCTAAAATTTTGTAAAGAATACACAAAATAGTTCTTTACCTAAAGATGTCAGGAAAACCTATTAAAAATCTAGAGTCAAGCGTGAGTCGGATTTAAGAACAAAAATGCGATTAGGCTTTTTTAGGGACACAGCCGCAATGGCCCACGTGAAACGTGGTGTAGACAGCTATTGCGAAGGCACTAGGCCGATAGCCGCATAAGGCCAAGCGCGCACCACGATTTTAATTTGTGCGACACGATTTTAAAATCGCGCTGTAATATATCGCAGAAAATTCACTGCGAAATGCCGACTGAGGTCCGGGTGCGATTTTATTATCGCAGTGCGCGCGGGGCCATACAACTCCGTATGCTGCAATTCACTTTGCGACAATCGCGTCGCCGTCGCGAGTAGTCGCGGAAAAATGTGACAAATCACAATTTTAAAATCGCTGCGATTTTGACATTGGAAATGTCTTTTCGTTCGCTCCAGTATAGGGTCCGATTTCGCGAAAAAGTGCGATCCCCTTATATCTCGGAAAGTTGTGAAGATATGATATTAAAAAATAGGCTCAAAAGACGCATAATCACGAGAGCTGTAAGGTGCAAAAATAATTATTCGAGAAAGTCAAAAACAAAAAAAGTTATGGTCGAAATAGTGAAAATATAGTGGGAGAGGGAGAGGGAGAGGGAGAGGGAGAGGGAGAGGGAGAGGGAGAGGGAGAGGGAGAGGGAGAGGGAGAGGGAGAGGGAGAGGGAGAGGGAGAGGGAGAGGGAGAGGGAGAGGGAGAGGGAGAGGGAGAGGGAGAGGGAGAGGGAGAGGGAGAGGGAGAGGGAGAGGGAGAGGGAGAGGGAGAGGGAGAGGGAGAGGGAGAGGGAGAGGGAGAGGGAGAGGGAGAGGGAGAGGGAGAGGGAGAGGGAGAGGGAGAGGGAGAGGGAGAGGGAGAGGGAGAGGGAGAGGGAGAGGGAGAGGGAGAGGGAGAGGGAGAGGGAGAGGGAGAGGGAGAGGGAGAGGGAGAGGGAGAGGGAGAGGGAGAGGGAGAGGGAGAGGGAGAGGGAGAGGGAGAGGGAGAGGGAGAGGGAGAGGGAGAGGGAGAGGGAGAGGGAGAGGGAGAGGGAGAGGGAGAGGGAGAGGGAGAGGGAGAGGGAGAGGGAGAGGGAGAGGGAGAGGGAGAGGGAGAGGGAGAGGGAGAGGGAGAGGGAGAGGGAGAGGGAGAGGGAGAGGGAGAGGGAGAGGGAGAGGGAGAGGGAGAGGGAGAGGGAGAGGGAGAGGGAGAGGGAGAGGGAGAGGGAGAGGGAGAGGGAGAGGGAGAGGGAGAGGGAGAGGGAGAGGGAGAGGGAGAGGGAGAGGGAGAGGGAGAGGGAGAGGGAGAGGGAGAGGGAGAGGGAGAGGGAGAGGGAGAGGGAGAGGGAGAGGGAGAGGGAGAGGGAGAGGGAGAGGGAGAGGGAGAGGGAGAGGGAGAGGGAGAGGGAGAGGGAGAGGGAGAGGGAGAGGGAGAGGGAGAGGGAGAGGGAGAGGGAGAGGGAGAGGGAGAGGGAGAGGGAGAGGGAGAGGGAGAGGGAGAGGGAGAGGGAGAGGGAGAGGGAGAGGGAGAGGGAGAGGGAGAGGGAGAGGGAGAGGGAGAGGGAGAGGGAGAGGGAGAGGGAGAGGGAGAGCCGGGAGATGGGCCGCTGCCGATCAAGACTCGAGTGACGATAACGGCGATGTGGCTACCACTTCTCGAGTTGACTACGGATTTGCCGTGTAATAATTTTCTTGTACTTTGAACATTAATATATCCTGCTTATGAATCGAAAAATGAAATGCGCCACGGCGACAATTATTCAAACTTCGATACGCGTGTGGAAATTTTGCTATTTGTTTGTTCACATGCGTTATGTCCAGGATACTTGTGTTAGTCTAAGAATAAAATAATTATCATTCAACGTTGTAGTTTTATTTTGTAACTTTTTCCTTATCCAGACTTTCTCGTCGCTCAGCGACAATATTTTTTCGAATTCCGTAGATTCATTTCCAATGTGCTCGATAGTCGTGTGAGGCACGAAATCTGTGAATTTTTTTGTCGCATATGCGCGCACTGCCATATAAACACATACGTTACATTTCTGCGACTAAATTATCGCGCGACAAAAAGTCGTGGTGCGCGCTTGGCCTAAGAACGAAGCCCCGAAGCGTCCCGATGAGGCGTGCCTTAATGATCAAGCGTGAGTCGGACTGAAGACAAAAAGTGCGACTAGGCTGTATCTGGCACACAGCCGTAATGGTACTTGTACTACTGATTGATTAGGTTACTATTGTTACGTGTTTAAAAAAGCACTATAGGTATTACCTCTCTTCGGCCTTCGCTTTAAAACACTTGCGGAAGTTGTGGGAAGCGCGAACCCGTCGGACGCTCCGAGCTTTCAGCTCTACGCGGAGCTCGGCCTGACGCATTTGGACAGTTGTAGGTACTATTGTTCGGGATTAGGGATTGCAAATATTCGAAACTTTCAGATATTCGAATACTTATTCGACTTTTTCTGACGACATATTCGAATATTCGAATAATTATTCGAATATTATAAAAAATAATAAAAATAACGAGAAATCGGTTTATTATCGTTTTATTCAAAAGCTTTTATCACATATTGGCAAAACTAATGATATTTTGCAGAAATCCACTTAATTAACTAGATTTTATCATCCTACTATGAGATGCCCACATTTATAAAAACAAGTAAACGCCAAAATAAGACGTATTCAATATTGCTAGATAAAATTTTTATTATAAATGCGTCGTTGCGTGAAATAATATAACTTTAACCATCCAAACACCTAGGTATGTAAGATATTTTTTTTAGTAGGTAATTATTTTCAGAGTTAAATTAACTTGTAGTCACTCAGAGGCCTGTAAAAAGGCATGTAATTCCATTGTATTTTGAATCTTTATTGACTTTGTTTGTTTTGGCAAGTTTTTATTCCTAAAGGTCGACTTAATTATATTGGAATATTTAAGGGAAAAAGTTAGTTGACTACTGGGTGGATTATTCGTTAGCTAAAGGGGCATAGTTAGATTACCTAGTTGGGCAGGTTTGGTTGGATCAAATTTGAGAATTGCGATAAGTGCGGGCAAGGTTTAGTCTTCAAAAAATCGCTTAACGTACGCAGTCTCGTTCTACGCAGTTCGAAGTCTATCGAGAGGAATACAGTAAAATATTATTTCCTTCGTATTTGGGTACCTACCGTTCCTCATTCACTGTAAATACCCGGAAAACACACAGAAACTGTAACTACAGTGGATGAAATAGATTTTTTATAGTAATAAAAAATATTCGAATATTCGAAACCTGAGCGGCCGAATATTCGAATATCAAAACAGGCCGAATATTCGACAAATTCGAATATTCGAATTGCAAGCCCTATCGGGATGTAATCTTCCTATCCAAGCTACTTTGCATAGTTGCAGAGATATAAGCCACCGCTCCGTAACACTTCATGTTACATCTGGTTTTTGATCTGACCAGTTCGGGTTTTTCAAGACGTTTACTCACGTCGTTTCACGTACAAAAAAAAATTGTTAAAAATTGTGTGATGTACGGAACCCTTAAAACGCGAGTCCGACTCGCACTTGACCAGTTTTTTGTATTCATCTTTGTTAGCACATAGTACATTAGCACGAATTTTAATTCATAATTTTTCTAACAGATGGCGCTAGTAGTAATTATTCCTTTATTTTATTTTTTTAGGTTTATAAAATGATATTTTTATGTTTGATAACACATCTAGACATGAATTTAAATTACTATGTTAAATTTCAAACCTATAAGTGCGATAGTTTTTCCGTAAAGTGTACCACAGGAATGCATAGTTTGTCGAATAGTGATAGGGCTCGCTTCGCTCGCCCTAATTATATATTCTGTATTCGTTGTGTAAGTATTGGTACGCCTATGCTAAGCTTTCACGCCACGCCAAGCCAAGTAAGTAATTACTACCTCAAGAGGCACTCCAATAGATTGTCACCAAATCAGTGCAAACTTAGCGTCGACGGACGTTAAATTGGTTGGCCTAAGAACCTAACTCGCTCATGCAGCCGATGGGAATGCTCGGCCAAGCGGCCAACCCTAATGGAGCCTGGCTCTGACAACTCTGACAAGCGTGACAAGTCGATGCCAGCCGCCTGTCGATTGATTAGTCCAGCGTCCAGCGTATTCTGCCCAGACTGTATACATACAGGCTTATTACTTATATAATAAAAAACCTAATTGACTAGATGTTGCCCGCAGCTTCCTTCGCGTGGCGTTTTACGAGTATGTTGGTTGTTGTAATTCTAAATTGCAGCAAAAAATAGGCAGTTGGATTAATAGTTTCACAACATGTGACATTTGTCTGACACAATATCTTTCAAGGAAATTTTAAATCCATGAAATTATAAATATTTGCTCTCGTAACAAATTTTCAACAACCTCTTACCCCCTTAAAAGAAGAGCTATAAAACCGTCTCCACTTGCGACTTCGTCCGCGTAGAAATAATTCCATTTACACTTTCTTGTGAATAGCCGTTATAGCGTTATAGCAATAACACATTTAGGCAAAGTAGTTACACTATCTAGGCCTTTGCCGTTCACCATTGTCCATCCATCCTCTGGTAATAAGCCCGTGAAGCCCGTCCACTCACCAGACATATAGCATACAAATACATAGATACGCAGTGCACACTGTGCACATTAACGATTGCATGATTTAAACTTTCAACGTGTTGGGGTCATCCATCAGCAGAATTCTGACATATGTGACCAGACCACTGGCACTTTAGCAAAATACCACACCTTGTGCAGTACGCCAGGGTGAATCGACTATTTCTTGTTGTTATTCTGTCCCGTCAGCCAGGCGACAATATTGGCACAGGTTGTTAGAAAAACTCTCGTACCACGTTTTATTATCGTATCGTGCTTGGTGGATGGTAGATGGTCCATTGTGAAAAGGGCTTATAACTAGGTACCACAAAAATGCGTTTGGTTATTTTAAACGAGGATTTAAAGAGTGATCCAGGCGACCGAAACTATGCCAACGTCGACAACGAGTGACAAGAAAAAGTTGATTCACTCGCCAACATTAAGGAAACGCACGTAGGATAAAAAACCGGCCAAGTGTCAGTCGGACTCGCGCACGAAGGGCTCCGTACCATTACGCGAAAAACGACAAACGTTTGTTGTATGGGAGCCGATGGATGGGCAATAGAAATATATTATATGTGAAAATTTCAACTGTCTAACTAGCTATCACGGTTCATGAGATACAGCCTGGTGACAGACAGACAGACGGGCAGACAGACAGACACACGGACAGTAGAGTCCTAGTAATAGGGACCCGTTTTTACACGACTGCCCAAAAAAAAGAGTGTATTGTTTTCAGCGTTCATGTTTGTATGTATGTGAGTTTCTTTATTCCACCTTAACTTCTGATAGCCTTAACCGATTTAGACGTATGGTACATCATTAGAATCCTTACGTCATCCCGGGTGACATAGGCTATGTGACGTCATTATAAAAACAATATGGCGGACTTAATACGCCATATTACGCAACCTTTAGAAAAAAATATCGTGCAAACCTATCGAGTAGGGTATCAAAATGAAGGGCTGTGAAAGCCGATTAATAATATATACGCAACATGTGGGTTTAAGTTTAAGTTTGAGAAAGTAAGAATTGACAAAATATGCTTATCTCATAAAACCAAATATTATTATTGAATGGGACATTAAAAAGAAGGGGTTTGACCGCTGATCATAAAAAAATATAATTTTATTATATTAGGTACAGTATACTACTCATAGTTTTTAATACACCTTCTAAATTGCGCTAATGGAATCGAAAAGTTTAAAATATAGCTTCTATTTATTAATCGATATGATGCAGTCTCTCTAAGCTAACTCTGCACCAACTTTGGTAGAACAAATTGTGAAAGTATCATAATAACCGTATGTTTTTATTTAATTTTAACATTTATGATGATGATATTTTCACACTTTGTCTTAGCGAATGCTATGCAAAGTCAGCTTGGTATTTTCTGGATAAATGATTTCTTCTAAAAAAAATTGTAGATTCTTTCCTAGGACGCCCGACGTACGTGGCGCGCTGTACGCGTTCCAAAACCGGGCGCCTTCGGTGTCCTCATACTAAAAGCGTCGGGCGTAGCCCGACGTACGTGACACGCTGTACGCTTACCAAAGCCGGGCGCCTTCGGCGTCCTCATACTCAAAGCGTCGGGCGTAGCCCGACGTACGTGGCGCGCTGTACGCGTTCCAAAACCGGGCGCCCGCATACTAATAGAGTCGGGCGTAGGTAGCCCGACGTACGTGGCGCGCTGCGCTCGGTCCAAAGCCAGGCGCCTTCGGCGCCCGCATACTAAAAGAGTCGGGCGTAGGTAGCCAGACGTACGTGGCGCGCTGCACGCGGTCCAAAGCCAGGCGCCTTCGACCTTCTCATACTAAAAGAGTCGGGCGCAGCCCGACGTACGAGACACGCTGCACGCTTACCAAAACCAGGCGCCTTCGGCGTCCTCATACTCAAAGCGTCGGGCATAGCCCGACGTACGTGGCGCGCTGCGCGCGGTCCAAAGCCAGGCGCCTTCGATCTTCTCATACTAAAAGTGTCGGGCGTAGCACGTGACACGTTCTACGCTTACTAAAGCTGGGCGCCTTTGGCGCCCTCATACTAAAGCGTCGGGCGTAGCGCGACGTACGTGGCGCGTTGTACGCTTACCGAACCCGGGCGCCTTCGGCGCCCTCACACTTAAAGCGACGTACGTGGCGCGCTGTACGCGTCCCAAAACCGGGCGCCCGCATACTAATAGAGTCGGTAGTAGGTAGCCCGACGTACGTGGCGCGCTGCGCGCGGTCCAAAGCCAGGCGCCTTCGACCTTCTCATACTAAAAGTGTCGGGCGTAGCCCGACGTACGTGACACGCTGTACGCTTGCCAAAGCCGGGCGCCTTCAGCGTTCTCATACTCAAAGCGTCGGGCGTAGCCCGACGTCCGTGGCGCGTTGTACGCTTACCGAACCCGGGCGCCTTCGGCGCCCTCACACTTAAAGCGACGTACGTGGCGCGCTGTACGCGTTCCAAAGCCAGGCGCCTTCGACCTTCTCATACTAAAAGAGTCGGGCGCAGCCCGACGTACGAGACACGCTGCACGCTTACCAAAACCAGGCGCCTTCGGCGTTCTCATACTCAAAGCGTCGGGCATAGCCCGACGTACGTGGCGCGCTGCGCGCGGTCCGAAGCCAGGCGTCTTCGACCTTCTCATACTAAAAGTGTCGGGCGTAGCCCTACGTACGTGACACGTTGTACGCTTACCAAAGCTGGGCGCCTTTGGCGCCCTCATACTAAAGCGTCGGGCGTAGCGCGACGTACGTGGCGCGCTGAACGCTTACCAAACCCGGGTGCCTTCGGCGCCCTCATACTTAAAGCGTTGGGTGTACCCCGACGTACGTGGCGCGCTGCACGCGTTCCAAAGCCAGGCGCCTTCGGCGCCCTCATACTAAAAGAGTCGACGTACGTGACACGTTGTACGCTTACCAAATCTGGGCGCTGGAGGCGCCCTCATACTAAAGGAGTCGGGTGTAGCCCGACGTATGTGACGCGCTGCACGCGGTCCAAAGCCAGGTGCAAATCATAAAACATATGGTTGGTTTAAAAAATCTAAAAAGTATAAAATAAAATAAATTAATTAAAAATTAAAAAACACGACTGCGAAAAAGCGAACTGAAAAGACAAAAATAATTTATAGTTGTGTTAGTTACCCAGTCACATGATTGATATTTTTCATTGACTGTACCTGTGTATTTTATTTCGATTGCAGTCGGGGACCTTTTAAATGGGAAAATGTCAATACATCAAGGTCCCCGACTGCAATTGAAATAAAATACACAGGTACAGTCAATGAAAAATATCAATCATGTGACTGGGTAACTAACACAACTATAAATTATTTTTGTCTTTTCAGTTCGCTTTTTCGCAGTCGTGTTTTTTAATTTTTAATTAATTTATTTTATTACCCTTTGGGTACGGAACCCTAAAAAACATTCAATCGAAACGTTTAGCGTTTGTGGTTGCGTGGAATGTGTGTCAATCTTTATGGGATGAGACGGCATAGCGTAATCCGATGCGTTTCGACTTGGGCTTCCCTCTTCACGCTTTTGGAGTGTCTTATATGTACATAGGTACCTACCTACATTGGCACACATATATTTATTAGATGACTCTTATTTTATTATATTCAGCGCTAATCATGATAGGTACAAGATACTAGAATTTTAGAGACTAGAACAAACAAAATTTGTCTCTGTATTTAATATAGATATACATATTAAATATAGAGTCAATTTTTTTCTTTGTGCCATAGCGAGAAGACTATTATGCTACAGGCTAACGTAGAGCTACTAAAGTCTGACCACACTAACTTTGCACAAATTTGGCAGTAAGAAAGCGTACATATCCCTATAAGCTCCATATTTGACATGACGTAGCACTTCGCTTGAAAACTGAGCGTGATCCGACTCTAGCAGTAAATGGAACAAGTAATTACAGCTCAAAAAGGAAGGCTAAAATAAATTAATTATTATAAATTAAGTTATCACAATCCCGATTTCCCTAATGACATCACCGGCGAGGAGTAGAGAATTTAGGTACGGAAGTTGGAGAAATCATCGATTTCATTAAATTCGTAGTAGAACCTATAAGTATGTAGATTGCATAAGTACCTATCATACATTTGAGACCTGACTTGAATAGTTATTTGTACAACAAGAGAATAAGTTTCTTCGAGTGCTTATTTTGAGTCTATAAAAGTGTACATAATAAGTCATGTAGTGCCAGCGAACTGAATTTGCTAGTGACAAATGTACTTGTTTTAAATTGTGACGAAAACACTCCTGTCGGACAACTCGCACACAAATGTAATTCGTCAGTGCATTCAGGAGGACGTTTGGCTACATCTTGTGAACATTCGGCTACTCATACACTTCAGGACTGTTGTATGCACAGCGTGATGAGCGCTTCGCATGGCCGAGAGGACCTAACCATGTCGTACTCGACACTACTTGAGTTTGACGCACCTGAATACTGTCCACAGAAGAAGCGGGTTCCACCCGACAGACCTCCTGGTGATAAAGCCCTATGGCACTTCTGGTACTCGGCGACGCATACGGTGCTATGTCGAGGGTTAACCCAGTGAAAAGAATGCGAATTTGTAACGCACACCGTTTGCCGTAATATCTTAGTTTGCCGTTTGGTTTTGAGTGCTATACCAGCACTAGGGTGGGGAATGTAGGCGACGGAACGTACAAACCTTTTTGCTGCGCGCGTGCTGGCAGCTTGGCCGGTACGGATGCCGCTGCCAGCGCGCGTCTTTTGTTTATATGTTGATAGTTTTCTCTGTCAATGAGCCACAAATGTTTATTTTGTCACATCTGTTGTAATTTTATGTGTAAATTTGTATATATTCTCTGTTTTTACCGTGCGATTGTGTAATTATTGTATTATATACTGTACAGCTTAAGTTTTTCGCATTTTCATTCACCATCGGCAGCCCGACAGCGTACACCGTGCAAGCGAAAGATTCTATAATACACTCACGAGCGCAGCAAGATAATACATACAAACCATATACAAACATACATACAATAAATACATACATACGTAGATACATAGATAACATCCATAACTCAGGAACAAATATTGGTGATGAAAACACAAACAAATGCCCTTACCAGGATTCAAATCAGGGACCTCCATCCTGCTTCGTAGGCTGGGTCACTACCGCCTAGGAGGCGGGTTCCGTATCCTAAAATAGGATTTTACGAGAGATTTTGTATTTCGTAGAGCGAAAACTTATAAATATTTATTTAAAGTTCCCTTACATAAGGGAACTGTTTACTAACAGGGCGAGGTTGTGTCAGCATAAGTTAGGAATTTATATTAATCTTTCAGAATTTGAACCTCGGGTTAACGATGAGTGAAAGTGCGACTATGTCCAGAAAGGGAGCAAGCCGACCTTCTGGCGGGAATCAGCTGATCGGGTTTGCGCAATGCGCAAATCTAGGGGGCGCGGGTGAGTGAAGGGGGCATACGGGGCGGGGGAGGCGGCAGCGCGCAACGAGAGGGTGTGCGGCGGCGCCCGGCCAGTCGCGCTCCCGCGGTCTGCTGCACCAGCCTCCGCGGAGCCGGCGTCACGGCCGCGGTGTCCGGCGAGCGCCGCGCCGAGGCCGAGCGCCCCGACCCGCACCAAGCGCTGCTGTGATACCTATTTGTACAAACCGGCGAACGCCACGGCCATGCGGAAACGGACGGCGATATTCTTACCCTACGCGCGTCGCACCGCTCCACGCGCTAGTTTATGAGAGCCGTTGGTCCTGATACATGTACAAAAATGTTCGATATGTCAATTCAAGAAGTGAACGGGAAGGGTCCTAAGAAGAGGAAAAAGTCGTTGGAGCGTATCTGTGATAATGAGGAGCGGCGGGAGCGTTCGGAGCTGAACGCGGGGGACGGTGCGGCGGATAGCGGGAAGAATGGTGCCGTGGACGCCAAGCCGGGGGCCCAGAGCGCCAAGGGCGCCCCGGGGCCCGGCGGCGTGGAGCTGCTGCACTGGCGGGACATGCCCCAGCACCTGCAGTTCAACCCGTACGTGCTGACCGGCTACCGCCCGCTGCAGGGCTGGGCCGGCTGCGTTGGCAGCCTCTTCTACTTTCACAATGAGACTATTAATATACTCACCCACGGTACGTACTAATTTATATTTTTCTCTTAATCTGTAGACCATTTTAAACTAACCTAACCTAAACTCTGCGTTCGGCGTCTGGTAATAGAATATTATGAATAAAAGTGGCCATGAAAACAAGTAGGTAAAACACATCATTCAGAATGCTCAAATATCGTTTGCTGAGATATTTTACGGATGAGTTATGTTATTCGTTTCTAACATTATATAACGATGTCTGCCAAACCTGCCCTTACACTACCGTTAAACCATAATCTCGGCCAATAGATCAAGCCGCGCCACCCCCGGCAGAACTTTCAGTTGTTGATACTCGTAAATATTCGTCGAATCGTCGCGCCTCAACAGACAATTGTGAAAAATCGTGATGGGAATACCGCTATTTAGTTCTGTAGACGACTAACTGCTGTGCACAATTGACTGGGTAATCCATCAAAGTAAACAATTAAATAACTAACTTTTAAGACTTGTATTTGTAAGTATAGAAAAATATTGTAAAATGAAGCGGATCATATTTTCCTTGGAGAGTACGAGTATCTTTGCCAAATACCAACCATGTGTGGTCTACGTACTAACTAATTATTTAGGTACACTTAGCAATGCACGCACGAGAACTTTCCAAGGTTGCGAAACTTTCCACATGAGAATTTCTCGGTAACTTCTGAGAATGTTCTCGAGAACGAGAATTTATTTATTTATCGTAGTTTATACCATGAATATTCACGATAGTTTAGGTGTAGTATCCTTACCCCCAGAAAATTCCGACTTTTGGTCTACCGCTTCCGGTCAGAAAATTGTATGACGGCCCGGCCAAACGGTTAGGCCTAGGTGGCGGGTGCTCGACCAAATGTCATAGAGGGACCCTGGCAGTTTTTGACGCGGCCATGTTTTTTTCAATTTGGCCGACTTTATTTTTTATTTTTTCAAGTTTGTCCTAGCGCGCTGAAATTTTGGTCACGGAATCTCGGGGTCCCCTAGATACCTATGAAAAATTTTTTTTTGGAAAAATGCTACAATTGCGGGAGAACTGGCCACTTCTATTTTGTATGGCAACTTTTAAACGGTGCGCGATAGGTGAGGGGTGCTCGACCAAATGTCATAGAGGGCCCCGAGACAAAACAAACTGCATGAAAAATAATCAAAAAGGCCGACTTTTTTTTTTAATTTTTTCAAGTTGGTCCGAGCGCGCTGAGATTTGGCATGGCGGGAGATAGAGGCCTCTAGATTCCTATGACAAAAAATTTTTTTTGGAAAAAATCCAAGATGGCGGAACAATAAATTTCCATGTTGCAGAATGTTCTGAGAACATTCTCGAGAACGTTTCCGCTTTTTGGGATTGTTCTGCAATTTGTACATTGCTAGGTACACTCTATCATGTTGCTTTTGATTGATGTCTTATGGATGGCGACAAAACTATATCCCCTGGCCCTAGGGCAAACTTAGATATGAGTAAAATAAACTATATATATTTTACAGTACATATGGTGCTCCTTTACCGCCCTAGGGCGGGATTAAGGACAATACGTGCTATTTATGTCAAAAATTTTAAGGGCCAAATATACTGTAAAAGTTGTACATATACACATGCGAAAAGGTAATTCGCAACTCGTGTCGATTTAAAACACTCCCTTCGGTCGTATCTCAAGTTATTTCGTTATCCGTTCGTTGCGAATTTCCTCCTTTTCGCACTTGTATCGTAATGTACTATTTTTCAATTCCTTTACTTAATTATGCAAACCAGTATAAAGATTGCGGTTGTAATATGCTAATTTTGTAACTTATTTATGTAAAGCTTGACGCAAGCCAGTTATTATACGCAAACCATTTTTTCACATTACTTATTTCCATGAAATTGCCAGAGTAAATGACATGAGTACTAAAAGAAAGGCAGTGGAGCAGCGGGCTGCATGCGCGAGAGATAAATCATGGAAATAGGTGAGCTCTGGATTCTCGCGGCCGCTACGGCGTAGCGGCTACGAACTTCGTAGCCGGCATTCTACGTGGAATTTATGTCGAAACTTTCCGAAACTATACCTAACACACTTCTGTTAAAATGGGGACAAGGGGATGAATGTAGATGAATTTTTAAAGAGAGTAGAAACCAGACATAAAAAAATATTTTTAGACATATTTTCAGTTTAATCCAGTAACTTTCCCTTTCTGAGGTGAAACAAAGCTAATCTGGCCCGGTAGCTATGAGATCGTAACGTGCCTAGGGCAAGTTATTTATCATTTTCATATAATTTAGGGATGAAAATATTATATTCATACTTTTAAAACGCCAAGTTAAGTGTTTTGTTTTACATTTTTAACCTTTGACTTTGGCCATAATTACATTTACTTAATATGGAAATCGTCACTCAATCCGCTACATATTTTTCCAAAGAAATGTATGACTGCCTGCTTTGAAGTGATACTTTATAGAATAAGGAATCCCTAAATTATATTAAAATTATATATAGCTTGCCTAGGGCAAGCTATATATAATTTTGCTTAGGCTTAATTTTGCCTAGGCTTGCTAAGAGCAGGAAGAAATATAGCATAGATTGGACCTGGGGACCCGACCATTTCCCCTCCCTTTTTGGGGGGTAGGCACGATACGATCTCGTGGCTACCGGGCGAAATCAGCTTTGTTTGACCTTAGGAACCATCGTACCAAGCGGCATCCGCTGAGACAAAAGTGCATAATTACTCACTGCACTCACTTAGGCTACGAATTCAATTTCAAAAAATTATAAATTTTGAAAGGCTATATCTCGGAATCTCCTAGATCTACAGAGACAATTCCAGTCTCGTATTGTAGCAAATTTAGTCTACCTTAAAAACGTCTTGAGAAGATACTATCAAAAACTAGTCCTTTAGGGTTATAATCGCCCAAATCTAAACAAAATCTGAAATTTTCGCGGTTTTTTCGATTTTTGACAAAGTTGCGTTCGGCGCTCCAGGTCTCAAACTTGGATTATTCATTGGCCCAACATCATAAACAAGTCTGCAAAAAATCAGAAATACCGGATTTGACCCAAACGCAAAATGTATAAAATTACTGTATTAGTTTGCAGCAGTTTCTTAGTGTACCTACACTGAGAGAAAAAACTAACAAAAACACACTTAGAATTACAAAAATAAAACTTAATCCGGGGACAAGGAGAGTCAACTAATAGGAACAAATTGACTTTTGCAATTTCCATTTAGTAGGAAATACAACTTCTATATTTGTAATTTGAAGTATGCTAGAGTAATTTCAGAAATTTGGTTTTGTTATTCCGAGAGGTGCTTTAGCAATATCGGAGGTGATGACGTCATGGGTGAAAACTAACCGTTTTGTAATTCTAAGCGTGCTTTAGCAATATCGGAGACGATGACGTCATAGGTTTTACTAAACTGTACTGCGATTCCAAGCTAGCTGTTGTTATTCTAGAGATAATGACGTCACAGGCAAAAACTAAACTGTTTGCAATTCCTCCGCCCCTAGCAAACGGGCGCCGCGAGAGCATGTCGCGCGCGTGGTAGCTACCCGTCTCTATTTCTGTCTGTATGAATAAAAAAGCATTTGGTAGTATATCTCTGTACTAAAGAGGCACTATAAAAGCCTGTCGAGATATTCTACCCATTCCTTTCTTATTCATACAGTCAGAAAGAGACTAGTAGTTATTACGCGCGCAACATGCTCTCACGGCGCACCTGTGCTAGGGAGGTTGGAATTGCAAACAGTTTAGATTTACCTTTGATGTCATTATCACTAGAATAACAACAGCTAGCTCGAAGTTGCAGAACAATATATTCCTGTAGACCCCAACTACACAGTAGGTCGCGGGTTAATATGTCCATGGCCCACAATATATCCTAAATTTATTATTTAACTTAAGTATGTTTTAAACAAAGAAGACACGAGACACGCCCGCCCGACATCCGACACAATACTAACTCTAACCAAATGAACGTAGCAAGTAGCTGTGTTGGTATTACAAAACTCGTTTAGTGATTGGTACAACAATGAACATAAACCCAACAAGTCTATCTACTAAATACCAGTAAACTTTGTAATGTCGCTATAGTAACAACTGAATTGTTATTTTAAATGGGGTAATGTTATTCCCGCGAACTCGTTTTTTAGATATTACAAAACTATGTAAGTGAGACATTTACTAAATTCATAACTTGAAATCACAGATGCTTTTTTCCAAAAATCACAAACTTTACTAGTAAAAATCGGAGAATTTTAGTAGTAATAAAAATGGATTGTAACAAATACTGAACTTTGTTTAATGCTCCATTTACTAAAGTCTGTTTGCTGAAATTAGATTTAGTATTACTGAGCTGTTTGTAGAAATAAATAAATTTTACAGAAATAGTGAAACTTCCATGATTACTACTAAAACTTCATTTTTTCCCCCAGTACAGAACTGTTTATTAATTCCTGGTGGTGATTTTTCTCTCAGTGTACAAAATATTCTCATAGGTATTTTGGTAGCACCCCCCCTGTGGTAGCACGTTCTATTGATTGAACACAAACGAACAATTCGAAGTGAAACAACCGCTGACACGGACAACAAACATGCTTGATCGATCACCACTATAGCCGGTAGTAGATAGCGTGCACTGGAAATGATCACAGTGGGCGTGGGACAATAAACAATCAATAGGTATTTATAGGTAATATAAATACGACGCTTGCAACGTTTCAATCATTTTCGGATGCCTGGCCTTGTTGGTACAATGAGAAAAAATCGTTTAAATAAAACAATAGAAATTGCATTAACGTTTAATGTTTTAAGCAGTTCCATATGAGCCTATCGAACCAAGCAGTAAAGTTTACTGTTTGTACATAACGTACGTACGTATACGTTCATTAGTTGATATTGTATACCTATAGCAGTTAATCTTAATGAAATCACTTTAATGTGTGCTCGATAGATCATATTTTTTTCAGTGTAGTGACTGCCTACGAAGCCACTTAATGTGCATCGGTAACGGCCTCCTAGCCTTTTATTTCATTTATTTCATATTGTATTGTCATGTACATTGGGTGTTACATTATATATAGTCAGATCATGACACCCTGTTAGGGCACACAATAGTATTATTAATCAATTCTATTCTAGGCTAGTCTATAAGGCAACATAATAACATTAGTAACATTTACTTATTAGTAATAAATTAAATTAAAAATAAATGACGTCAAAGCTTAAAACTAAGTCTAAGTAAGTATATAACGTCAACAATATATTGATCAATGGTTATTTGTAATAATGTGTCAATTTATTATTAATAGCAATTATTTTAAATTATTGATGTCATTTCTTATTGTGTAGGTTGTAATAATGTGCTAATGTGAATAGAGGCAGACCGACGATATTTTGTCATTTTTCTTCTTTTAAGGTATTGGGGATACATTCCACAACTCTTCTCTTTCCTAACAGACTCTACACAAATGGTTACCTAAGTATGTCTTTGATGGTATGATTATTACTGAACCTTAAAGCTAAACAAACATTCCATGGCATGGCTCCAAAATAATAATATAAACTACTTCCAAAGAATATAAAATGTGTGATTCAAAACAATTGTGTAATGCATTTTGTCTGTAAGGAAAAGTTATAACGTCAGTTATAAAGCGTCGCCATTAAACCAAAAAGCGCGATTACTTTCAGAGATTGAGAGTACTGGGGGCCTAGCCGAAACGCATTTCGAAAAAAGATATCGCTAACGAATCGATAAAAAATGTATGGGAATGACAGGTACCGTAGATGAGTCTGTCGAAAAATATTAACGAATACAAAAATGTTAGCCAAGTTGCAATGTTGTAACGAAACGCAAAACATTCGTTACCAAAATTCGATATCTGCCATACATTGTCTAGCCAAGTGACACTTTTGACAAGCGAAATCGAATCGTTATCGCCTCCTAGGTGTCGATATCTAGCGCGAGCTATCCCCTTGCAGATAACTTACCGAAGCACAAGAAAATACCGAATAATAGTGTTTGTAAATTAGAATTTGTAATAAAAAGCATACTTCAACATTATTGTGGGCGGCGAACAACGCGGAAGTGTCGCTTAGACGCAGGCGCCGTCTGAAAAATCGCCTCTATTGAAACTTGAAACTGCTTAGGAAAGGACTGCCCTTAGCTGGTGATCTTATCATGTATGCTACGATCAAAGGATTGTGGGCCGTACGCAGCATTTCACCCAAAGGATCCAATGTGACCGAGGCGCTGAATATCTACCTATCTATAGTGACAGTGTCATGGAAAAATGGATTATGCACCCACAAATGCAACACGAAACAATGTTCCTACAAAGGTAAGAGTGAGTCAATAACTTATCCCTACTATACCTACTAATAAGTATATAAAATATGTTATTAATGCTAAAATAACTAATGTGTTCCTGTTACGTCATCAAATATAAACCGATGAACGGTGTAGATTAAATTTGGTACCCATATGCGCAATGGCAAGCACTTGTTTTTCAATAGGAAAGTGAATTGAATGTGTAAAGGCAAAGGTATATAGGTAAAGGCTATACAAATATAGATAAAGACTCGGGAACAAAAGTTCTTCACACAAATAAATGCCCTTCCCGGGATGCAAAACCATCACCTTCATAGGCAAGGTCACTAACAACTAGCAATATTGTAGTGTCATCCCATTTTCTTAAATTGATTTGAAAGGGATGAGACTACAGTGTTGCTACTTTTTAATTTCTACAATTTCTAGTCGGACTCTACAGTAAGCTCAAGAAGACTTGTGTTGTGGGTACTTAGGGTACTTAGATAACTATATATAGATGGTCAAACCAATTTGTCAGTCAGTAAGAACCAGGAAAACTATACTCATACTTATCTTTTGGGTGCTAGTACTGGTATATGACAAAGCTAGTATGATTCTCTCTGTCTTTGTTTGAAATGAGACAGTCCTTTGACAAACTATACTTAAATACATAGACAACACCCATGACTCAGGTACAAAATATCTGTGCTCATTACACAAACAAATTTCCTTACCGGGGATTCAAACTCAGGATTATCAGCTTAACCGGCAGGGTCACTAGTCACTACCAACTAGGCCAGACGGGCTGTTGTCATACATATACATTATCAACCATATTAATGAAACTTTTTCATATTATGAAACATTGTATATGACTTCTTTTGGCAGGCGCAGATACAGTCAGCTGCAGAGAAAAGGTCCCACCCCTGCATACAAACTTCTATGTAGTGGTGGTACCTTTTCTCTGCAGCTGACTGTACTTACACACTATATAAAAATAATCATAACATGTACTTACACAAAACATTTAGTTTTTTTTTTGTCATATGACTGGTAGAGAATAAATATTATAACCAAATGTTACAGAGTTTGTTGAAAAACTAAGCATTCATTTTGTTTCCGGTGACTTGGATATTCATTGCAGCCTTGGCATATGAACCAATACTTTATGGTGCTCCAAAGCCAGGGTCAAGGGAAGAAACTATGTCACATGTACAACCACAAAAATATATTGAGTGTTGTTTTACTATTTTAAAACACTGTACATAATATATGTACAAACATGGCTACTGATTTCATGCTGCTGGCAAAAAATACCTGCTGCATCTTTCATTAATAGATTTTCAATAAAATAAATATAATTTAACTTTTTAACCCAATCATTGTTTCATTTATTTATGGCATTTATTTATGGTGGTTACCACCTTAACTTATGGTATGCTTAGGAGCAGATCTGCTTCCATGTACTTACCTATATTCAACTTTAAAAAATGCAATAATTTTTAAAAGTTGTCTTTGTAAAACGACCGGTCTGGCCTAGTGGGTAGTGACCCTGCCTGCTAAGCCGATGGTCCTGGGTTCGAATCCCAGTAAGGGCATTTATTTGTGTGATGAACACTAATATTTGTTCCTGAGTCATGGGTGTTTTCTATGTATATAAGTTTGTATTTGTCTATATAAGTATGTGTATCGTCGCCTAGCACCCATAGTACAAGCTTTGGTTAGTTTGGGGCTAGGTTGATCTGTGTAAGATGTCCCCAATATTTATTTATTTATTTTATTTTATTCAATTATGATTGATATATAAATTACAAATTTTTGACAGGAGCATACAAAAGGTTAAATATGAACAGCCAGTAGCTTAGTGGGTGAGATTACCTTCCCAAATTTCCATTGACTATAAATAATAAAGATGTGTTTAATTCATTTTTAACGCCTCACTCACTTAGGTATTTCTATTACTGAGTAAACAAAAATCAAAGACAGGTAGGTAATAAAAAAATAATATTAAGTAACACTAAGTATGATTTATTAGTTTTGGTTTCACAGGCAGCTTTTATCTTATCTAATGCATCTTCTTAGTCGGCGTCTTCATTGCTGAAGGTCGTGTCTAGTTTGAAGAGTTTCCTGCGCGATGTACCATGCTTTTCCAAGTGTTCCTGTCCTCGGCGATCTTAATAGATAAATCTAATGCATAACATCTATGTATTCAATGTCCGCTTGACTTTTGATAATTTCGAAAATGTTTGAAGTCTATGAAGTAAATGAGTTCACTGAGGTTACACTGATTTGGGCAAACCTGTCCACAATATCACTTCACGGTTTGAATCAATACTAACGCTTAAAGTATTGTCTCTTCTGGTCAAGTAAGCCAGCAGTGCACGTCCTTAGCACTGGTAACTGCCATGAAGGCGTCATTGCAGCGGCAGCTCTGACTGTACGTGCCAACTTGGCGAGAACTTCTCAGCGTGGAAGAAGAGCCCGCGGAGCCGCTCTTGCCCGCTCTGGCTGCGTCGCCGCCTTGGTTGGGGCTGCGGGGACGACGGCTGTCTGAAATTGTTAAACTTTAGGTCAAAATTATATGCAATTAACAACGCACTCTTCAAATATTACACTATATAGAGTTATTTTATCACGAAATTGTGATAAACTAAGTTAAACAAATACCAAAATATTTAATTTGCTTACCGATAAAACAATTATTTTCTCCAAAATTAGATTCGCTGTTCACTTGATACTCTTGACAGCTGACAGATGATGTTTCTTGACGGTTTTGAACGAGAACCACAGACAAAAATTAATTTTTACCGACTTGGCGCGTAGAATGAGCGTTAACTAAAAAGATTGCCTCTTGGCTAGGTTATTGTAAACATTATCGACCAGTCGCTTGCGATCGTAGAGATCGAATCGATACGGAGCGAATGTAATTCGGCTACGCCCCCTGTTAAAACTCTTATTACAGAAGTCATTTCAAGGGTCTCAAAAAATAGGTCAAATGTGGCCTCGCCCTATGATTTATTTGGCCAAGCCCGAGATAGCTCGAGGCATTTAGTGTTCCGCTCGCATCGTTATATTTTACAGAGGTTGTTTGCCTGTTTTTAGGATTCCGTATTCAACTACCCTATAGGAACCCTTATAGTTTCACAACCCTTCTAGTTTTTACTATATATTTAATATATCATTAATTCTTCTTCGGCGGGAACGGACTCGATTAGATGCATAGCCTGCATCAAAAGTACGTCGCGGGGACGGTAATTTGTGTTTTGGGAAAGTATCCTATGAAACTCAGTGACACATTCATCCTCGATGTAATCATTTGCAAGTATATACGAAAAGCGAGCCATTGTATTCGACAACAACCTAGTGCGTAGGTGGCACCTTTGTGGCACATACAGTAAACAAACCACATTGACACATCACACGTCACGTCAATCACATGGCCTACCGCGAAACAAGAAAATCGAAATTTCGTTATCTAATCTCTCTATCACTCTTGCATATTCGAGCGATAAAGAGGCAGATAACTAAATTTCGATTTTCGCGTTTACCGGTAGGCCCTTGTTAACAAACCGCCTTGATGCATCAATGTCATATTTTATTGTCTGTGAAAACTTGTCAAAAACAGTTTAAGGCACAGTATGTATAAGTTAGTCTATGAATTTACTGAGTCGGTAGTGCTGCACTCTGGCGGCAGAACATTGCAGTAATATCCCCTTTTAACCAGGTTTCACTATAGTAGTCAAAAATATGTTTACATTTTTTGCCTTATTACAAAGGAATAAGGTCCAAAAGTGTAAACATTATCTTTGACGTCGACTGTCCATTTTGATGAAAAAATTAAACTAGTTGAAAAACATGAAACTGAAGGCTCTCGACTGACAGCAGATGACGGCCAACAGGCCACCGGCCGGCTATCTGGTAATGTGTGTGTAAATTGGCCTGCAGGCCACGGACTGTCCGGCAGATATCTGTCGACGCTGACCGGAATCGACGAGCCGTAGTTCGAATAGCCGTCAGTCCAAAATCTGAAGTAGAACTGTTAATGTGTGGCCTTTTGCGATCAACTGACAGGCTCATATCGTCCGGCGAACTGTCAATTTGTAGGGACCTGTCAAAATTATATCAGACTATTGCCGGCGGACGGCCGTACGGTGGGAAACTGACGACTCGTCTGTAGTCGCAGAGGTGGCAGCAGACCATTGCCGGCCGGCAATAATCGCTTATGTTTGTGGACGTTATTGGTCTAGGACGGCAGGCCGCCCGATAAGGCCAGAGACTGCAGGCGGACTGGTAATCAGTGGGCCCCTTAAGTACGGAATTAAATAAAATGACGATTTTATTTTGTTCACTTGTTGCTCAAATAATATAACTTTTCATTAAATTCCATATCGATACCTACCATGTATCTATTTAGTAATATTAGAATATCGACGAGCCTTCTTGTATAGCAAATACACGAGACACAACAGTAATTTGTCTAGTTAACGTAAAACGATTCTTATAACAATAAAATTGCATCAAATGACTGCTTTGCAGGCTTTATCCAACACGCTCCGATCAGTCTCGATTACATGTATTATACGATGATTGGCGAGTAACGAGCGGTAATCGATCGAGATTGCGGTCGCCGCGATTACTCGTATCACGTCTTTACACTACCTAAGACTTCACTTTTCAGGTCGGGGCTTCACTATATTTCGCTCATTTTCACTAGTGAAGTATCTGAAAGAGAAAGCTGTATTTAAATTGAGATGGAATAGGTGTAGTGGGTGTAACAGTCCCTGACGGCTATAAACATGTGATTGAATTGTTTGGCCAACTGTCCAGGCCCACGTTTTTCACATACCTAATAGTTCGTCATTTATGAATGTTTCTCACGCGTCCGAGTAGTTCTTGTAGCAATTATTTTGTTTTGTTCCAGTTTACCTGTTGATATATCGTCGGTTAGTTAGAGTAGTTAAGTGGGCGTAATAATGGGGTGGAGGCGAGTAATATTTGGGGTATGCATTAATTCTCACTGGGTATATGTGTTTTATTGTTAAACTTTTATTTCAAAGTAATCTTCATTATGATGTTTATACAACACGGCATGTCTATAACGCCATCGCCATTCTGTTTAATATCAAATTAATGACTTTTAAAAGCTTTCTAAGTAATCACTAATCAGTTTATATAGCTATGTGAATAGTAAAAACCATTTTAAAGGTTTTAACTACTAATTTAATTTAATTAAGTTAAAAAAGCAACAAAGTTGAAGTCGTTTGACCAGCATATAAAAAATTGGCTGTATTTGCAACTTCACCACCACATAGTAACCACGATTTTTTAATTTATTTAATCCATAAAAAAAAATTACAGTGTAATAATCGCACTTATCTGCCAAACTGCAGAACAGTTTGTTGGCAGAAAAACTAAGTCTACCCTCCACCATTAATACTTTAATGATGATTGATGATTGTTTAATGATGTTCCATTTCTTAACTCATTTTATCAAGGAAATTAACAGGATACAGCAGCGGCAACACTGCAGCGTCAGTAATGTCGAAATAGTAATGCAACTACACTACATTTGCTAACAACATCAGATGAATTTACCTAGGTATTCATAAAAACGAACTCGATGTTGAATCTCATGCGTATTGAACTCCTTTTGATCATTATTCTTTGGTAAAATATTGAAAAAAAAACACCATTTAAACCCTCTAAAAAAACTCTACAGTTAATGGTAATTGTGTTTCCCGAGAAAACGACGCCAATAAAAGCATATTATCTTCGAAAACATTTCGCAAACCAAGACAGTAAAAGGCTGTGAAACGTAAAAAGGTCCTTCGGGTATTTTCAATAACAATAGAATGCAATAAGAGGGAAAGCTTGGTAAACAATTTCCGTTATCTCCGGCAAATATGTGCCCGAGTACCCGACGGTGACCAGGCGGCGTAGCAGGGTCGCGTTTTTATCCCTTGTCACCATGCCTGTCACGTTCTAACAAGTATGTAAGTGCGAAAGGGACGCGCATAGTGATAGGCGATAAAAATGGAACCGTGCTGCGCCCGCAGGAGGCACAATCCTGTTTTGAAATATTATCCTGGCTTGATAATGATTTGATATTCGTATATATCGGAATTTTATATTAGTGTGAGCCAAATACACTGAGAATATTATTGTCTACGGCTTAAATATTACACAAAAATTGCAGAGGGGAAATGGCATTTCGTGTATGAAATTTGATTTTGTTGGACGATGCGAAACTAGCCGACAAAGAAGACGAGGCGATTCTCTCAGGTGTACAGTAATAAGTAAAGAGGTTCAATTTAAATTAAACGCCTCGAACATCATTTGTTTCGTGAATAGGTATTAACTGTTAAGGTGGCCACTAACGAGCCTTCCAACAGTCCAAATAGCGTGGCTGCAATCCAAAATCGGTCCGTGAATGTCAAAAACGTACAATATTAGGATGCCGTCCATTTGGATGAATCTTTTGTAACGGGATCCATTTGGAAGGCTCGTCAGTGGCCTGCTTAAGATCTCTTCCTCTGACATAGAGATTTGTTATGTATGAACGAGTATGTAGGTAGGTACTCGTAGGTACTCTGTGAGTTGTATCACAAGTCAAGCGTTTCAACATCGCACAGATTTAATATCGTTAAAACGAGCGTCTCAAGCAATTAATTAGCTTCCCGCGGCTTATCCGTGCCGCAAAATCCTTTTAATTCCATTTGAGCACATCTGGAGATTCATAAATAGGTAACAATTTGTTGGAAAATATAATCAATTAAACGTGGAAAACTTTCACCCATGAAAACAATTCGAAGTTAGTTGTAGAATTTCCATTACCGGCTGCTATTATTTGCTATTATTTAGGGACTTTTTGAACGGACATTTTGAAATGTTTATTCTATTTTAGTGCCAACTCATTGCGGGTTTGCGTCAATAGGTATATTTATTACAACATGCAGTTAAATGCTAATACTAGGTAGAAGCGAATGCTTATCATTTTTAGGTAGCCGGTTAAGTAGGTAGGTCATTGTCATTGTCATGTGTCATTGTTCATAGAAATCTGACGGCTTTTACGTTTATTATTTAATACCGAACTAATAATCTACCGAAACAAAACATTGTACGACATCATACCTACCTGTAGTAAGATTTGTAACTAGTATTTGTTAGGCACAAAAATATAAATTACTTGTATACTTACTTAATCTTAAAGTTAGAAATAAAGCTGCCATAAAATGTCAGAACTCCAAGCTTGTTGAAAAGTTTCAAGCAATAGCTATTCGGGGTGGTCTAATTCCAGCGTAGGAAAATGACTGGCCGATATTTATTTAGAGACATTACGAAAAGAAAGATTAATGACCAATTCGGACCGCAGGTTACCTAGGTCTCAGCTTTCAGTAAAGCATTGGATTACGGTGTAATGTGACTTGATATATTACTCTTTACACAATATAGTGGGATTTTATCTACCTGGCCTTTTATCTAATATATCTCTTGATTATTGGGTTTTCGAAGATGCCTTCGACCTTTCGGGCCCTGCGTTATTTCATCTTCACCTTTGCTCATATTTTACAGGTTGTTCCTTTCGGATTAGTTGATAAAATCTTGTGTATTTCAGATTATAACCCCTTCTACATAAGCCTAATAGTGAGAATTGTGTTTGTTGTAAACAAAGCTAAACTTAAAGGGGTCTTGTGATTTATGGTGGATGACGTTCGGGTTTATTGTTTGCTCGGTTCTTGCCTATTGGAATTGTCAATTTCATTGCCGAATTTCAATGTCAAAGAGGCATTTAGTAAATTCATAACGACAGACACCTCGATAGTTTTAATGTCATAATTATATACGAGAGACTACAAATTTAATTGCAACCTAAGTATTTTCAGAGCGATTTTACATTATCCGATATTGTATTTCAGATACGACTACAAAGAAGCAAACAGCAAATGTGCCTTTTTCATATTTTTAACAAGCTTTTATTAGGTCGACCTGTATGTAACGAACTGTAATGGAATCTAAGGTAACTAATTTAACCATCTTCCAAGGATCGTAGCGTCATGAAAATTGGCAGCTGTATGTAGTTCTGATGACAATACAATAATATGGTACTGTCGAACTGATCTGATGATGGAGACAGGAGGTGGCCATAGGAACTCCGTGACGAAACAACGCAACCTAATTGTGTTAGGGGTTTTTAGAATTGTCTCGATGAGTATTAGTTCTGTTGTCTGTCGTAAGAAAAGTACAGTCAGCGATAAAAGCTTGTACCAAAAATGAAATTTTTGCCAAAAACTTATAAATACATTATATTATCATTTGTTGTTCAAATTAAAGCGTTGCAAAAATGAAAGGCATCAGCCATAGGGTATTTTCTAGCTGTTTTTCTCCAAAGGTAATCCGACATCCGATATCGGATCGAAAAATGTGAAAACTCTAAGTCTTATTTAGTAGTGTGTCTTGTCAGCAAGCAAGGAATGGAATGCGCTCCCGTCATCTGTATTTCCTGAGAAATATGACCTCGGTCTCTTTAATCTAGCTTTAAAGAGACAGTGAATAGGCTATTACTGAACCGGTGAACTCCATCTTAGGTTTGTCTTCACTTTCCATCAGGTGTGACTAGAGCCAATCGCCGATCAGTTTATTATAAAAAAAGCCCTTAAGCGGTTAATATTTTGCGCTCTACTTAGTAACACAATGGAACATTCTTTCATTATCCAAATACAAATTTCCCCTGTCAATATTCTTGATTGATCGACGGAACGGAGCCTATTTACAATGTAGACTTTGTGGCTCCGAATCAGACCGCGGAAACATCAATAATTACGTAACCATTGACATTAATAATATAGGTATTTGTTCCAACATTTGATCGCATTTTATAGTAAGATAACCCTGCCTAAGGAACTGGAGGTACTGGCCGTCCTGGGCTCGAATCCCGGCAAGGGAAAGGGTTCCTGAGTGATGGATGTTTTTTACGTTTAGTTCCTACAAGTTTGAGTTTCAAGTCCGTTATCAAGCTCAATTATTTGTCAAAACCTATAATTCCAACTCACGCAATCATGTAGCACTTGGGACCGTTTCACCGAGGCGCCATCTACGTTGAGCTTTCTGTTTAGCTTCAATTACTAATATATATCTTTGCTAACGGGATGTTATTTACTGCACAGTGAATCCATGCAGTGGCGCCAGCTATGAAGCCGCCGTGCCGTGGATCAAAGGACGGTGCTCTTCATCTGACAATTAATTAAGCGCGGCCCGAGCTGCGACTAAATCATACCTGCTAAGTACTATAGCCTTACAGTGACATCTCGGCAAGGCTGACTAGAACGTAGAAAATTATAAGTTTCATTTTAATATTTATAAATGTAGATCTACAATAAAATACTACATATAAACACCAAAATTTATATCCACAACACAGGCTTCGGCAGCGCTTTCAAAATTGATGGTAACATGATACAAAATAGAAAAAGTGGGGGTATCCTAAGTCTTAAGTTAATACTTTGAAGGATATTCACATAATAAGAAAATTTGTTATTTATGTTTTTAATTTTGTTATCTATAATTAGATTGGGCAGGTATATACTTTGATCTTACCTTGGGCTATCCGGAATCAAACCGCAATCGAAACAATTCATCCAACCTCCTGAATACAAACCAAGAATTTCCTTACCCGATCGTAATTCCGGCCGGTTACCTTCCAAGTTTTCGCTGAAATACAATAAGAAAAATGAAAATATGATACTTTTTTCACTATGAAGTAACCGGTTCTCATTTCTCTCAAGTCTACGTAAATTGCTAACAGCAATTGAAAAAAGTTTTAGCGTTTTCGAACTAAGAAGTATTGCATTGAACATGACTGCGGTGAAAGTCGACTATCGGTCCGTAAAAATGTGAACTTTTCCACTTATTCTTGTTTTTCCACTTCTCCTTCGTATTAATGAAGTACAATTCATAATTTATTCGATCCCTAGCTTTTGCTTGCATAATAAACACAAAATATATGTACGATAGTAGATATTAATACCTACGTAGGTAGGTAGGTACTTTTACAGAGTTCTCACTGTCTAGCAAAACCGGTGTTTGACAGAGGATGGTCACGTTGACCCTAACGTAATTAAGATAAGGGCATCTAGCCAATATGACAATCGTACATCGACAAACGCCAAGCTAAAATAAAAAATGCAATGACAGATGCTACGTAAAGTCACGTTGTGACGTCTATCCACGATTCTCATATTGGTACCATAGTCTAATAAAACATGGTCTTCTATTCCCAGAGTGACACAGGCCTACGTCACAATAACATGGCCGCTATATATAGCACTATCGCATATTATCATATAGCGCTGTCGCATGATGACGTAGGCTTGTGTCACTTAGGTGACCTAGAAAAGACGGGAATGGAGTACCAGGCGGAGTATATTATTATACCATGATTGGTACTGTGTTAGGTACTGCTCGTAGCAGTCGGGACCCGAGATTTACAGATTAACAGGATTTGAACCCGGAAACTCCTGCTTCGTAGGCAGAGTCACTACCAAGTCACTACCGACTAGGCTAGGAGCTCTCTCACTATGCATCACTGTACGAGTAAGTGTAGGATTACTGACGCGGGCGATGATTTTGCGACAAAATCTCATACAAATTTTGACGGAACCCTAATATAGGTCACTCATAATTCAAATCCATGTAAATAAAGACGTGATTGATCAAATGTCTTACTACTTAACCATCTACAATTCTACATTATTACCACCACTTTAGTTGTATAGCGCTAGTACAAACGAGAAAGTATTTTGAATAAATAAGGCGGTCAACAAGGCGACGTACGAGCCGCCCTACCCTTTAAACTTTAAATGTGTTTCAGACATTCGAATATAGCTCTTAACGGGTTGAGTTTAGGTTTGATGGCTTCCCGAAGTGTAGCGCATGAAATATGCAGACTGGCGGACATGCAAGCGGCTTTATTCTTGGCCTAGTGGTTTATTCACTTTTGTAGCATATACGGGTCAGGCATGCAATTTGTATTGGATCAAATATCACAGGTCAAAATATACTGAAATGTACACAAATACTACTCGTTCATTTTATTTAACTTTGCATGAAAACCTGGCTAACTATTTTTACAGCTTTTGGGCTTGCCTCCGCGCTGACACCGCCGCGCCGCCGCATACCTAGCGCGAAGGTGCGGCGGCGGCGCGGCACGGGCTTTACGCGTCTCGTGTACATAGCGCGGAGGTGCGGTGTCGGCGCGGAGGCGGTACCGTGTACACGAGCCCGTGCGGCGACGGTGCGGAGGCGGCACCGTGTACACGAGCCCTTTTAGATTGTATCCTAAAATGACCTCCAGAGCAAGTCCAGAGCTGATATTTGCTCTGATGACATAGGAAAATTAAAAACAGTACAATTTCAAACCAAAACTTAACCTCTTTCTTAGCATTCCCTGAAAAGTATTAGAGCAGCGATAGGATAAAAGGGTTCATTCGGCAACTAGTTTTCGTTGCCGCACTGCTGTCGCGATTGGAAGGCTCACGTTTTAAGTTGTTAATCGTATGATTAGTTCATGCAGAATTAAGCATGTAGAAAATAGAATGTACGTAGCCACAAATCGATATCTTTAATACACGGATTTTGCATGGCTTCCTTCTATTAATGACGTTAGTGCCTCACAATAATATATGTATAAGGTGCAGTGGCGCGGCGTCAAACATAATACCTACTTCTTTTTCTTTGGGTAGGTACTTACTTTAGGATAAGATGCTTAAGGGCCACTTGCACCATTCACTAACCCGGGGTTAATTGGTTAAACCTGGAGTTGCCATGGTTACCAGTACGATTTGACATTGGGTTAACGGTTTAACCGCTTAAGCCCGGGTTCAGTCTCGGCACGGCACTCGTACGGGTCAGTCGCTTTGTTGCCTATTGTCTGTTACCAAGTGCAGCGTCGAGCGATAAGGAAACAATAGTGTGCCGGTAACCGGTTCTATGTACCGGCCGGCCGGCGGGCTAGTGTTTGTTGTTTACGAGGTTTACGACTAATTACAAAGTAAGAGATGGGCGATGGAAATGCGAAAGAAATGCCTTTACCGATGTCACGAAACAATTCTTTAGTTGAGGCGGAAATGTTAGAACCAGAACAATACCAAAATAATGAGTTAGGAGAATTAGAGGTAAACGGGGAAGTAGATACTTCTCGGCCACCGAAACGGAGTTATGATGAGAATCAGTGGGAGATAGTTGGCGATAAGAAAGGAAAAAAAGTTAAGGCATGTACCGAAACAATAGAAATATTTATATCCTCTTCGGAAAAACTGCCAAAGCAGTTTGCACTTGCAAAATTATTTAAAGAAAATAACATCACGGATATTCAAAAGATTAAATATTTGAACCCATATAAAATACGTGTAGAAATGTCAAGCGAAATAAATATTGACAAACTGGAAAACTCCAAAGTAGCAAAAGAGAAGGCCTGGCGTATTCAGAGACCGATGGAGAAGTCTCTTTCCTACGGAGTTATACGGGACGTAGACATGGAGTTGACAGATGAAGAAGTGTGCAAGAGTATACAATATGATAAACCAGCGGAACTGTTGTCGGCTTTCAGACTTAAGAAACGCGATAGTAACTGCAAGGAAGGCTGGTCATTGAGTGAAGTTGTACGCCTATGCTTTAAAGGGACTTTTTTGCCGCCTTTCGTATTTGTGGATGGGTTAAGACTCAAAGTGGACCCGTATATATTTCCCGTTTCGCAATGTTCCCGGTGCTGGAAACTAGGTCATTCGCAAAAAAGATGTCCTTCTAGTAGAATAATATGTCCGAAGTGTGGGAACAATCACGCAAACTGCGAAACAACCGAATTAAAATGTGTTAATTGCGAGGGCCCCCATATATCACTCTCTCGGTCGTGCCCAGTTTATTTAAAAGAAAAAAGACTTCGAGAGCTAATGGCAGAGTATAACTGTACCTACAGAAAAGCTTTAGAACTATATGTTACGCCCGAGTCGCCTGACAGAAAAGAATGCTTCGATTTTCCGAAGTACCATTCTTTCCCGAAATTAAAGTTTTCAGAATGTACCGCCGAGTCCGCCCTACCCAGTCAACCAACTCAAGAAAAGTCCTTTGCCAAGATAGTGGAAACAAAAGCTATGATACACCAAGAAAACGTAAGGCAAGAGCCCCAAACGCGTCCGACAAAATCGAAAAAAGAAAGATCTCGAGAAGAAAACAACGTGGACACTTTCTTGAACAACTTCTTGCTTAGCAGCGAACGGGAGGAAAATCTTGAAAACGATAATAAACAAGATCAAAAAGAAAAAAGTGTGGACTTTAGTGAGCTAGTGGACCGCTTGAAAGAAATTATATTCTTAAAAGAAGTATCGGTGCAGATGAAAGTTCTTAAAGTGATAAAGTGTTGCATACAGTGGATTATATTATTGTGTGTAGAAAAACTGTCTTGCTGGCCGATTTTAAAAAGTGTCATGGATTTATTCATAAATGATAATGGGAAGTAACAAGAAAAAAATAATTAATCTTAAAATACTCCAGTGGAACGCCCAAAGTCTTAGGCCTAAATTATTAGCGTTTGAAAATATGTTAATTCAAGAAAAAATCCACGTTGCTGCCTTATGCGAAACCTGGTTAGAACCCGATAGCTACCTAGCGGTTAAAAATTATAATATTTATCGTAAGGATAGGAACGATTCATACGGGGGCGTGGCTTTGTTTGTACATAAATCTGTGAAGTCACAGTTGCATAATCTTAACTTCAATAATCCCGGGATTGAACTTCTATGCATACAGCTCTTTAACTGTAATCAAATAAAATTTGTTACTGTCGTGTATTGTCCGCAATCGGTACGAACTAATAGAAATGATTGGGACAATATTTTTTCTGTACTGAGAAAAAATGCTATTATTCTTGGGGATTTTAATGGACATCATAGCAACTGGTCGTACAAAACAGATACAAGGGGATCACACATTCATGACACGCTCACTGATAATTTGTTTGTAACACTTAATGACGGAGGTCCCACTCGATTCCGATATGTTAACAACCAGTTGCAACAATCATCGCCGGATATATCTATAGTTTCTTCAGATATCGCTTTAGACTTTACTTGGAAAACATTAAATGAATCATTAGGTAGTGACCATATCATGATCCAAATAACGACAAATTTGGCACCAAGTAATAATAATAATACGTTAAATTCGCGCCGGAATTTTAAAAACGCTGATTGGACCGGATATAGAACTTCTTTGGAAGAATTATTTTCTAACTTTCGGCCTAAAAATAACTTACAAAATACGTATAACGACTTCATAGAATGCATAAATAAATCAGCTGATATTCATATACCCTATATTAAAGCAAACTCAAACCCAAATAGTAAATTTGTTCCCAAACCATATTGGAACGCGTCTTTATCAAAATCAGTAGCCGAACGTCGCTTAGCACTTTCCTCATTTAGACGCAATCCCACACCTGGTAACTTCGATATTCTTAAGGCTAAAATACGAGACACACAAAAGTTAATAAGGAAAACGCGGGATGAGTCATGGCAATCGTTTTGTACGTCTTTAGACCAATCAACAACGCAATCTGATTTATGGCGTAAAATGAAATGGTTTAAAGGATCTAAAAGTACATTCAATTACATTGATAAGGATAAGGCAATTAGGTTATTAACAAGCTTAACCCCCGACTACGTAACGCCTGAAGATCCAATTTTATACAGTTACAATCCCAAGTTAGAAGTACCTATAACGAAACAGGAAATTGAACAATGCATGCGGCGTAAAGACACGACACCTGGCAGTGACAATATATCCTACTCAATGATTAGCAATCTCCCAGATAACGGTAAGGTAATTTTATTATCGTTATATAACCAGTTTCTTATGTCGGCGTTCGTTCCCGTCCAATGGCGGGCAATCAGCATCGCTCCGATACCTAAACCGGGCCGCAACCCACAATCTGCAGATGCGTTACGGCCGATTTCAATGATATCTTGTCTTTGCAAGGTGTATCATAATATTTTACTTAAACGAGTTGAATGGTTTATTGAAAAAAATAATTGCCTATCGCCTTGTACAACCGGTTTCCGAAAGTGTAGATCAACAGTAGATAGTCTAGCATCATTAGTCTCTGATATTCAAGTAGGTATGTCAAACAATTACCCCACCTTAGCGTGTTTCATAGACATAGACAACGCGTATAATCACATAGATTTAAAAAGTTTATTAAGCTTAATGGATCAGATAGGTATAGGCGCTAAAATTTGTCGGTATATCTGGAATTTTTTAAAAAAGAGGATACTTACGATTAAAACGGATGATATTTGTACAATTTCTAGAACAACCGGGATCGGCTTAGCGCAGGGGGACCCGTTCTCACCTTTGCTATTTAATATAGCGACTATGAACATATGCAAAAATGTAAAATTAGTAAAAAATAATATCAATATTTTACAATATGCGGATGATTTTGTTTTATATACAGTATGTCGAACATTAAAAGATGGCGTTCACGAATTGCAAACAGTCCTAGATGTTTTTGCTGAATTGTTGTTCCACATGGGCTTAGACGTATCTGTAACTAAAAGTAAAATCTGCATTTTTAGACGGGGTTATTCCCGAAATACCGTAAGGCTTAAAATTAACAATAAACCGTTAGAAGTGGTAGATACAATTAAATATTTGGGTCTATGGTTAGATAAAAATTTAAAATGGAATAAACATATAAACGAAATTATAGAAAAAAGTTTAAAATTATTAAATACGTTTAAGATTTTAGCAGGGCCAGGTTGGGGTGTCCATCAGGATAACTTAAGACGGCTATATATTGCAACCATACGCAGTAGGCTAGACTATGCTAGTTGTTTGTACGGAAATGGTCACAAAAGTAGTTTAATTAAGTTAGACCGGTTACAAAATCGATGCATGCGCACAATTGGAGGCTTTATTAAAAGCTCGACAATTCACGTAATGGAATCCGAACTTAGCCTTCCACCACTACATATACGCAGATTTTATTTAGCAAATAAATTTTGGCTGAAAACGAAATCGTATGAGAATAACATAGCAATGGAAAAAATAGAAAAACTATATATTTCAATGGGAAACCTATATTGGAGACGTAAGAAAAAACCTTTATTAATTCAAGCTCACGAATTTTTAGAAAATATTCAAATTCATACTTCACGCCAACTTGAACTCTTTACACTGGATACGTGGGTCAGCAGCGTGGATCTTTCTAATGTAATCTCGCTCTATATTGAAGGTGTGCAGATATCAAAAAAGAAGTTGAACGTTCATACCTTAAAGGAAACTTGTCAATTATTTTTAAAGAAAAAGTACCCTGATTACTATTTCATCTATACTGATGGATCTAAATGTGCAAATGGTGCAGGTGTGGCGATATTTGACCCTCAATTAAACAGTTGTGTAAAACTTCAAATTAATGATAATATTTCTATTATGTACATTGAATTGGTAGCGTTGGCAGAGGCGATTGCATATGTCGAAGCATTTAACTCTGGAAATTTTGTTATATGTACAGACTCTAGAAGTGCTTTACAATATTTGGCTCGATGCACCTCGAGCTTTCGAGGAGCACCGATAGCCTATACTATTCTTAAAACTTTAAATAAACTGTCGGGGTCAAGTATCAAAATACATTTGCAATGGGTGCCATCTCACATAGGTCTAACGGGGAACGAATCTGCTGATAGACTTGCCAGGGAAGCTATAACAGAGGGAATAGTAAGTACTTGTTTGCCATACCATACTGACTGTCTAAACTTCGCACGTTCTAAATGCCGAGACTTATGGAAGGAGCACTTTGACGAGAGGTCTTTAAACAAAGGAATATGGTACAGAACAATCCAACCTAATCTGTGTCAAGTGCCATGGTTTAGAGGATCTGGTATGAGTAGGTTGGATATTATAATAGCCCTCAGACTTCGATCCGGACACATTCCACTTAATAGCTTTGCTTTCTTGATGCGCAAGAGTGATACACAAAACTGTACGGAATGTGGGACAAGAGAAGATGCTACTCACATTATGATGGAATGTATCCGAAACGAAGCAGAAAGGCAAGCCTTTGTAATTAAACATAAAATTAACCTATTGAATGTGGGTACATGTAACGATATTTTAGCACATCCTTTGTCAAAAGCAGCTAAAGATTTATATAAATTAGTTAATTTTGGAATTAAGCGACGGTAAATTTGTAATTTTGATTTGTAACAATGGGGGTGACATCATCAAATATGATAAAACCCTTTTATTAAATAAAGATTTAAAAAAAAAAAAAAAGCCCGGGTTAGTGGCATGGTGCAAGTGGCGCTAAGTGTCTTAAATTAGATAAGCCAGGTGGTGACAATGACGCCTCACCACTTAGACCCACTTGCACCATCCTACTAACCCGGGGTTAAACAGGGGTTAAACCGTTAACCTAGTGTCAAATTGTACTGGTAACCATGGTAACCCCGGGTTATTGGAATGGTGCAAGTGGACCTTAAAATTGCCTACTTACTTACGAGGTACCTACCTACTACCTAATAAGATTATGTTTCCTTTCTTCGAAATTCGATTTAAATCTTGTGGAATTTGGGACCGATTCGATTTTAATTTCTACAGACACTAAACCAGAAACGTCACTTTTGACACTAACATATCAAATTCATAACCTGTTATTAGTGTTAGTACCTACAATCGGAATACACACTTCATGGGTGATGATTTTCAGGCGTTGAAGAAACACTGATTTAAACTTTCACGATTATTAAACATTATCAAACTGCACAACGGGACTTAATCGCGTATTTAAGTTTTAAGATTTACCTCCGACGTTTCGAGGACGGCGTTGTCCCCGTGGTCTCGGAGAAGACTGGCTCAAGTTGACATCAACATCTTCTAGCCGCGCGAGTTTTTCGAACTACCCGCACTTGGTCTTGTTTATCAGTTTGAACGTTTTGCGCACTAGGGATGTCACTCTGTCGACACACAACACTAACGATATTCGATTTATCGACTGTCGATATTCGTTTCCGCTTACATTTACTAATGACTGGATTCCATGTGGATGAGATCTTAAAACCCTCGTCCCGATTAAAATTGCAATGTTTTTTGCCGTCCTCGAAACGTCGGAGGTAAATCTTAAAACTTAAATACGCGATTAAGTCCCGTTGTGCAGTTTGATAATGTTGAAGAAACAGTTTGTCAAAGACCGCTCTCTACTTTTCAATCCATTAATATTTATATAGAGATTAAAATGAACCCTTAATTTAAAAGGAGAAATTGTTTTGATAGGAAATTTGGTCGGCGATAATGCGCTTTTGCGCTACATTACACTGTGGAGGGCTGCGCAGCTATTTATTTCGTAACCGACTTCCGTCCCCGGCCGCCCCCGCCGCATCGAGTGGAGTGAGTGAAGTTGTTTTAATAACAACATTATAATATTATTTTTGTAACTAATCTAACGCTATAAATTCATTTTCTCAAACATGCAAAGAAATATTGATGTTATGTTCCTTATAATAGGCTGCGAAGTATGACGTTTCAGGTGCGGCTAGGACAAAAGGTCGTTAATGGAATTTCATACACATCTTGCAGGCCTAGGCCGGCAAAGTCCTCTTTTTTAATTTTCATTTCACAGATATTTGTGACACAGCATCGTGGCATTCATCCATTAAAAAAAACTAGAGGCAGTATTTGCTTTATGGTTCGTAATGACACTCTGCCACTACGCCTATAAAAAAAAAAACAAAAAACAATGTTTGCTATAATTTGCAGTTTTATTTGTATAAAATCAACATGAACTTAATAAATAATACATTCTATAATTTTAAATTATAAATTTAACTACACAAATAAAAACATTTAAAATATTTCATCTAAACGTTAGCGGTAAAAAGGTCTACTCAAACACGCGTAGTTATATTTTTTAAATTGTTATGGAGGTAAAGTTGAAAAATATTCATTCTGTTTTATTGGATTTATGGTGCGTCAAAAAATCAACATTTTGACTTTAATATGAATTTCGACGAAATAATTAAATTAATATTAATTGTAATCGTAGGTGTTGGAATTGGCAGCGTAAGCAGAATTGATTTTAACTAGATGAAAACCCGGCTTCGCTCGGGTAAAATAAATAATAGTAATAGGTAATACTCATTTTGAATTAAGTAATTATTTACTTTTAGACTTCATACCTTCATCAAGGCGGTTACAAACCTATCTCATCTCAGAAAACTTTAAATCCGTAACATACAATCATAACTCGAAAAATTTACTATTCCGATATATCTAAAAACAAATATGTAATTAAAAAAACCTAATCCGCTTTTCTGGTAGCAGTTCGGTTCTGTAAGGGTCGCAGTTCTAACCTAACTTACTTCTGGTTGCAGTTTGGTTCTATAAGGATCACAGTTCTAACCTGACCCACTTTTCTGGTCGCAGATCGGTTCTGTGAAGGCCGCATTTATAACCTAGCCCACTTTCCAATCTCAAAAGAGGGAACCCTTTTGTACCTACCCTTCATGGCACTAAAGTGAAAGTATGGAAATTATCACTACTATTTCATTCTTTAATATTAATGCCTATCCGTTAATATTAAATTCGTTTACAAAAATTTATAGCGGCAACAGAAATACATCATGTGTGAAAATTTCAACTGTCTAGCTATCACGGTTCATGAGATACAGCCTGGTGACAGAGGGACAGTGGAGTAAACTGAAATAAAGGTTCCGTCACACCGGCGCGATTTCAGAGCCGGGCCTGAGCGTTTTATATGAAAAAGCGGCGCGCCCCGCTCACGCGCCGCACGCGAAACGCGCCTGTGTGACGGAGCCTGAAATGTCAAACCGGGCAAGTGCTCGCGCACGAAGGGTTCCATACTTTTTAGTATTTGTTGTTATAGCGGTAACAGAAATACATCATCTGTGAAAATTTCAACTGCCTAGGCCTATCACGGTTCATGAGATACAGCCTGGTGACAGACAGACAGACAGACAGTCAGACGGACAATGAAGTAAAACTGAAATAAATGTCATATACCTACTAAGAAAAACCGGCCAAGTGCGAGTCGGAATCGCTAATAGGTTCCCGTTTTTTAGTTACCCTTCAGGTACGGAACCCTAGTATGAGTGTAATAGATTTGTAACCGGTCAGCAATGTGAGTCCCTTGGAGAAGCAGAGGTCTAGTCTAAACCCCCACTTACCATCGGCATTAACAGCCTTGTATTCTTGTTTGCCACCAACATGTCATATTAAAACATATTAATAAAAATTTACTCGGTCAACAATGTGAGTCCCTTGGAGAAGCAGAGGTCTAATCTAAACTCCCACTTACCATCGGCATTAACAGCCTTGTATTCTTGTTTGCCACCAACATGTCATATTAAAACATATTAATAAAAATTTACTCGGTCAACAATGTGAGTCCCTTGGAGAATCAGAGGTCTAGTCTAAACTCCCACTTACCATCGGCATTAACAGCCTTGTATGAGTTGTATGCTTGTTTGCCACCAACATGCCATGTTAAAACATATTAATAAAAATTTACTCGGTCAGCAATGTGAGTCCCTTGGAGAAGCAGAGGTCTAGTCTAAACTCCCACTTACCATTGGCATTAACAGCCTTGTATGCTTGTTTGCCACCAACATGTCATATTAAAACATATTAATAAAAATTTACTCGGTCAGCAATGTGAGTCCCTTGGAGAAGCAGAGGTCTAGTCTAAACTCCCACTTACCATCGGCATTAACAGCCTTGTATGCTTGTTTGCCACCAACATGTCATATTAAAACATATTAATAAAAATTTACTCATTTCATCAGTCATATCCAGCCTAGCATTGCATTGGCCCCGCTTAAATATTTCTTTAATTTGTTTTTAGTATTTGTTGTTATAGCGGCAACAGAAATACATCATTTGTGAAAATTGAAACTGTCTAGTTAATCTAGTTATCACGGTTCATGAGATCTTGAGATACAGCCTGGTGACAGACAGACGGACAGCAGAGTCTTAATATTTAATAGGGTCCCGTTTTTACCCTATGGGTACGCAACCCTAAAAAGTGACCAAGGCCTCCAGTGCCCTAGGCTGGAATCAAAGCAGCGTCCTCTGCTATTGCAGCAGGTGCCTGTGCCATTCTGCCACCGGGCCACCCACGGCGGCATAGGTCGAATTTTTCCAAGGATACTTATGCACTACTTACTGAAGGTTTATGGAGCCTCGCCATCCCTAAGCCTAAATAACCTAACCCTTCAACCTTCAACCTTCCTTCCTTCTTCTTCTAAACCTTCAAGAAAAGAGCGTACTCCCATCTTAAAGGCCGGCAACGCGCTTGCAACCCTTCTGGTGTTGCGGGTGTCCATGGGCGGCGGTAATCGCTTACCATCAGGTGATCCGTCTGCTCGTTTGCCTCCTATTTCATAAAAAAAAAAAAAAAAATTAAATATTTTCTGAAAATAATTTGTTTTGATCTAATAACATATTGGAGTCCTCGTAATAGGGGTCCCGTTTTTACCCTTTGGCTACAGAACCCTAAAAATCAACCTTGTTTTGGTACTATGTACTATGCTTCTGGCAATGTACTTAATTAGAGTGTGTTACAGTCAGCTGGCACTTAACTCAAAGTTTCTTTGAACAACGTCATTTTCATCTCGCTCACTTATTAGTTTATCACAGCTGCTTCAAGGTTGCTTTCACTTGCATTTCCAGGTAGCTAGTAGTGCCTTGACATGTAAGAATATTTGGAATCATTCTGAAATATTAAAATACAACTGAGAGACCGATGTTTATACTAAACACAATACACCCATGGAACGCTTTGAAGTTCAAATCTCGTTACGTTACGATGGCGTTTGCACTTTGCACTATGTTGGTGACTATTTTTTATTGTTAACACACACAATACACTATTTAACAGGTTTTTATCACGTCTGGAGTACCGGATAAAGTATTTTCGAATAACAGCCGTCGTTGACGTCTAGGCAGTGTTGCTATCGTCTTAAAAGCCGTAACAGACTATCGCACGTTCTGGCTTAAAAACAAATTTATGTAATAATTATACCGGTATACATATCCATATGAAACGAAACTTAATGCAAATAATAACCATTATACATACCGGAAAGTCATCAAATAAACAGTAATATTCGTCTTGCTTTTTATTAAAAAAAAAAAAACGACCAACCTAACTTGTAAGCATGTTTGCAGTTTCTAAACGCAACGCATAGCTGTCAAATGTCAACCAACAAATTGAGCCTTTAGTATTGTTTGTCGAAATTTTTTCACTTTTAAATGCAAAATACGCGACAATACGAATTTTGCGGATATATGTTGTCGATTCAAAAGTGTTATTTTTTTACGCTCTTTTGTTTGAGCATAATTTAATTTGTTTCTACCGTCAAAGCCGCTCGCGTTTATATATAAAGATAATTTGCTGCCTCTACCGCCAAGTCAAAGACGAAGTATGTATATGGTTGCTTATGGCAAGTTTATTATTTGAGAAACTAAGAAAAATGGCTTACAGTTTATTAGAAACAGTTTTGTGGCATATTTTAAATGAATGTAACTACAAATTCGTCAACACTGTGGAAATTATACTTATTTACTCCATGCATAAAGCAACGATGTATGTGAAACATGATATCAACATGAAAGACTATGTAAACTTATGTGACGAAAGCGACAGTCAGACGGATATAAGGCGAAAAAATCAAAGATACATGAAAATATACTTACGGGTAGTAAAAATACACGACTCGTGTAAAACATACGCGTGATAATGATATAGGTACGTGTTGGTTATATTTTGGGTGTAGTTTACTTTTATTTTTTCTATAAATAAAACTTGGGTTTCGTGGATTTTTTATTTTATTTATTTCATTGCATGTTTGAGGAAAGCACTATACATACCTCGGCGGGAAATGGGGTTGCCCGCGCTCAGACCTATCCTCTTCTATATGTCTTCGGCCGGCAACCCCTTTCGTCCCGGCCTCTGTAGTAATGTACTGTTATTGAAACAAAAAAACCAACATAATAATAACAGCATAGGTAGGTACCTTAAATACTATTGTTATAAATAGGTACAAGTGGCTATATGACATGTAGACCACCCTAACTTTCAATGGCTCTGCTAAAAGATCCATAATTATATTTAACTGGCGAACTTGCTTAAATCGAATTTGTTGATAGATTTAATTGGCGAATCGGTTGATAGATGCACTTAGATGAGAAGAACCGAGGAAGGATATACGTAAGTATTTTAAACAAGAGGCTCGATCAATAATATGTATCTTGTTCTCAGTAAGTACCTACTTTCTTTGCTCTTTGTATTTATTTTGGCGGTATCATAGACGAGTGCAACTTAGAATTTAATTAAATTAACAGAAGTTTAGTAATTAATAATAATAATAATAATAACGGAACGGCGCCTGACACAGACGGGTCCAGTGACGAGAGCGGGCCGCCGCCGCCGCCGCCACGACCACCTGCGCGACGAGGGCGGCCACCGCTGCCGGCACGCTTGGGGCCTGCGGGACATCCTGCCCCGCCCACGGCTCCCGCTACCGGTGGTATAGTGCGACGCATGAGATGGACTCGAGACATGAACGAGAATGTCATGCGCGCCTATTATGGGGCTACAGAGGGGGGAACACAGCTGTCCGCCTACCGTTCGAGAATACTGCCTCTGTTTCAGACTCTTGAACCCACCATCACCGTGTCGGAGCAGCGATTATCGGATCAGGTGCGCGTCATTCAGCGGCTAAAGCGCTTGGATGACGCGACACTTGATCGGCTTCGCCAGGAGGCTCTCTCTGCTCGCGAGGACTCCATCTCGGTGCGGGATCTGCCCGCCACGTCGCCGGATCCGGTGCCCGCACCCGACCTGGCACCGGGGGCGCCACGGGTTGATTTCTGTACCGACGAGGGAGACCTCGTGAGTCAGAATGTGAGTACAACTGCTAATGAGCAACTGAGGAGGACTTTGGAAGAGGTGATTACGCAATATCGCGCCACAACCAACTCTAGGCCACGATTACCACGTCTGCCTATGAATAGACGCAATCTAGCGCTAATGGGAGCCCTAAACGCTTTACTAGAGCCACATTTACGGACTAGTAAAGATTTAGATGATACGCACTCGATCTTGTACTGCGGAGCCATCGCGGCGTGCCGTGTTGCTCGCGTCAAGTTCCCGGACGCTGAACGTGCACCTAGGACCGTCGGAGGTGTCCCTGCATGGCAAGCGCGGATCGAGCGACGTATCAGCTCGTTTAGGACTCTCATCGCAAAGCTAATCTGCTTCAGGGGGGGCAACAATCGCCCCCGAGTAATGCGCTTTGTGAACCAGGCGTTCGCGGGGACGGATATCAGGCCCCGCGACTACATGGCCAATGTCACAGAGCGCATCGACTTTCTAAAGCAGAAAGTCTATGCATGGGCAAACCGTATTCGCCGTTACAGAGAGCGTGTGGAGCGATTCCAGCAGAATCGCCTTTTTCAAAGTGACCAAAGGAAGGTGTACCGAAAGTGGGAGGAAACCAACCTTCGTACGCCCGACACGCAGCCGCCGGATGCTACTGCCATGACTGACTTCTGGCGTAGCATCTGGTCGATGCCTGTCGGACACACCGAGGGGAGTTGGATGAGTGTTATCGAGCGTGAGTGCGAGTCCATCGAACCTATGGGGGCAGTTACCATCAGCCCCGATGACGTAAGTTGTGCCATCCGCACGGCCCAGAACTGGAAAAGTCCTGGGCCGGATGGATTGCACAACTTCTGGCTAAAATGGTTTCGATGCTCGCACTCCTGCTTGGCAGCACAATTTCAACAAGCCCTCGAGCTTGGTTCTCTCCCACCTTCCTTAACAACTGGTGTCACCTTTCTGCTCTATAAGTCCGGTAGTACCACGGAAGCGAAGAACTACAGACCCATCACATGCTTGCCTACACTCTACAAGCTCCTTACATCCATTTTGAGAGCAAAAATCAACGCGCACATTGTCGCAAACAATATTTTAGCCTCTGCTCAAAATGGATGTAGGGTTGGGTCCCGTGGTACTAAAGAGCTCCTCCTCATAGACATGACCATCTGCCAACAAATCCGGCGGACCAAGGGGGCCCTCTCAGCCGCTTGGATTGACTACAAGAAGGCCTATGATTCGGTGCCTCATTCATGGCTGGGGAGGGTCTTAGAGCTGTACAAAGTTGATGCAGCTTTGAGAGCCTTCCTAAGCGCGTGTATGGGGCAGTGGACCACAGTCCTTCGTCAACCAGGAGGCGGGGATGACCAACCTGGCCCACAGGATTTTATAAGGATTGAGCGAGGAATCTTTCAGGGCGACAGTCTGAGTCCGCTATGGTTCTGCCTAGCTCTGAATCCCCTCAGCACCCTGCTGAAGGATTTGGGACTAGGTTGCCGGCTTCGGAGAGAGGGTGAAGTTATTTCTCACCTTCTGTACATGGATGACCTCAAATTATTTGCACCAAATACCCAAGGCTTGTTGGAGCTACTGAAAACCACCGAAGTCTTCAGTAGTGCCATCAACATGGAGTTTGGTGTCGATAAATGTGCGGTTATGCATGTACAGCGGGGGAGGGTTGTAAATTCAACAAATTTACAACTTTCTGAGACAATGTCTTTCAGATCTATCTCTGAATCAGAAACCTATAAATACCTTGGTATGTCACAGTCGTTGGGTATTGAGGACGAGGGTATTAGACGGTCGGTGAAGGAGCGCTTTTTCAGTCGGCTCACAAAAGTCCTTAACAGTCTTTTGTCAGGAGGCAACAAAGTGCGCGCCTTCAACGCCTGGGTAATGCCCCTCCTCACATACTCCTTTGGCATACTAAGGTGGACTCAGACCGAGCTGGACGCCCTGGATCGGAGGGTCCGATCACTGCTCACCACACATCGCATGCTACACCCACGCTCGTCAGTTATGAGATTGTACATCCCACGGAAGTGTGGAGGCCGAGGCTTCCTAAACGCCAAGGATCTCCACAACCGCGAGGTGTACAATCTCAGGAATTATTTCCTTAACAACGAGTGTGGGATGCATCGTGATGTGGTGGCAGTAGACAGGAACCTCACGCCGCTCTCCTTGGCAAACGAGAACTGGCGCAAACCTGTGGTACTAAGTACTGCGGATCGCAAGGCGGCATGGGAGAATAAGGTGCTACACGGGCGGTTCTACAAGGCCCTCACGGGACCCGATGTGGACCTGCTCGCGTCGGTGAACTGGTTACGATTCGGGGACCTCTTCGGAGAAACCGAGGGTTTTGCCTGTGCAATTGCGGACGAAGTGATGATGACGAACAACTATCGGAAATATATCCTGAAGGACGGTACGGTCGACATTTGTCGGGCATGCCGCCGTCCCGGAGAGTCACTCAGGCATATCATTTCCGGTTGTTCTCATCTTGCTAACGGTGAGTACTTGCACAGACATAATCTCGTAGCCAGGATTATTCACCAGCAACTTGCTCTTCTATACGGCCTTGTGGACCGCGAAGTACCGTACTACAAGTACTTACCTGCACCTGTTCTCGAGAATGGTCGTGCCACGCTCTATTGGGATCGATCTATCATCACTGACAGGACTATTGTCGCCAATAAGCCTGACATCGTGCTGATAGACCGATCGCAGCGCCGGGCCGTGCTCGCCGACGTCACCATCCCCCATGATGAGAATCTCGTGAAGGCCGAGAAGGACAAGTCCAGCAAGTACCTAGACTTAGCTCATGAGATTACCGACATGTGGGATGTTGACTCGACGATCATTGTTCCGATAGTTGTGTCAGCGAACGGTCTCATAGCGAAGAGTCTCGACCAACACCTAGAGAGACTCTCGCTGGGTGGTTGGATCAAGGGTCAGATGCAGAAGGCGGTGATCTTGGACACGGCGCGGATAGTCCGCCGGTTCCTCTCTCTGCAGCCCTGACCACCGGTAGCTTGGGCCTTGCCCCGCTGCTGGCGGCACCCTAGGTTAGGTTTTTTATAATGTGTTTATATATTTTTGTTATGTTTTGTAAGTGTTTTTATATTTTACTTTTATACTCACATTGTAAAATCCTAACCTAAGACCCTAATTGAATAAAAGAGTAATAATAATAATAAATTCATTTATTTCAGATACATGATCCATAATTACACAATTAACACATAAAACACACTCAATATGTACATTAAAATTAAAATTAGAATCAATAAAAAATAAATTAATAAAAAATAATAACATTAATTTAAAATTAAAATTAAAACTAAAATTACATGGTCAGTTAGACGCCCTGTGCAGCTTATCCCAGTGAAGCTGGAAAGGGCCGTCTAGGCGCTCTGCCACCGTCTGAAGGAGGCTATTCGGGCTGCCACGCAGGCGCCTCACCAAGGACGCAACGCGCTTGCGCATTATGGCATGGAAGCCATCTGTACGTCTCTCGCAAAACATCCCCGATGCACTGCAATAGCGCGGCAGCCCCAAGAGCATCCTAAAGCTATTATTATATTGGACGCGTAGGGCGCTGAGAGCTCGTTGTGTGTAGTTGATCCATAGGCTGCAGGTGTAAAACGATTGACAAAACGCCTTAAAAAGGGTAACCTTAGCTTCTTTAGTACACCTTGCAAACCTACGAATCAACATATTGCTCCTTACTGCGAGCGCCCTACGCTCCCTCTCCACATCTTTGTCGTCCCCCAGACTCTCCGTGACCCAGTGTCCAAGGTATTTAAATTCCTTAACAATACTAAGAGGTGTGTTGGCCAGTTTAACCGGCGGCACGCGTGGGTAATGTTTGGTACCCGCTTTAAAAACCAACATCACGCTCTTAGATGTGTTGTACCTAAGCCCGTGTGATTTGGCATACTGTTCACAGACACTGAGCATCTTGTTGAGAGCGTTGACCGATGGGGCCAGCAGCACCATGTCATCTGCATAACTAATGTTATTCACAAAAGTGCCATCCACTGAGCATCCTACCATGGTGCCGCTGAGCTCCCTAATCAACCTGTCAACGTACAAACTAAAGAGCCTGGGCGACGACAGGCCACCCTGTCTTACACCGCATTCCAGCCTGTATGAGACTGACAGCGAATTAGCCCACCTGACAACATTTCTCTGATGATTGTACCAGTATTTAAATAACTCAACCAACTCACTGGGTAGGCGTGCATCCTCGTACAGTTTCTGCCAAAGTTTATCGTAGCAAACCAAGTCGAAGGCCTTTGACAGATCGAGGAAGCACGCATACACAGGTGTTTCCCTGTCTGTGTAGTATCGCACAGTGTGTTTCAGGCAGAGAACTGCTGTCTCTGTAGAAAGGCCGGCTCTAAATCCGAATTGTGCATCGTGCAGAGCCAAATGTCTCTCCAGTTCCCTGTCCAACACACTGTCCAGTACTTTAGCCACAATCGTGGCCAACGAAATGGGTCTATAATTATTTATGCTACCAACATCTCCCGTTCGATTCTTGACTATGGGCACTACCACAGTTTTCATCATGTCGTCAGGTAGGTATGTATGGCTCACGCAGAAGGTGAAGAGCATGGCTAGCACTCTCGGCAGATGTGCTCCGGCGTTCTGTAAATGCTCTATACTCAGAGAATCATGTCCTGGTGACTTACCGCGTCGCATGCCCTTCACGATTGCGGCCACATCCTTCGCTGTGATTCTCATACGTAAGCCTTCTGCCCCCCGCTCCACATGTGGCGCCACCACGCCAGCACCTGGTTCTGACTCGATCCGAAAGTGGTTACTGAAAAGCTCGGCAATCTGCAAGGGATCACTAACACCCTCGACGCTCACTGGGAGACCGGCCTTGGGATTCAGTTTGCTGGTCTGTTTCCAGAAACTAGGAAAATCCTTATTGAAGTGGTGCGTTGCTATAATATCCATTTTGATTTGTTCAGCATTATCCTGGCACCACTTGAGCTTCCGCTTGAAGGTTTTCCTAGCTTCGACCATTACCTTGTGCAAAGCGCCATCCCTAGGCTTACCATAGGCATTAGGCAACCCAATTTTGAAATGCCAGTCTAGCCTCCCTATGAGTCTGTCGAACGTGTTTATTCCACCCTACGACTGGCCTCCTTCGACTAGAAACCACCTTACGAGAACTCAGAATTGCTGCGTCCCTCAACGTATTTACTATATTGTCATACAACCTGTCAATTAATAGCCTATGATTTAAATTACTACACAATATATCAGTACAATTTATAAGATCATTCGGAAAATCAATTAATTTAAGCCTATCATTACAATATTTATTAAAAAATGTCAACTGGTCAGGAGTTCTAGTCCCCCACAAAATTTTATTTTTCATATTACAGTCAATGTCATTTTTGGGTATAATTAATTCTAAATTACACTTGATTTCTAATGGGTGATGGTCGGACCAATAAACGTCATAATGGATCTTAGTATCTGACACTGTTTTCCAAGCCGCTTCAGTCACAACGCAGTGATCTAACCAGCTTTTAGTTCCATTAATGTCACTTAAATACGTATATGAGTCCGATTCATAACCCAATATTTCTATATCTGCACACTTCCAATTTTGATCAACACATAAATGTTCAAGTTCATTGCCAAATCTCCTTCCAGGATGTGCATTAAAATCTCCTAGTATGAACACGGAGTCTATTTGACACTCTTCTATTACCGCGGCTATTTCACCTAAACACTCAGTAAATTCATTTAATGTCTCCGCCGAGTCAGTAGGCATGTATACTGAGAACACTAAAAGAGCGCGCTCCGGTAGCACTATTTTAATAGCCGATATCCGCACACTTTTACACGGCACTACCGAAACAGATGTAAACAAGGTCTTACGCCACAACAGCGCGACGCCGCCATATGGCCTTCCCCGCAGTAGCCCGGCTCCCGTGTCCACCGCCGACTTCCCGAAGTAGGCAAAATCCTTATCAACATCCCCTAAAAATGAAATGCTTTCAGGTGTCAGCCAAGTCTCCTGTAGTGCCATTATATCCGCCTGTTTACATAACGACCTAACACAGTCAACAGAACGGGTTATAGATCTACAATTAAAACTAAGTAATTTTATTTCAGTTCGTTGTGACTGGGACGTTGTGATCTCTTTTTAATTGGTGCATGTCATTTACTGGTCCATTTGCATTTTTAGATGTGTACATGTTCCTATCAAAATAAATAAACCGACGAAATTTAATTCCCTCGGGCCACATAGCGTTATCTAGAAATAACGATAACTTGGTGTGTGGTACAAAAATCTTGTAAGCGTCGTAGCGTTTTTGTGTGCTCATATTAATTTTCTTCAGAGACACAGATTCGCCAGTCCTCTGCTTTATATAGTCCTGTATATCCTTCTCACTAGTATCTTTATGTACATTATTAATAAATAGAGGAATTTGGAAGTTTGCCGCTTTGAATTGTCCACCCACTTGTACCATAGCTTTTCCTTCGTTTCCCTTAAATAGATTCTGCCTTCTTCGCTTTTTTCTATTCACCACATGCTCCCAGTCATTTTCATTTACTTTATTCAGATTTAGCTCTTTGTTGTCTGTATCGACTGCTCCCGCATACGTTTTAGACTTGGACCATACGCTATCCTCCGGTAGATATTGTGACGTCGCCTCTTGCGTCGGCTGATGCGCGGGCGCACGTATTTCGCTCTCGCTCTTACGCTGCACGTGAGGCGGGCCGTCAGATGCACTTACTTCGCACACGGTAGACTGAGACAACACACTGGTCTCTGCATGCACAGTTAATTGGCTCCTCTCCGCTAACTCGTTTGCGCCGCTCGATGCATTGTATTCATGCTCGCAATTTTTTTCTGCACTGAGGGGTAGAAGTCCTATTGGCCCACTATTGCAACAGAAACTACTATTTGCAATGGCGCCGCCGCGTTTTCGGTTGATATTTAAATCTTTTATATTGATCTTTTCGGTTGATATTTTAAATTAATGTCATAAATCATTCAAGGTACCTATTTAATATTTACATTACAGTATAGCTGCTTAGTTTGCATAGTTGAAGCCACTTTATTCACCGGTCACGATCGCCGTGCTGGAGTATTTCATCCACTCACTGCATCTAGCTGAAGAATTTTTAATTTTGATTTAAAAGGCTTGAATTGAAAGCGTATTTAAATTTGTATTTCACTGTAAAAAAATACCTACAGTCAGACCAAGAAAGGTCTGCAGCGGATTTGATAGCCCACGCAGCGCAAGTGTTATTTTAAACGTCAAACTTCTATGAAATTATGACGTATAAATAACACTTGAACTGCGTAGGCTATCAAATCCGCTGCAGACTTTTATTGGTCCGACTCTACCTCGCGCGTAAGAATACTGAAAGTCGGCCCGTGAGTGTATCGTTTACTTATGATAATATCATCATCTGATGATTCTTCATCAACATCAGAGATTAGAAGCAACTGCACTTCTTTATATTTAATAGTTTATTGTGCTCAATCAACGGTTTTCATAGATCTTCCGATAATGACTCGATTCGTGATTCGCTGCGGAAGAGTAGCTAACGGATCTACGAGCAATGCGCAGTTTGAAAGAATGCGTATTTGTTGTAGGTAGTTAAAGCTGCATCTAATTGCGCGTTTACAGTGCCTAATTCCACCTACCTACTCAACCTACTCCATCTATTCTACCTACTACTACTACTATTACTACTACTACTACTACTACTAGAAAGGAAGGAGTTCTAGAACGACGACCGGCAATTAAATTATAATTGCTAGGCCCCGTCACATGCAGCGTGTCGCTTATTGAGCCCGATCGATAGCTGTTAACGTTCGATGACAACTTGATGCATTGTTTGAATCATATTTACTTTTTCCAAGGTGTTTTTACTTAGCGCTTTTGATCTGTTTTATTTTATTCGGGTGACTTAGAACCCTTGCAAATTGCGTGTCGCTTAAAAGATGACTTACTTACCTACGCTAGACCGGGCCGTGCCCGGGCCGAGGCATCCGACATGTCATTTTCTATGACGGGTTATCGGTGATCACGTGGTGCTTTCCATAGAAAACGACGCGCCGGAAGCTCCGGCCCGTTTCCGGCCCGGTCTAGCGTGAGCGTGAGTCAACCTTAATAAGTTGTCCAATCGATAGTTTATACCGCCATGTCTATTTACATAATTGTAATGATGACATTGATTCACGAGGCAAAGTTCAATAGGCAGAATAGGCTAAATAAAAATCAAACGAAAACCGAAAATGCGCGAACTTTCATTCTATATTTATTCATTTTCTTGTACGTTTAGTAAATGTACTTCTTTCTTTTCTTCGCTTTAATTAGGTTTTTGCTATTAAAAAAAAGCTATTAAAATAGGTTTTTGTAGCGTATTAAGTAGCAGTGATAACCAGACTCCATTAGATTCAAAAAAGTTAAAATCGTGTCATATTCTAATCGGCAAACATTTGGTAGTAAAGTTTTATGAAGCGTGTTATTTTGTTCAGCATTAACTACCTATGTAACTGCATGTATATAATGGGTAGGAGGTAAGTATCATTTCATTTATGGTAACTCCATATTACCTGCTTCAGTATGAATATAATAGTTGCAGCAGTCCTTCGGGTGCTAAGCATGAAACACTTGCACAAACTTGCCGGGAAAGCAGGCCGGAGCCGGGCCGGAAGTCAACAGATCGGCGCTGTTCTGCCGGAAATTGGTAGACGTTGACGAACCTCCGCCTTTATCCGTGGAAAGATCAAATGAAATATAAATTAGATTGGTAGCGACACTGCTACGCAAAGGACCCATTTTTTTTTACTTAGAATCAGCAATTTGGTTATTATCAAACTGCACAACGGGACTTCGTTCGATCGTTTTCCGACGTCGGAAACCTGAAACGTCGGAGGTAAATCTTAAAACTTAAATACGCGATTAAGTCCCGTTGTGCAGTTTGATAATGTTTAATAATCGTAAAAGTTTAAATCAGAATTTGGTTATTTGCACCATTATTCAGAAGAAAGCGTTAACGAACGAAATAATGCAATATTGCAACAGAGCAGAGGCCCTAAGCATTGTATTTATGTGTTATGTGAGAGGTTGATTGTTAACGTGTTTATCGATAAAAGACTGTTGCCATTTTTCTGCAAAAGCTCCGAATTGTCCTATTTGGTTGCGAATTTTTGTAAACTTCGTATACATTTTGTCTTAGATGTTTGGTGTTAGGTATGAATTTAACTTAAGTACCTTAAATTTAAATTGTAGAGCTAGTTTCTACCTATACCTATAGTCAGTCATTGGGAGGCCTTATGTCCAACAATCGGCTTCTTTTGGCTGACAACTTCCTATGAATCTCAATGTAAACAAAAACATGCGTAAGTTACAAAGCGAAATAAATGTCATACGAAGAAAAAACAAATAAAGAAATAAAAATATTTTCATACAAAGTAATTTAATTTGTTATTAGAATATGCGTAAGTTATAATTTTATTGATTAAATATACTTTTAAAGAACTTGTACGGCGAATCAGTGCAAATTATTTATCACTTACTTTATCAATCCAATACCTATCCGATTTTGTCGTTGTCGTAACAGAAGCCAAGTATATAATTTATCACGAGCCAGCTCTACCAGTTACCGGATGTAGCGATTTGGGGTCAACTGAGAAATAAGGAGGAGTAGGGCATTCAACTTTACCATCATTAATCAATATCGTGACTACTTTGAAAAAAAAAATAACTCTTAACTTGTTCTGTTAATCAAAAGAATAATGTGGTAACTATGTATGGGATGCATACAGAGTTACTGCGTTTTAAATTTGAGTAGCAGTGCGAGATACGAGATTTTTTCTAAGTAGTGACGATATAAGATTTGAACGTTGCAATTTTAAAGCAAAAATACAAAATAAATTGGTGAAAAAACATTAACCCATAAAATCGTCCAATATCTAAATGTAGGTTTAAAAATTACTTTGTGATGACAAAGATAAAATAAAGACAGGTATTTCTCTAAAATGTTAATGAAGGAAGTTTTGCGTAAATATTATACTTTCGCTCTAAAATATAATTTTTACATATCAAAAAACGCGTTGTAGTTTGTAGGTAGGTACTAATTCATGCTAATGCTGTCAAAACATGCCCAAACAGCGAAGCAGAGATTGTGTACGAGTAGGAATGTAAATTCACTTTGAAGCCGAGTTTAATATTTATGACCCATTGTAACATTCGTAGGCGTAGATAGCATCGCAGTGACGGTGCAAGTACTGTACTAATGATATTTTTTCAGCCCCTAATAGCGGGGTTCATACCGACCGCCCTTGCCCTGATTACACCTGTAGATAAAGAACAATATACTTACTTACTCAGGCACGCATTTAGGTAATGGGTTGAAAAGCTCTTTGATTCGTCGTCTTTGAAATTTCGCTTTGATAGCACACACCTACCTTCATTTGCGTGTTTTAATTTTCGGTAAGAACTCAACCCCTTTAAAGTTGATTAAAAAGAGTTTATACGAATCGTTCAGGATTTTTAATTTTAATTTTTTTTTGCCTGTGAGAAAAGTATAACAACGATCTTCTGACGCTGAGCTTTTGAGCTGTTATTTCAGATTCAGATACCCATTTAATATTATATGCGTTATTATTTATACATATGTGCGGTAAGAGAAGAGTCGTGGGATATAAGGGAACCAATACATTATATCACTCTTCTCTTTCCGCACAAACTATAACTGCCTTTTCGGTCTTTCTTTGATGGCTGTATATGAAAGCTTGTGCTTAGCAGTGAGACGTATATCTGCCGATTTAAATAACATAACTCCCGTGAGTCACGGACATATTTCTAGGTATACAGGGTGTCCCTAGCCATTGGACAAAGCCGAAATGTACATATGCATTAGGGTATTTAGAACCAGTATTTCTTCTTCGTCGGTATCACTCTTGACAGAGTGGTCGTGGTCATCACTTCAGGTGTTGGTGGCAAGCTTCACAACACGTCGCCACTCTTCTCTGATAGCCGCCTTAGAACCAGTATACAAAGTATCATAACAATCGGTGTAGCGGTTACGAAGAAATTAACAAATTACGATTTGTTTACTTTGGAGCAACCTGTATGTGTAAGTAGCTCCTGAGATAATAAATAGTATGAAACCTTCTTCGACCGTTTTGATTGTTTTTTATTATTTATGACATTAATAAGATTCTGACTTTTGACAAATGTCATCATTGCCGCACATTTTCAAACAAATTGTCAAAAGCACTGCCAATGATTAATACAGTATGTTTCTTTTTGTTGTCGATTATTGGAAATAACTTTTGTTTGAAAATTTATTTTTTATCTTTTGTTTCAATAAAAAAAATATTACACTTTAAACTCTCGCGTTTTGTACACAAATGAAATTATATCGCGGTAGACCCGTTTGTGTAATTAAAAACATATTACCGTTAGAGCATTTCTGAGAAGTAACCCTACGTGGGATTACTTCTCAGAAATGCTCAGCCCGCAGGGTTTGTCCAATGGCTAAGGTCAACCTGTATGTTAAAACGCGAGTGACCGGTTTTAATATATTTAATATGTAGGTAAGTAGGTATGTATATCTGCCGACAAAAAATATAGGTAAACATGTATTCATCAATCAACCTTAACGTCCCTCTATGGAGCACATGTCCTCTCTCACGAGGGGATTTAGAATATAGTGCCCATGATAGTTCAATACAGATGGGTGTGGATAGGTTAATAAAACGAAACAAATATTAGTCTCCAGGTATCTGTTGAAATAGCAATAAAATAAACCCTTTCACACGACATGCTCGGTCGGTGTGTCCCGTTCCGGGGCTAAATGCGGGCGCAGCTCGTTGGCTGAATAATTGAAAGCTTCAGCCATGAAAAATGTATCTGCGGCTAATTACCACGCGCACGAACGTCCCCGGAATAAAATAAATCCGCACACGGATGTGGTTCGATCAAGCCGCCTAATAGCCTGTTCCATACACACATAGTTAAAACTTCAAAATATTTGTTAATATATTCTAATTTAATATAACGGAAATGAACTTTGTTATTACAAGTGTAGGGCTTTGTATTATACTGAAAATAATTCACCATGGCGTTGAATGTACGGTAGCTCATGATGTTTCGCGTTGACAGCATTCAAACAGGGTAAACATTTTTATCTAGCTGCACAACAATTTTACGAAATTATAAGTCTAAGTGTTACGTAGGCCGTAGGCGTCGAAAGTCCTCACTTAATATAGTTAAAATGCAAACAATGGATTTTTTTAGAACCAACCCAACAAAGACATCAGTTTTCCACACAAGACTTCAGTGTTTGTCCATACATAGATTAACCCAGTTTTTGCGATGACTTCGCGTTAACCGTAATGGAATTATTATTGCAGTCCCGCGGGTGAAATATCTCGCATCATTACCTACGTCGAACAACAGGTACAACACTAAAGTTCGTGTCGTGTTTGACGCTAGTATCGTACAACAGGTATTAGAGGTACAACATTTTTCCTAGGAATTTTTAATGCTCAATGAAGTTTTAATCAATGTTCTATCTATAAGAAGATTCTTGGGATTTTCAAGCAGTATTTCAAATTGAATTGGAAATGGCCTGCAATAAATAGTAACTCAGTTTTTTTTTTGGTTTGTTAGGAAATCTTAGGATATATGATCTTGAATCTTCCTGATATACTTTTATGTCGGGATTATTCCCGGGTAGAATCTACAGTTGTATTTGATCTATTTGGTCGTCCTATTTCGTGGCGATAATCAAGCACATTTTAGTAGAACATACTATAATTTAGTTTGTTGTTTGCAGGCTAAATTCGTATGTAACAGATGTTTCAACATTTATTTTACGGTAAATAGTTGGGATATGTACCTGTATTTATGTACTGTTGTTTATCCCAATTGTCTCTTAGTAAAAGTAAATACTATAGTAAATACGTTAAATTCTCACGTAAGGTACACATTTCTACAAATTAAACTGAACGTTATTGAGAGTCCACGTTTGAGATATTTAAACTGTATTTAGCTTTAATTTCATTTACATAATACATCAATCCTCCAAAGTTGAACATTTGCAAATTAAAACATTTACTGGCAGCGCGATCTACGTACTACGAACGTAGCCGATTAAACATGTTTTCCAATTTAGAGCGAAAGGCGCCTACGAGTTGAGAACCCGCCTAGCGGGTCGCTGGCAGTGAATGTGATATTTGTTTGTTCCCCAAACTTTGTTTCCGTACCGTACCGTGCGATCTGCCATGCCTAGATTTTATAAATGGAGCAACGAGTCCCGCAGGTGACAAGTTGTGCTTGCTTAGTATACATAAAAAAAAATAACTGATGTAGTCTACCTACTCTACACCAAATTTTGATGCAAAAGTGAGGAATAAGCAAAATTTTAACAAAAACTGAGTATATATAGTACGTATTTTTTTTATTGTTTGTTTTCAAATTCCATACCTACCCTAGACTCTTACTTCGCTCGTGTCGCCAAGCACTTAATCGCTTCCTGTGAGTCAACTTCAAATTACGATTTACGTAAATAAAGTTTCCCTGCTCCGTGTCAACTCTTCCCCTCAATAATATTGGCAGAATGCAGGTTATGTTAATTTTGTGTTTTGTGTTTTCGTCCTTACAGTTGCATTTGCATTGGCCAGTGCCTTACGCAGGTGTTTTCGAGTGTAGTCATTACCGACGAAGGCGAACATTCGCTATTAAAACTCAGTAGGAATCTGAAAGCTAGAGTGACATAAATGATGTCAACGTTTATGCAATTTTAGCGTTTAAACTTCAGCAATAAGCAGGATAATTTAGAAAATAATTTAGTACATAATGCGCAAGTTAGTTACTTCATAGGTAAAAATTTCAAAACAATCAATGCAAACTTAAATATTTAGGTAAGTATCGCTTTATTTTTTGCGGGGTTAGAAGCAAAGTTTAGACAGCATTTTTTCCTACAAGAACTTGAATAAGAAACGTTTTAATTAAGTTACTAGTAAATATCAGGCAGAAGGACCAGCTTCTTTCAATTATTTTCGGGTAAATTAGAATTTTACCTCGTTAAAAATTTAATTTGTTACCCCGTACCTACTGTAATACGTAATACCGAAGGATTTTCTTTAGAATACTTTAATTTAAAGTCTAGCCACTTATTTACGTATTTAAGCCATACAAAATATACATATAATAGTCATTTATAAATAATTTTTGTTTTAAATTTAATAAGGAGCAATTGTTATGACTGTTCGACTCCAAATAATTCGTAAAGTTCATGTTCAACTAAATTAATGATAGCAGGACGAAATTATCGATCCTGTTCATTTCCCTATTTGCAAAGGAGTTTTTGTATTTAAAAAGCTGGCATGTCCGCGGGAAGGGGTCTCGCAGTGGAGGGCGCGGTCGGTAATGGCCTCACGCACCCCAGCTTCGAGGCCCAAGGCACTCGCGCTGCTTACCACCACTTCACCACAGGCTATCCAGAGTATCCAGTATTGCTGTGACCTCGTATTATGTATGGTTCTTACGACTCTCAAAGTCAAGTTATACCAGAAAAGAGCTCACAAAATCTAAACTTTTTTTATGACAGATAACACGGAAACCAACTTTTTAAATTTGCCCGGATGCATAGGTATGAATGAACCCTTAACCTCAATCCGCGACCGGCACTTATCCGCCTTCGTTGCCCGGACAATGTGGGAGACTTGACAAGGGTACGGGGAAAACTCGTCAGAAACTGTTGATATAGATTACAGAAGAGCGCGAAAAGTGAATATAAATACATCACCTTGAACTGTTTGGGTGTCGGAGGGATTTCCCTTTTATTTGGCGCACGCGAACGTATTGCGTGACCGACTGGAATCGCACCCCTCGCGGGGTCAATGGACTGCGTTTGAGGCGAACACATTTAGGATCATTAATAAGATTACGATATTTTTAGTTTAACATGAAAATATGTTCATGAATTGTTTTAGTAAACAGGGACCTTACTCCTATGCCACTTGAATACCTAACTTTATATTAAATATAAATATATAAATATTGGGGACATCTTACACAGATCAACCTAGCCCCAAACTAAGCAAAGCTTGTACTATGGGTGCTAAGCGACGATATACATACTTATATAGATAAATACATACTTATATACATAGAAAACACCCATGACTCAGGAACAAATATTTTGTTGGCAGGAACATATATATTATGTTGATCTGTGTTCATCACACAAATAAATGCCCTTACTGGGATTCGAACCCAGGACCATCGGCTTCGCAGGCAGGGTCACTACCCACTAGGCCAGACCGGTCGTCAAATTATTATGTCCATCTTAGTCCTAGCTGGCTAAATCCTACTACGAGATTTCAAATGACTGTTAAAATGTAGGTTTAGGTCTTCAATTTATCTTTAATTTTTTCGCCTTGTATCCGTCTGGCTGTCGTTTTCGTCACATAAGTTTACATAGTCTTTCATGTTGATATCATGTTTCACATACATCGTTGCTTTATGCATGGAGTAAATATATAAGTATAATTTCCACAGTGTCGACGAGTTTGTAGTTACATTCATTTAAAATATGCCACAAAACTGTTTCTAATAAACTTTAAGCCATTTTTCTTAGTTTCTCAAATAATAAAATTGCCATAAGCAACCATATACATACTTCGTCTTTGACTTGGCGGCAGAGGCAGCAAGTTATTAAAATCAATTCTGCTTACGCTGCCAATTCCAACACCTACGATTACAATTAATATTAATTTCATTATTTCGTCGGAACTCATATTAAAGTCAAAAAATCAACAACGCACCATAAATCCAATAAAACAGAATGAATATTTTTCAACTTTACCTCCATAACAATTTAAAAAATATAACTACGCGTGTTTGAGTAGACCTTTTTACCGCTAACGTTTAGATGAAATATTTTAAATGTTTTTATTTGTGTAGTTAAATTTATAATTAAAAATTATTGAATGTATTATTTATTAAGTTCATGTTGATTTTATACAAATAAAACTGCAAATTATAGCAAACATTGTTTTTTGTTTTTTTTTATAGGCGTAGTGGCAGAGTGTCATTACGAACCATAAAGCAAATACTGCCTCTAGTTTTTTTTAATGGATGAATGCCACGATGCTGTGTCACAAATATCTGTGAAATGAAAATTAAAAAAGAGGACTTTGCCGGCCTAGGCCTGCAAGATGTGTATGAAATTCCATTAACGACCTTTTGTCCTAGCCGCACCTGAAACGTCATACTTCGCAGCCTATTATAAGGAACATAACATTAATATTTCATTGCTTGTTTGAGAAAACATTATTATTTAATGATATGGACGGGGCTACCGGGGTATAATTTAATTATTTTTACCTAAACATCCTTATTGCTATGGCATGCACCTTTTATATCCTTCTTAAAGGATGTAATAACCCATTTACGGCTGTTGAACCGAGGATCCTTTAAGGAGATCAATGCTTGTTTAAAGAATATCTTAGCTAATCATGGTTTTAATTAAATGTAACTTTCCTTTGTGACAGGAGTATCCCTGGTATACATCCTGGCGGTGCTGCCGGGGCTGCTGCCATGGGGCGGCGGCGGCGGCGCGTGGTTCCTGTCGCTGTGCCACCTGCTGGGCGCGCTGGCGCCCTGGTGCGGCTCCTTCCTCTACCACCTCTTCATGAACCACGCGCGCGGCGAGCAGCTCTACCACCGGCTGCTTCAGCTCGACATGCTCGGCATCTGGGTCAGTCAGAGCATAGGTCAGTACATATTATTATGAATAAATTGTTTAGAAAAATAATTATAAGTATATGCAGCTCGCTGTACGAACGTCATGATCGTCGTCGTGTAGTTGCCAAAATGCCATGGCGATGTGATTTACAATAAAGCAAAAGTTAATTTTGCTAAAAAAACAATATGAATTTGAGATGTAATATTGTTTATTAATTAAACAGGCCATCAAAAGAAAGGAACCGTTTGTCCGCATAATCAAGAACGCGATCTTAATTTCTGATGTAAAGACTTATTTAAATACCTACCAACGCCTTAATGTCAAATGTCCACTTTCGTTTTGATATCCGAATACATAAATCTTTTTTTTAGTTAGGTACGTCAAGTCATTCTGGCTAAGAACTCAAAAATGCTTGAAAATCCAAATGGCAAATGGCGTTCTAACCTTTTTTTTTTATGATAAACCTAATCAAGATGCAGGATGGACCTCATTGTCTTCCTTCCGATCTGCAATGAGATCAAAAGGAAGATAAATAAGAGTCATTTAATTCCAAAGAAAGTGACAAGCGAACACTCCGACAAACAGGACAAGCTAACCTAGCAACTTATTGAATTACGGAAGTATTTTATCCAACGTGAATTTTCTATTCCTTACAAAATACCTTCAATGAAAAGCGCAACGGACCGAAAGCGGACGTAACTTTGCGATCTAATTGTCGAAATCATGGGTCCGCTTTATTTTCAACCCTTGGGCACAGCACAGTATACTAAAGTGTAACCAGTACCGTCATTTCGTATATTACCTATTCTTGTCTCGCGCGGTTAATTAATAAAAAAATTCAAAAGTCATAAGTTTCCCGCCCGCAGTTGCAAACTTATGACCGGATCGAAGGATATAATTACATTAGTGTGACTCCTTTCCTTTACCTAAAAGTGGGTCTTCAATTGTCTTAAAAATTCGCAAGACGGTGAGAATCGAGTGTCGCCTCTATGATTGATTTTTTTTATGAATTATGAAGTCACCGCCACTGTCAGTGCAAAAAAGATAATTTAATTTTAACTTTTCCGAGGAAATGCCGCCAGCATCCTTGGTACAATCATACAATGCCTCAAGGGCCTATTTTAGATTTAAGCCAGTTATTAATTTCGTTTAGTAGTACCACTGTATATATATTCTATGTAAATAAATGATTAAACAATTTAACTGTAAACTTTTCTAACTTTAAATATAAACTGTAGCTAACCAACCATTCTTTCTCTTTTTGCGATAAAAAACGGGTATCACTGCTCAAGTCGTAAAACAAACGTAAAGATTTTTTAATTTTTAATAAGCAGAAACGTCTGCGAACGATGCTATTAAGCTTAGAATAAATTTAAAAGTGGAAAAATTACTGTCTTGGATGAGACTTGAACGCACGGCCTCTGGATCCTCTCTGGATCGATACTCCAGCGCTCTGCCATCTGAGCCACCAAGACCTCATCCATAGCCAGCAAATCTTTCCACCATATTATAGGTCAACATAAATATAATATAACGAGTTGTATTATTTGTATAATTCGTAAATACTCCTACTTCGAGTAGAATACAATTAAACGGCATTTTTCCGTATACGAGCGGTGATTATTAGAGGGTCTACCGTGAACATCGAAAATCGATATTTCGTTATCTGTCTCTCTATCGCTCGAATATGAAAGAGGCACGTTACTCTCATAGGCTTCCAAAATTACTTTGTACTGACTGTTCTCCCAACTGTGTTTGAAAGAATCAATACTTGGTGGAATTTGAAACAACTTGGCGCTGACTCGATTTCACGCCTGTTTTGGTTCCTGGTCACCGTGTGCACGGAAGCGCAGGCGACGTCCATATTGTACGCTAATTGCTACATATAGCCTGAATAACTTAGTTTGTGCTACACTCGAGTTACCTACGGGACAGATTGGCTTGACTAACAAAATTAAGGGCTGTTTTGACTTGGTATGTATCATCTCCAAATAAACTAATAACATGTTATTTCAATATTAGTTTTTTTTATTATTATCTTGGATAACAAGAAGATATGTAGGACCCGCTTGATTAAATTTTAAGCACGCACAAGTAAGCAATATAGGTAAATTGATCGTGTTATTACGAGTAGGTACGCAATTTGTGCGTGCTATGAAAATCCTATGTACTTATGTTACACTCCAGGTTAATCCATTTAAGGGGCTACCCGAGGTTTTCATCGATTTTTGACAACTTTTGAATCGTATCTGCTATATACCTACTTTTGCACAACAGATATAGAATTATAAGGCAAATGGCTATCGGTTCTTCAATCTTTTGTCTACCGGATTTTGAATGAAATGAATGCTTATTTTTTTATGATTTTTTTAAACATTGTCTAAAAATACTTTTTTTATATCTCGATTGCTGTGAAAGATCTAACATATACGAAATCTATTTGGGTTCGTCTTTGACGTCTCTAAAAAGGGTTTTAATATTAAACTAATTAACACAAAAGTTATGGCCAGAAAACCAGTATTTTGGTCTAAAATTGTTCAAATTTGATGCCAAATATCTCGAAGACAATGAACTTTGAAGTAAATATGGAATACTATTTGCTTAAAGCTGTTGTTGTTAGTATGATAAGCTACCAAAAACATTACAAAACTAAGGCCCGTTTGTGTAATTAAATATGTGTACAAAACGCGAGAGTTTAAAGTGTTATAAAACTAAGGGATTCAGATCTATGGTCATTAGGGCATGGGATCCCCTTAACATCTTCAGGATAAGGATCTTTGGGATCGGGAAAACTGTACATTTTTACCTAAGATACCTAGGTATGGGGCCCAATACATTATTCCACGACTCTTCTCTTTCCGAACAGACTCTATAATTTTGAACATTCCTACATAATAGATTAATATTATCGCTTCGCGTGGGCAATACACAATTACACATATAGGTAGGTACTTACTTAAGAACTAGCTTCACTCTTGGTGGTTGTAGTGGTACACTTGTATTATCTTTTCGTTGAAGTTCCTTTGAGAATACACGACTGTTATATTTCCTTCGCTTTATTGTTCGACGTCCTAGTTCCTCGCACGATGTTCTGAAGCGACGCGAGACTTGTTTGCGGTGTTTTGTCCAGGGAATAGTACAGACCTACGTCTTAGATTGTAGGTAGGTATAGTATAGTACAATGGCCCAGTTTTAAGTTACGAAATACTTAGAACAACTCATAATACTGCATGACTTTTGTTGTCTATGCTTTAATCACCATATGGAAGAAATAAATGCATGGAAAATTTAAAAAATCTGTTGATGTATCCAATAACAACTACTTATCCTTATTTAAAAGTTTGTGGTTATAAGGAGTGAAAGATTCTTCCTCTTCTTCTGTGCAGGATGATAGGTATATCTGCAGCTGACTGTACACATACCTAACTGTAGATATGAATTAGCATATTTCCCTGCAGGCTAATACGGGGAGGATACGTCGGATGTCATTGACAGACACTAATTGGGTACCTAAAATTGTTATCGCCTTAGGTTTCAAAGGATCACACGTTCTATATTTGGATTGGATCTACGAATGGTCCCTCTGTGCCCTTTACCTTCCCCTATCTCCGAGATAAATTATTCTAAATGTAATTACCAACATTTCGACTGCCATCAAACTCTGACATCAAACGTCCATCTCACTTAATCAACGAGATCTTAGAGGCTCATTAATCGTAGGTAATTCATATCAAACGATTTCCGAATAAACTAATTTCCTTAATAACCAGGACGGATGACGCCGCTGAAATAAATTGTTTTAGGTGTACTCGTAATTTTAAATAGATATCATTCATTATTTTGTGGAAACAATTTCAATACAGAGTCTGTACATAAATAGGATTATTCTAGTTATACACACTTTTACATACTTTTCAACGAAGAATATTAGGCAGTAGATTATCGGTTAGGTAATATTTCTTGCTAGTTCACGCATATTTATTATGAACAGCGTACATTATGTTTACCTCTGTAGTGGAGTCGATGCTAAATATCCAAGTGAATATGACGCTAGGGTAAAGTTAAACATGCCCGATGCTCGTCTAGCATGAAAGAGCATCGTTTGACGCAGCGCAGTCCGTCGCCGGCAAGTACAGCGAGCCCTCGCCCTGCATGATTAATCACTAGATTAATTTAATTTAATTTTAATTTTAATTTTAAATTTTAATTTTAAATATTATAGGACATTCTTACACAGATTGACTAAGTCCCACAGTAAGCTCAAGAAAGCTTGTGTTGTGGGTACTCAGACAACGATATATATAATATATAAATACTTAAATACATAGAAAACAACCATGACTCAGGAATAAATATTTGTGTCATCACACAAATAAATGCCCTTACTGGGATTCGAACCCAGGACCATCGGCTTCACAGGCAGGGTCACTACCCACTAGGCCAGACCGGTCGTCAAAACTTACTAAAACTTAGTGCGAGAGGACGAACGTGCGCACTTAATTATAGTTAGTAAGTAAGTTCTGATATGACCCTTAATATTATGTTATTAAAGTCTAACTTCGGTAAACAATCGCTTTTGTGAGATTGAATTATAAATTATAAAACACTTTCGGGTCACGTGCGCCTTAGCGGCAAGAATATTCACGGCGTATTCTGATTGTAGTAACAGGTTATGGATTTAATCTAGATTTGCTATGATGATCCAGATCACATTCATTCTTGTACCACATTCATACGCCTCGCGTTCACTATCAAGTTATCAACCAACACTTTTAATATGCGTGCTACGCCGTAGCACGTAGCACCTTATTCCCGCTGCTCTCGTTAAAATTGTATTACTTTGCTTCAGACAAAAAATGATAAAATAATTTGTTTAGGAGCACAAACATAACCTCTGGCCGCATACACGAGAAAACTTGCCAAGATAAATTGCATTTTCGATTTGTCAAAATATAAGTAGGTAAGTAGTAGTAGGATTCAAAAAATGGCCAAGTGCAAGTCGGGCCATGCTCAGTATAGGGTGCCATATAGTTACCTTTCTGTCAGAATAGGCTAAAGTATAAGTATAAGTAAGTTGTATTATGTACATTGTACATTACAAGCATAAGGCAGTACATTCGCAGCGCTTTGGACCTACGTGTTTTTACTAACAACAAGAAGAGAAGACTGAATAACTCAAAGACGGCTGGGCGGATCATGTTCGCTATAGTTTTTATTGAAAGTATTTATTAAGTTTTTGTTTTACGATTTTTTTTTAATTTTTTTTTTGACCCATGATTCAAAAGTTAGATGGGGGCACATATTTTTTTTGTTTCGGACCGATTATTTTCGAAAATATTCACTTTATCAAAAAATGTTCGTTGGAAACCCATATACGTTTTGAAAGATCTATCCAATGATACCTACCCCACACCATTGAATTAAAGCGAAAAAAACTAAGATTTTCTTACCCTGCCTGTGAAGCCGATGGTCCTGGGTTCGAATCCCGGTAAGGGCATTCATTTGTGTGATGAACACAGATATCGTTGTCTGAGTACCCACAGCACAAGCCTTCTTGAGCTTACTGTGGGGCTTAGTCAATTTGTGTAAAAATGTGCTCTAATATTTATTTTATTTATTTATTTATTTCTTATGCGTAATAACCATTAAATTAATAAATTGTAGTACAATCCTGAGTACCGACATGAATATCCTGCGCAAAATGTACTCTAATATCATCCCCACAGGCCAGCGTGAGATGTTACGACACGTAACATTATACTCCTTTTAGTAACACGAGAATTCCCCGTCCATTGTCGCTGACATATTTCCGAGCCGTCTTTTATTATATTTTTCTCATCTCCTTCAGGATTTATTAAATTTACAAAGTTAAACGCGGGCACGGCGTTTATAGAAATAATTGCCTTGCCCGAATAACCCTTTTTCGTATGGCTACCAGAAAATAAACACAATACTTTGTACACCTCATAGAACGAAATCTTCAATAATGAGTTGTCAATAAAATGTATTTTTTCGTAATTTCTTTAGTTAATTGAGGATTTCATTTTAACGGAGACACCGCTTAATTAATTCCTTTTATTAGGTTTCCGTACCCAAAGGGTAAATACGGGACCTTATTACTAAGACACCACTGTCCGTCTGTCCCTTTGTCTGTCTATCACCAGGCTGACATCTCATGAATCGTGATAGCCAGACAGTTGAAATTTTCACAGATACAAAAAACAACAAAAAATACTAAAAATTACGGAACCCTCGGGGGGCGAGTCCGACTCGCACTTATCCGGTTTTTATTTATTCAATGCACGAGCATCCTAACCGCTTACAAGTTAAAGCTCAAACTTCAGTTCAGTCCAACCTTGAGAAGTCGGGAAAGAATGGTGATACGTTAACATAACACGTGTCTAAATAGTTACCTCCGCGGGATATTAACACGTAAACGTACGTGAGAGGTCTCCATTAACTTAACAAGTTTTTCAGTAGAGATAAACACGTGATATCTTATTGTGATTTACGAAACAATTTGAAGAAGTTCTGCTCTTTGTATTAGATGGAAATATAAGGTGGTGGTACTAGTGCTCGACATGCTAATGCCCAATAGATGACACCCTGCTGTCATCTCCTGCTGTCATCTCTATTGACAATGACTTAAGTTTCAAGATGACATGTACTGGGACCGCGTCGAGCACCAGTACCACCACCTTAATAGCTTATTAACTTAATTTAATTTTAGTGCAATTCAGTTGTGCACAAATCGAAACTACGTATTTTTCGTATTCAACAAGGAGGATTTACTTTCCGCCTTTTGTTCGAGTACTGAGATCGAAGCTGTATGTAGACGCGCGCGTAGGCTGTCAAAGGAAATCTTATTTATCAACCCACGAGTACTCTCTCGACTCCACCCTCACAGTTACTTTGATATAACACTTACATAATAAGTAATACACGTAACAGCCTACTCGTAAGACGAAAATAGGACATTGATATTTGAAACTGATTTCATATCGGATATTATAGGTAGGTAATTTGAATTCACTCATGCTCGTTTCCTTAAAATCGAAAGTAAGTACTTTAGTTTATTAGAAACCGGTAGCTTTAGCGATATTCAATACCTAGTGACAGTAGTGAAATAGCCGTGATTCAGAAAGATTGGCTGTAACACTTATTTTTATATTTCAAAACATTTACAACTGCTGTTTTCAGTTGGTTATTATAGCAGTGTCATTAGAAGAAGTAACTATGAGAGTTATATTGAATGGAATTGAGCCTTGAATTAGATTCATACTTCTTAACCGTGTTTTTACGACCCGTTCAATATTTTTTCGGCCGTTTTGATTGAGCAAAATCTACTCGCTTTTGTTTTCCTTTTTCTTTGTTCCAAGTTTTCCCTCCGTTTTTCGCAGACATTTCACTAAGGACTAATGATTCTATTAGCACAGATAAAGTTGACCCCAAATCCCTTTTACCTTATTTTAAGGCGAAAAATGTATGACTTACTTTTCAATCTTCATAGGTTAATTCGAGAAACAAGAAGGCCGATCCGAACCTAATTACATTGCGAAGTCAAAATGATATATAATTTTTCGCCTGCGCATCTCGCTCGCACCGATAGGCACATGTACGAAAAAGTTCGAACGAAATGCATGATTTCGATATCGGAATGTAAGTACGAATTGGCCTCAAGCACAATGTTATTTTCTATTTTCACGAAAAACTTAATTCTCAGATTACGTCATTATAGATTTATCTCCAGTTTCATTTGCTCGGATAATAGTCAAAGTAATATTTTCAAGGTAACCTTAATGGGTGTACCGGTTTGAAAGCGAAAGTTTTGCAGTTGCCGCCACAAAGGCTCCACAAATGTCAGTAGGCCAGGGCAACTGGGCCACTTCAGCTCGCAACCGCACCGCGACTGTCGCGGGTAGGGGATCGTCCACACCGGTGTTGTGCTATACTAGGCGCTCATTCCCTACTACGCTAAGCTACGATTGCAATGCGCGTAGCGCTACGCTCGAAACATAGTTTTCTCGGTATTTAGCGAAAATGCTTTAAAAAGGCTAGATTTATGTAGTGATTAGCGCTGTATGGGTTAAAGGTACTTATCCTTTTCCTTCCAAATTGCGTAAAGTTGATGACATTTCATCCCATTATATATCGATAAAATAAATTAGGTAGGTAACATACAAAAATATATAGCTTATAAAAGAAACTTGAAACGCCTATGGATAGACTTTTACTTTGAAAGCCCAAGTTGAGGTTGGCACCGCAAACAGGCGATCCAACTTGGTCAGAAATAGTCATTAGTCCAATGCATCTCTTGTTCCTAGCCTTTGTGACGGCACACTCCAATTAAACGCTTTACTTGAGTAACGAGGGCCATAGAGAAGGGAGTCAAAGTTCACAAACATCAATAGGGCTGCAGCTTTAATAGACGACGCAACCGGGTTAGAGTTTGCAAGTGCGTTTGTCCAGTTAGAGAGCGTTTTCACATTGCCCGATCCGATATCGGATATATGTGTTTCTTTGTGCTTATTTGTTTATTTATGCGCCAGTCGTGTGGGGACACAGTCCAATCAAACACTTTTGCATGTCAACAGAGAGATTGAATCAGGAATCTCAACACTTCTAAGGGAAGCGAATACCAAAAAAGCGGGACGATATAAATTTATTATTAAAGGGTTCTAGACTGAAAAAAGATTGAGACGGATAATAAGTGCAGCAACACAATAAGTTCGTTTTTCGAGAAGCACCTGCTAAGCATAATTTCAATTAAAACGCTTTCCTTTTCAGTTCGAAACTGAGAGTGTTCAGCGAACCAAAGAGGCCTGCAGCGAATATCGGTAGGCTGTAACTGGGTCAAAACTCGCGTTTCAGTGCGACTGCCTACGTCGCTCACTCACTTTCATACCTTTGAGCTGCGGCAATTATGCACGTTGATTACTTGTTTACACTACGTTTCACGTGGATATTTTTCAGCATTCACCAGTTACTATTAACTGATTAGGTACCTACCTATATAATAGTTACTTAACTAACATGTTAATTGACAAAACACGTTGTTAAAGTTAGGAAAATCAGCTAGGCGGCTGTCACTCTCAGCTTTCTGAATGCTCCGTAGAGACAATTCCAAATGGCGCGGATGGCTGTCGGTGTCAGTACACGCCAAGAGCATTTTACGTAGGTATGCTACACTATGATCTTACAGAGCTGTAAAAACACGCGCCGTGCATAATATAATGTGAAGGCAGACATGTGTTTTTTAATCAAACGTCAGGTTGTTAGACGGTGAGAATTCGATACTGTAGAAAAGTATGTTATTATTTTTGGACTGTATGTTAGTATTTTATCTATTACGTAGCACAACGCAGATTATGCTGCATCGCCCAAATTAAAAAGCAATAGAAATGCGAGTAGGCCACTGTATATGGGTCACAGCAGGGAGGCGCGACGCGAATGGCCGCCAAATTCCAACCCTTTCCCAGCCACCCGAAGCTAAACGGTATGATTGCATTTGCTGCAGTCACAGTTTGATTATTTCCGGACTACATTTTGCTTCGTGTATGCCTGACGGATATCATCGCAGGCGAAGCCATTTTGTACAGTAGACTACATTGCTCTCAAAACTCATCTGTCGCTCGCCGCTTGTTCGAGGATTTTGCGAGTATAACTATACCTACATACCCGCATCAGTGTTTCAGATTGATTTCAAGCATTACCTAACTTATAGGATAATAATCATCCAAAATCATTTAAAAACTGCTACAAATTATTATTTAATTTAATTAATTATTTACTACTTACGTTATGAAACTGAGCTTGACTTTATTCCAAAATTTGCTTAAATCCGTTTAAGCTAACTTTGCACCGACTTGAATGAACAAAGTGAGGGAGTGTCCTTATAAACATCATATAATCATATATGACATTAATCGTGACAATTCTACTCTTTGTCATTGCAAATGGCACGCAGAGTTAGCTTGAAAACTCCGACTTTACTTAAAAACATATTGTAGCATAACATTCGTTCTCAAGTTTTACAAAAACAATTCCGAACACAGCAACGCCTGTAAATAATCATTTAGTCCCAAAGAAACTCAAATTCTCCACCCTTAATTCAGTTGAATGAATTCCTTTTGGACATTTGCCGACTTGCCGCCCACCCTTTAGATTATTATGAAGGGTAATTAGGAATTATGCTCGCCACTGCGCTGTGTTACGACGCAGTAAGTGCTATTTTTGTAACGAGGTAAGTTAGAAATAGTTACCTAATTAAGTTATTATCTTCTTTATTTTGGCATATTGCCACTACATATGCTACCCCACCAGAACAAACTACCGGTACCTTACCTTATTCTCGTGCAATAAAATCGTTATCATAATAAAATTAATGTTGATGGTAGTGAGAGTTTGAATCTTTCGTGGCACACATCGGATCGGTAGCCTACTTTGTTTGATTACTTACCTTTCGGTGGAGCGTACTCTTGTTTGCCACTGTTGCAGTTCAAAAAAAGTGGAAAGCTTAAAGCCATTAGAGATTGAGGCATTAGGTATCGTTTGAGGTTTTAATTAAGCTAACATTTTAAGCAATCGTGTCTGACCCCGGACTAACATTAGGTATTTACTATTTAATCATTCAAACTGACATTAAATATTTCTTGCGAAAATAATGTACATATTTAATTAGATAAAATAAAGAAACATCGATTGTTAAATCTTTAGATCTCCGGTTAAATCCCAACATGAAAGCACAGAGCAAGATCTTGTTTTTACCGTAAAAAAATGTGTATAAGTATTCTGTCGAAAGACTTAAAACAGTGATAATTTTGTCATGTTTCAGTTAATTCGAAAAATAGGGAATAAGTATTTTGCGTTTATGTATTAATGAATTTGCAAATACCTATCTAAGGAATATTATTTTAGTTAATAATTTATATACTTAGTAGTGTTTCTACTTGAAATAAAAGCAAATTGAATATTTTCTGAAAATAATTTAATTTGTTCTCATACTTCTAAAAATATTTAATCGTTCTCATAAACGTTGATCTTCTATTTTTTGCAAAGCACCTTCACTAAACCCAAGCTTAAGTTGATAAGTAGTTAGTGGAGCTGAAAATACTTTCTGAGATAAACCAGCTAAAGTCTGCTTTAAATAAACGGGCATACTTACTGCAGTTTAAAGTTGTTTTAAGAATGGGTTCTGCGTGTTCTAAGCGTATAATCGTGTGAGACTTTTCCGTTCTGTGTCAACTTGTTCTTAAACTGTATTGTATTGTATTCTTTTCCGAAAATTATTCTTGAATCTTCCTAGTACATATATATTTGAAATATAGGTACTAATGTAAGTTATAACGTTCTGTCTGAGTAAAAGTAAGCCTGTAAAGAGGTTAGTCAATATTCATTTCAATTTAATGTAGGTACATAGTTTTATAATTTTATGCAAATTTTTTTAATCATTTTGAATGTAAACTGAAATAAAATATTCTTAATATTTCTAATAATTTGTTATAATACCTACTTCTAATAGTCTTTATTTATATCTTTAGGAAACCATGTACTCTCATTAACTTCATAATTGGAAAGTTTCACCTGGAAAACTTCTGCGAGACATGTCCGACAGAAACTCAGAAAAATAAAGAACTTTATAAGTTCTATCTATGTCCAGAAACTCTTGAAGGTGGAAACGCGGCCCGCTATCTCGCATTGAAGCCTCCGTGGAGCCCGGCGCAGTTCATTAGTCGGTTGCGGCTTACGTAACCTCAGGGAGATGGCACTTGCATGCAAATTCGAAAACTTGCCACATTGCATGGCAGTTCGTGTTCAAACCACGCCCGGCCCTTGAACAGGAAACGGAGACTGCCAAAATCGCATGGGACACACTTTGTAAAAAAAATGCTACCAGATACCCATTAGCATCTGAGCGTCGGGACTAGGGGCAATAAAACCCTGCCAACAAGGATGTGCAAAAAATACACGTACTTATCGATAGTTTGCTATTGAATAGTGCTCATTAGTAAAATGGATTATCGTGTCGATTTTTCATTGTTTATCAAGTCAGTCAGTCAGCCATTAGTAGTGACTGTCACTAACGCTTTAAAAATGTTGGGAGCCAGAATGGGTTTCCACTGCGCAGTCGTTCATTACCTAGGCGGATAAGGTTTACGTAACCTCGAAGAGCTGGCACGTGAATGCAAATGCGCACACTTGCCACACTGTGCTGCATCATTTGAAAACTTTGCACGTGTTAATCTCGACGGATACACAAAACGGATTGCCATCGAGGATTTGAATAAAGTTTGAAATTATTATGTTACAGTTGGTAACAAATCCTCTGTACTACTGTTAAAATTAATGCTAAATTAGTGAACCAGGGTTGTAGGATACATTAAACAAGTAAATAGTTACAGATGTAGTACATAATTGTTTTCCATCGTATTTTCTCGGAAACGTTCATATTTGTCATGCTACTTCAGTCAAATGCATTTCCGTGGAAATACGAAGGAAAATAATTTTTCATATCTCATGCTCTGAAAGTGGGTCGTTGTTGTTCTAAAAGGTGCGCAGAAAGTGGTACGTTTATGCTCTAGCGCAGAAAAGTGGTGTACTCCTCTGCGTCCCCGTCCCACGAACAACTGGGTGGAAACAAAATGGAAAAATAGTGTCTTTATTTCCTCGCCTGGAACAACTGGTAATTGTTTAATTTTTCTAATCCCACGTTGATCCTTTTTTTATAAAAAATGATGTAAGTAAATTGTTAAAAACAAATTATTCTTAATTTCTTTCGTTGAATTCTATTTACTCGATTTCATAAGGCGGGAACCAAAAGGAATACACAAAAAATATTTTTTTAAACCTTAAGCCCCCTCCAGACTATGCGCGTGAATCGCGGGCCAAGCCGCGAACGCGAATGTGGAGTCGATTTCGCTGTCTGCGAAAATCGACGCCACACTCGCGTTCGCGGCTTCGCGCCGCGATTCGCGCACGAGTGTGGAGGGGGCTTTGCACTTGCGTAAATGAGCAAAGGCAGAATCTTATACAGCCACAGTTAAACGTTTGTACGATATTAAATTGGTTTTTAAGGTTATTTAGCACTATATTCATGAAAATAAAATAAAATACAAGATAAAATATTCTTATAAGTATTATTAATTAAATTGTTATTCAATATTTAAAATACTTTTATTATGTTATTACGTGGTGCGGCGCACCAAGGTCGCGGTGCAGTCCGGTAGTCTGTTGCGGCATTTAGAACGAAAAAGTATAAAATTAAAAAGTAAGGGGCAATCCCGCTGATTTTCATACAATAATGAACAATACACTTTAAAAATACTGCAGTTTGTTAAAAAAATGTGTGTTTTCGTAAATATTGCAATCTAAATGATTTTCGCTAGGCGTTATTAATCTTCACACATGTAAAGTCTCCGATTGCAAGTAAGTCCTAAGGAAAAAAATCATGGCCGTAGGTCTATTGGGTACTTCAATTACTGATTTTGCGAAATTGCCTTGTCTTGTTTGGTTTCCTCGCATTCGATATGAAAAGTAGAGTGTTTAACTCGGGTGAAAGGCACCATTTCCGTCTCGGACTATTGGCGCTCTCACTGCGTTCGAGCGCCAAACTACCTCGACAGAAATGGGTGCCTTTCAACCCTTGGTTAACAATCTACTAATGCACTACATCTTTAGTCTTTTACACCCGCTTACGACGGGTTCTAACAAAGCCGTGTGTTCACGTCTCTATCAATCAATCACCCAATCAACATTAATATTAATGTTACACTGTTAAATATATTCGTAACGAACAAACAAAGGCTCAATTTGCACGGCGATGAAGTAGGGAGTGTTTACTTGATTGCCGAGGTGGCTGGCCCGGGTCCCGCGGCCGAAGCACTCCTAATTAATCTAATTTTATCATCCGCCTGTCCGCCCATTTCTCCATTTATCAACAAAAGAAAACAAGTACAATATATAAAATGCATATATATATTGTAATTATTAACATTACCATTAAGATATAACAAACTTAGAAAGTTATTGTTATAAAGACACGAGCTCGAAAATACTATTACTCCATAATTTTCACATTTAGAAATAAACACCAGAGAACAAATCAGTAATTATTCCCTCTTATCCCCCCTGCATAAAAACATCCATCCACATAGAATAAGGCCACGAGTGATTTTAAAAAGACAAAATAAAATTGGAGAAACTAAAATCAAAGCTGTATTTATTTTACAAGTTATTGTATAATTTGTATGTATACAAACAAAGGACTCATGTGAGGCATTCTTGTCTTCGATAACAGAATTGGATACAAACCATGTTAATTATTAGGTAACATTCCATTCAATAGATTATATAATTTATTTTCAGAAGTATCTAATTACAAAATAGAACGTTAATTTCTATGAAATATCAAAATCAAAATCAAACATTGTTAATAGTTAGGTAAGTAACAAACAATTAGCTAGCAATTGCGGGTATAACTTTTACTGTTTTACAGCCATTTTACAGCTAAACGCGCCGGTGCGCCTCGCGCCTTGCTGACTCCATAGCTTTTAGGTTTTGACGACTGCTTTATGACTCTGTTTACGAGTATGAACAATACCGCCATAAACTTATAAAAGTCTGTTTTAAGGTTTAAACACATTTTTAGCCGCCGTAATGACGGAAAATGTTGGTAACGTTTAGTTTCGCGCCAAATTATATATAATAGTTGCTTTGCAGCCGGCTGAGTCATTTAAACATTATTACTTGAGAGGTAGGATATTAAATTTTGTAGGAATTTTCATTCATTTTAGTATGCAAATGAAGGTACGAGGTAAAATACACCTAAACACTTTATGTAATTTTCCTTTATTTATCTTTTTTATGTAATATTCTTTATTCGTTTAATGTCTTAGATTAGGTTATTTATAATATGAATATAAAAGTAAAATATAAAAACACTTAAAAAATTTATCTCATCAAACTTTATCTTTCATATACGTATTCAAGCGATCGTTTTAGTGTCGGTAATTTTCTATTTGAAACACTGCCCTTGTTTTTCTCACGATGTTATTATATGAAGCGGCGGGAAGTGATACGAGCGATGTATCGCCTAGGGAATAACGCACGACATAACTTTTTATTTCGCGTATCTAAAAATATATAGGTAGGTACCCTGTTTTCACCAAGTTGTAATATACTCATACCTACTACAAATATTTCTTATGTTGGTTATTACTATGTTTGTGTTGCCTAATTTATTGCACGGTAACAACTAAACTCAAATATTACTTCGAAGAAAACCCGACTTATCACATCAAGAAGTACTTACGTGATACAACACTTTAAACTCTCGCGTTTTGTACACGTATTTAATTATTAGTCTTTCCGTGACCACAGCTGGTGCAACTCAGCTGAAACGTCGGAATTAAAGGTAAAAAAAAACAATGAAATTATATCGCGGTAGACCCGTTTGTGTAATTAAATATACTTACGTGATATTGTATTAATATGACTCACGGTACTTTAAATTCTCAAATTAGTATACTCCTCTTATTCCACACCTACGCGACGCACACGCGTAACTATGGAGAATCTAACGAAAAATTAAAATGATTTCAAGCATTTTCGGCTGTAGGTAAATCACATCATACCAGGCAAAATGGACATCTATTTGAAACAAAAAACACAAAATAAAAAAACTTAGGTTACATGTATATTTGTGAGTATATGTGTCATGTCATAGTCATTTATAACTAGAAATGTTATGTAGCATACTTCCTATATTATCTACAAAGGTATCTATCATTGTCAAATTCAAAGAAATCAAATTATCTAGTCATCAAACGATTTCTAAACGAAACTTTCAGTTTTATTACCGTTCTTAAGTCTGAAGCCTCTCGAGTCGAGTCCAATGAGGAGATACCTAAAGAAGTGGCCGGCGAGGGCCGATCATTCGCGTCGAGAGGTTCGAGGGGTCGCGAGGGCCAATCCGATGTTACTACTACCTGATTATAGTGATAACTGATAACTCTCAACGATTTCGTTGAATCGGCCTCTGTGCCCTTCACATTACATACCTACATCAATTGCTACACTCATAACATAACACGTGCTACGACGTATCAGGCTACGACGTAGCTAATAGCGTTGATTTTTGCTACGTCGCATAATTTTCCCGTATAATTTTGATGTATGGAGTTACGCGCGAGAACGCAACTCATGCTAGACCGCCTGATGGAAAGTGAAGACAGAGCCTAATGGGGCCCACTGATTACCAGTCCGCCTGACGATCGCGGCCTGTCAGTTGTTCGGAGTTGTCAAATTTTTGTTCTAACTGACAGGCCGATATCGTCCGGCGGCCTGTTAGTCAGTGGTCGGCTTCAAATGGAGCTCACCGTTTTAGTAATAGCCTATTCACTCTTGCTTTAAAGTGACCGAGGTCATATTTGTCTTAGCAGGCCGCACTAAAAAGTCGAGGCAAATCGGTTACGTGCACATTAAAGGCTTGGCCACATACAGAGCGCGACGCAGCGCCGCGTCCACGCCGCGCGACCGCGGCACATGCTAACAGGTTACCGACGTCAAACAGACTGCGTCCCGCCGGTATCACGCCCCGCTTCTGTCGCGCCCCGCGCCGCGCGGCCCATTGCGTCCGCGCGGCGCGTGCGCAGCGCTGCGCCGAGCGAACGCGGCGGCCCGCCGCGTCGCGCAAGGTCACGTCAGTAGGATCGGACGTAGGCAGCGAGCGGTGCGCCGCGTTCCCGCGCGGCCGCGCCGCGTTCACGCGCGCCTTGAGGGCGTGTTGAGAGCGTGAGGCCGGCGCGATCGGCGCGCGCCCTGTTTGACCAGGCTTCGCGTCGGCATTACGCGGCGCGGACGCGGCGCTGCGTCGCGCTCTGTGTGTGGCCAAGCCTTAAAACTCTAGTCTGTAGTATTGTAGCCAATGCTATACAATTCGTGATGATTAATAAGAGGTACCTACGTCAATTTTTGTTGCGTTGCCCTCAAAAATAGCTTAACAGTAACATGAAATTTATTCTAAGAAACAGCTGACGGTATAAATTCAAATGATGGACCTTCGCAAAAACAGACGTAAACTAACCGTTAGCATATAATGTGGCGAATGCATTAGTTCCAAATGTGGTACATTTAGATTTCTATCGCCCGTGGGCTAGGCCGACCTAGTAATTACCTAATCTAGCGGAAGGCGAAGTTACCAGTGAGGTCACTAACTCTTTTATAAGTTTCCAAAGCGCCCCTGAACTGAGCAGTTCAAGGTCACAGCGGCACGCTAGAGTAAAGCTTCTTATCAAACACCTTTAATGGCACGAGTGAGGCACTACCCGCTACTTTATAGTCCAATCAACGAGGAGGATTATTTAACCATATGGATTACCTTGCTTTGTAATTTATTCTTAGGAAGACCATAATTTGCGACAGCTCATTGCGAGCACCTCATAAAAATGTAAAGCGTTTTGTTCTTAGTATGTTGACATGTAATTGGGATCATCGATGATCTACTATCCAGTGTGTTACGTAAAACAAAATGTAATTATCACTTTACATCATACACTTTTCTGTTTATTGCTATGGTTAACATACAGTTTGACATTTATACATTTATATTTGTACAATAAATAACAACATAAAGCTTCGTTTTTTAAAGCTGCACTCTAATTTGTTACTTATACTTGACAGAGCATTCAATTACCATATGGCAATAATTATTAATTACTCTAAAATTATATATTTTAGGAGCTTTTATAAATCTATAAACAAGCGAATTTATGGGCCTCCATATTTAGTGTATTTTGATTATCATTCGGTTCCGATTCCAAACTAAGAAAAAACAACGGGTTGCACTCCGGGAGTGCCGGCAGAAGTGAAAACTCAATGACATTGAGTTTTTCGATCAGGTCACGTCTCCGTCTTACGTCTTACGAATCTTACGGTCACGTGACCTGTCGCGAGTTTAACATTTTTTCCCTATTACAAAAAGTGCACAGCGCCGCTATAGTAGATTGTACAACAAGGGCATAAAGTGACCTATTTTTACCCGAGGCAATTTTTTGGTCTGAGCGAAGCGAAGACCAAAATAGTAGACGAGGGTAAAAATGGACATTTATGCCCTTGTTGTACACTCTGCTTTTCACTTCGATTGCGAGGAAAATATACAAAAAATCAAATATTTTAGGTTATTTTAACGTATTTATTCAAGACTAAAGAAAATTGTTCTTGGGCCGGTCGGAGGCGCGGGGCACGCCGATCGGGAGAGCGCCGTCGGGGGCGCGCCGGCAGGGCTGGCAGTTTGTATGGCAGAATTTGGACTTTATTGCTAAGTCAATAAGGTCGTAATAGATAATTTTACTTTATGCTCTAGAGCATAAAATGCGATTTTATGTCGTCTACGCACGACATAAAGGTGCACTTTTTGAGCATGAGAAGTGAAAAAGAAGTTTTCACATCAAAAACTTCTTCGACTGGGCTATAATGCCGACAATTTTGACAATAGGGTAAGGCGCGGGGCCTCCGGAAGCATAAAATAGCATCATTAGTCACCGCCGCGCCGTCACCGCTAACATTATTGAAGCAATGACTCTGCGGTACTTAGCACCTGTCATCAGTCACAAGTCGATATCGATTAATATGTTTTTGGTTTTTAATGATAAATATACAAAACCTGTATGTACGTCTACCATCAGTTTTTACATTGACATATACGCTCACGTCTACGTAACTTACTTTCTTTGCATCTCGCTCGTACTCGCATATTAGTGCAAGCGAGATGTACAGAAAGTAAATTACGTAGACGTGAGCGTTATGTCAATGTCAAAACTGATGGTAGAGGCTCTGGTTTGTTAATGGTTTATCGAGTCATACTTAGTAGGGTAACGAAGTAACACCACCATAACGTCAAAGTTCCTATAAAAACATAATGTGGTGCTCGACGCGGTCCCAGTACATGTCATCTTGAAACTTAAGTCATTAATGACATTCAGATTTTCCTGAAAGTAATGTACTTAAGCTCTTTTACACGACGCAAAAAAAAAAGTTGAAAATGTCGACTTAATTTGGTCGGGTTATCGTTCGCCGATAACTTTGGCCGATAACTTCACACCGTTATTGTCAATAGAGGTGACAGCAGGGTGTCATCTATTGGGCATTAGCATGTCGAGCACTAGTACCACCACCTTAAGAGCCCATCAACGTGCACACTAGCGCCACTGCTAAATAATCGTGATTATTTAAATTTGACGACAGGTATTTAAAAAAGGGGGCCGCTACGTACTGTATTGTGTATTTAAGTATCTTTTGAATACATTAAACTAGCTTTTATGTTGCTGGATTCGTCAATCTATGCGTCCAAAGTTAAAACGGCCGTTTTTGTTTTGAGTTCCTAGATCGACGAATCCAGCAACATAAAAACTAGTTTGATGTATTCAAAAATATAAATACTATACACAATACAGTACGTAGTGGCCCCCTTTTTTAAATTACCTGTCGTTAAATTGAAATAATCACGATTATTTAGCAGTGGCGCTAGTGTGCACGTTGATGGGCTCTTAATGTATGTTATAGTGATATTGGTGACGGTTTTCATATATGGCGCTGCAGACTTATCTTAGACGGACTCTCGACGAATACCACCAGCAGCCGTCTACGAGTATAGAATTTTATTGCAACGGCTTGCCAAATCTGAGATAATTGAACACCTTATCCTAAAATCTTAAAGAAAAGGGTCAAATAAAATTCCGGCATACCCAATGTGTAAATATCGCTTTTAGATTAACTTGGGACGAGATGGAGTTGTGTAATATGAACTGAATTGAACTGAATATTTTGTCTCTACGCAACAGTAAAACGAATAGCTATTAAGTACCTACTTGAATACTTACATGTACTAAGTCCTTACAACCTGTAAGTTACAGGTAGGTACTGAAAAGTGAAGAGTGGCTAAAAAGATAGAAACCTACTAAGGGGACTGAAAAAAAAAAAACAAATTTTGCTATTTTGCGAAGTGTCAAAAGTCATAAAAAGGTGATAAACCCATTAAGTGTCAATATCTTGCTATTATGGAGGTCAAACTAAAACATGGAAATAAAAAGTTGAAGCGAGTAGATACTTTAATGTGTTCCCAGTTATCTAGTTATTGTTAGCTAAGTAAAGCTACAAACTCCAGAGATATCAAACTTTGCTCCTGCGCGAGACTAACTCAGAAATGCAATTTCCGTTTGCTTTTTTATCGTTTGATACCCTCGTGAAGTTAAAAGTCTTGCATTACCTGCTGCTACTTAAGGTCTAGTCCCAGTTTATGCCTCGAGTGGGAATAAATTTGAACAACTTAAAAGGTGATACACTCACAGAGATATATTATAAAGTTATGAAAATCAGACATCTGAAAATGGAAGAAAATCCAATCGCCAGAGTCGTAGGCTTTAGACCCAGACATATTAACAAAGTTGAAGCGTTTACTACTATTGAGACTAGGTGTTGATGAAACTGTCACGTTCACATTGCTCTAAAAGTTAAAATGCCTTAAGTTAGTACTGCATTAAATTGGTGCTACGTGTGACCTACGTCCCATACAACCATTTCCAGTCGCCGTTACGACGCGGTGTTGACACATCTTGTGTCGACACCGTCTGTTTCGGTCACAATTCCAGTCGCAGAGTCGTCGCCGTGTCGACACAGTTACCAGAAATGGGGAAGGGTCGACACATGACACAAAGTGACATAAAGTGTGGTCGCCGTGTGCACACATTGTTTCGGGTTTGCGACTACTTTATGCCAAAATCATTCGTTCATTCGTTCATTTTGTTCCTGTCAAATGGAAACTGTCAGATGGAAAAATACTTAAATAAAAATAAGTGACATTAATACGCCATCTCTAAAACAGATTACAAGACGTAATTATATATTGTTTGCATTTATATTACAATAAGACTTAAATTATTATGGGGAATTGAACTGCTCGAGTGATTTGATAAACTAAGTGTAATATAATCAACGCGCCACCACATTGTTTTAGTTTAGCCGGAAATGAAATTGTTTACTTCTCAGTGCCTGTGTTCATAACTATATTATTTGAAGCATTTTTAGTACTTCGATGAGTATGCTATACTCAAATAACAGAAATAACGCTTTACATACTACGAAACTTGTTAATTATGATGTATAAATATGGTTTAAGGCTGAGAAATATTGCAGTCACAAAGTAGTTGCAATGTTTCGACTTTGTGTCGACTCTGTGTTGACACATGACACGCGCTGTCAAAAGTAATAACAAAGTTACTGGTATGTTACTGGATTTGCAAAATGGCTCCTTGTGTTGATTTGTTTTCAGATATTCTCAAAGTGTAAAAATGCCGTGGTCAGAGATGGGCATTAATCGATTAACTGTTTATTCGACTAATTAATGGAATAAAAAAAGTTAATTCTCAAATTTTAATCGCGATTAGTTTAGTCGACCTAACATAGATTGAAATTGAATTAATCTGAATATTAATCGAATAAATTTAAATAAATTATCGATTAAATCTCGATTGAAAGTTGACAGGGGGCCATTTTTGTACGATAAATAATAGAAATGTCTTGCATGCAGATGGTAGCAAAACACTTTGTCATAAAAGTCGAGATGGGTGTCGATATATAGGTTTTAGGGAGTGCCGATTTCGAAAATAATGACCATTTTGGAATCCGAAATGGCGGCCATGCACTGTGTCATAAAAGTCGTCATGGATGTTGTTTTATACGTTTTAGGGGGCCCCAATTTTGAAAATGATGACCATTTTGGAATCCAAAATGGCGGCCATGCACTATGCCATAAAAGTCGTCATGGGTGTCGTTTTATAGGTTTTAGGGGGCGCAGATTTCGAAAATGATGACCATTTTGGATTCCAAGATGGCGGCCATGCACTATGTCATAAAAGTCGTCATGGATGTCGTTTTATAGGTTTTAGGGGGCCCCGATTTAGAAAATGATGACCATTTTGAAATCCAAAATGGCGGCCATGCACTATGTCATAAAAGTCGTCATGGGTGTCGTTTTATAGGTTTTGGGGGGCGCAGATTTAGAAAATGATAACCATTTTGGATTCCAAAATGGCGGCCATGCACTATGTCATAAAAGTCGTCATGGGTGTCGTTTTATAGGTTTTAGGGGGCGCAGATTTCTAAAATGATGACCATTTTGGATTCCAAGATGGCGGCCATGCACTATGTCATAAAAGTCGTCATGTATGTCGTTTTATAGGTTTTAGGGGGCCCCGCTTTCGAAAATGATGACCATTTTGGAATCCAAGATGGCGGCCATGCACTATGTCATAAAAGTCGTCATGGGTGTCGTTTTATAGGTTTTGGGGGGCGCAGATTTCGAAAATGATAACATTTTCAATTTAAAAATGGCGGCAATGCACTATGTCATAAAGGTCGTCATGGATATCGTTTTATAGGTTTTAGGGGGCGCAGATTTCGAAAATGATGACTATTTTGGATTCCAAGATGGCGGCCATGCACTATGTCATAAAAGTCGTCATGGATGTCGTTTTATAGGTTTTAGGGGGCGCAGATTTCGAAAATGATAACATTTTCAATTTCAAAATGGCGGCAATGCACTATGTCATAAAAGTCGTCATGGATATCGTTTTATAGGTTTTAGGGGGCGCAGATTTCGAAAATGATGACTATTTTGGATTCCACTTTTATGACAAAATACGTAGCCGCCATCTTGGATTATAAAATGATCATCGTTTTCGAATTCTGCACTCCCTAAAACCTATAAATCGACATCCGTGACGACGCAAGTTATCTTTATTTTCAGATCTAACAAATTGCTACAGAATACAAAGGACAAAAAAGAAGCGAGGAGGTAATGAAACAAGCAAAAATACAGATGATTCCTCGACGCAATTGGGTGATTCTTAAATTGTGTCCAGATTTTTTTTGTCATAAAAGTTTTTATTTTTCACATATTACTCTCACAAGTTCCGTGACATTTCGACCTTGTAATTTTTTAAGTAAATGTTTTTGTTTTTATCTATGAGGATCTCACTAGAATAGTATAATCAAGGTATGTTTATATTTGATGAATGAAATAGTAACGCAAAAAAAAAATATTTGTGTCTTATATTCCTGCCGAAGACTTTTATTTTACCTTTTCCTTCTACACAAGTTTGGCCAAGTAATAAGAATTTAGGGCTCTCAATTTTATTTTGACTTCTGCAACAGTAAAGCTACGAGGCCATGTTTGGTATCGTTTTCGTATAAATTCGCAGTACCAAATTTAGTTAAGGTATCACATTGACACTATTCCGAAGTAAAAACATATAAACTTATTAAAATACTTTCTTTTAAACTCCTCTTCACGCTTAAACTGCTGAACAGTTTTAATTTAAATTTGGTACACATATATTTTGAGTCCCGAGACAGGATATAATAAGTTATCTCAAAAATCATCCTTTAAAGGTGTGAAATGAGGTGTAGGGGGGAATTCAGAATTGACTTCTTGAAGTTAATACTGTTTAAGTTTAGGTTTGAAGTCATGTTTTTTCATCATTTTTAACTAAATCAAAGATGTAGACCATCCCAAATTTCATATAAATCGGTTCAGCGGTTATTGATTTCCCGTACAAATTTCCACGCCACTTTTCACACCTTCAAAAGATGATTTTGGTTATAAGATCTATTCTATGTCCTGTTCCGGGACGCAAACTATTTCTATACCAAATTTCAACGAAATCGGTTCAGCGGTTAAGCGTCAAGAAGAGTTTCAAAAAAACCGGCCAAGTGCGAGTCGGACTCGCGTATTAAGGGTTCCGTACATTAAGTCCGACTCGCGTTTGACTGCACATTTCTAATAGGTTTTCCTGTCATCTATAGGTAAAGAACTATTTTGTGTATTCAGACGGACATACATACAGACGCACGAGTGATCCTATAAGGGTTCCGTTTTTTCCTTTTGAGGTACGGAACCCTAAAAAGATTTATTTTTATTTTGTGGAATGGTGTCAATGTGATATCTTAAATGGATTCAGCACCCCAGATTTATACGAAAACGATACCAAACACGGCCTAGCACCTTCACTGATATAGATATATCAAGATAAAATTGAGAGCCCTAAATAAACTTTCAAGAGCGGATATCTCAAAAACTATTCAACATATCGAAAAAATTGATTGAATAAACTTAATTGTAACAAATTAAATTAACTTTCATTTTGTATAAGTGGCCATGTCGCTGAGATGCATAGTTTCCGAGATATAATCGAAAAACGGGAAAATGGGACCTTCAAAGCCCCCTCTCTCCCCCCCGCTCAAGGGCTCCGGCCGGGGACTTTTGATATGTTCACCTCCTAATTTGTCAAACCGAGTTACGGAGTCAAAAATTGTGTTCCGAGCATTTCCCTCTACAACTTTTGGAGCATTCGTTGCCTGACCTAAACTAAGTAGCTTATTGAATTTCTTTAAAAACTTTTCTGTAAAAGGTTGACGGGTGTTGGGTGTTTATATGGTTTCGGTCGATTATTATCATTTGCATTGCCCATGATGACTTACTAGAATTACGAGCACACGAGACACTAATAGTAGTTTGACAAACCTTGGTTTTCAAGAGGTATTTTATATTGACATTTGCTGTCACAAATTTGCTGTCAGATTTAGTCGCAAACCGCACGCAAAGTGCACACAAATGTGTCGACACCTTGTTACGGAAAAGTGTAGACACGGCGACGACACTTTGTTTCGAAACAATTCTAGACACATTGTGTGGACTCTGTTACGACACATCTGACATTTAGTTACCACTTTGTGATTCTGCGACTGGAATGGTTATATGGGGTATCTGTTCCTGTCACCTTGAAACCTTATTGACGAAGAAAAAAACGTTTTAACGTAACGGAGAGAGGTAAGGGTCAATTTTTGAAGAGGGTGTTTTTTCGACATTTGTATGGCATTTTTTTTTAAAATCTGATTTATAATCATCGTTTCAGGAAGGGTTCTTAACAACAAAAAATATACTGTACGAGGCACCTCTGTACTTTTTATAGTTAGCTAGATATGGACGTTTAAAGATCGACATTTGTATGGCACTATTTAGCCATTTGTAAGGTGCTTTTGACATGTATAAGGCATTTTTTCGGCATTATATGGCAGTATCAACATGTATATGGCACTATTTATTATTTTTGTTGCATTTATAAGACCCTGACGACATTTGTATGGCACCTTCTCGACATCTGTATGACACTATTTCGACATTTGTATGCCACAATCGACATTTTTACGGTCAAAATAGCCGTATAAATGTCGCGACATGTCGCCAATAATATTTTTTAGCGATATTTCCTACACAATACAAACGATTCACTTATTTATTTTACTATATATTTTAACACTATATTTGCAACTATTATTATAAAATAAACATTTTTATTTCAACTATGTACCAACGTATTAAGCGTCCATAGAGATGTCATTGTAGTCGTACCAAAATATATCGAAAGAGTACTTATCTTACAAGTTTTTAAATAAATTAAACTGTTTCCGCGTCCACACTCGATGTCAATCGATGCCCAACTAACCGCACTATTGCGTCGTAAATTTAATCTAACCGTTATTCAATAGACAAAGAAGATTATAGGGGGTATATTTAAGTCATAACAAAACAGGTGCCGCGCGGGACAGCGATAAAAAGGCTTCCCTTGTTTTATTAAATAACGCATTAATTTATCAATATGATTAAATCAATTCTCTAGAAAATGCTCTTTATAAAAATACAAAGTTGTTTATAATACGTTGCCTACATCCAAAGTTATGATTTTTTTTATTGCGCTATGCCGCCACGGACACGCGAAAAAGCGGCAAATTTCGCCGTTTTTGGAATTTCAAATGCGATTTTGTCAGAAACAAATAATTGACCGGAGCGTAGCGAAGGTCTACGTTTCGACTGGAGCATTTTGCTTTTGTATGTCCGGATGTTCTCCTCTACAGGTCGCAATTCTTAACCGAATCTCGTGAAATTTTGTGACTGGATTCTATGTCTAAATATTTTTTTTTTGTCCGTCCGGTTTTTTGAATTTTTTTAAATGGCGGAGTCGTGATAGCTCGCGCCTAAACAAATAGTGGTATCGGTACCATACGAGTGTTTTCTTTTTGAGATATGTTTATAGATTAAATGGCCAAAAATTCAGTAAATTTATTTCGCTGGTTTCGGAGGTATTGAGATATTTAATTTTCATTAATTTTAATTTGAGAAGGAGTAGCTAAATTTCGTCAACCCATCTAAGGACTATTTGGCTCAGTTTGTAAACGTTCGCTTTTTCTGTTTGCACAGAGGGTCTGGGTTCGATCCCCAGTAATTGTATGCTGGGATATTATAACTTTTTGTATTTTTTTACACATAAATTTCGTATTGTTTTTTTTTAATTTACTATATTTAAAGCTCTTAGCACCATGTTATTTAAAGCTCTGCTCGCGAGGTCTACAGCTCACAGAGCCACTAGTATTTTAGGTACAGTTGTGCATGATTTTTAAAGCTTACAATACATTGAATGAAAATATATGCATACCCAGTTTTTTAGTCCTATGGACTTCGAGTTTTAGCCGTGGGACAGCAAAAAATGCCTATTTGAAAATTGACCCTAATACAGTCTCTTTCTGGGACGAAAAACGGTATATACGAGTATGTTACCTAGAAATACAATGCTTTTATTTGTCTCATTTTCTGTCACAATAATAGATGTAACTATATATTAGTAGTGGTGTCGCGGTCCATTTCAGATGTAATGATCACATGTACGCGATTCGCTAGAAAAAAATTACGTGAAATAGATGTTCTATACTTTTATTACGTTTCGTTTAAAAAGAAACTCGACTCGAAACGAGCCAGCTCTTCTTGAAAGCACCGCGCAAAATGTAAAGGTGGGCGTGGGAGATATGGCGCGCTTGTCTTTTGTTCCCAACTTACTTTCACCCACTTTAATGGATATCTTGTTTCTTGGATGTGTGTCATATGCTCATATGTCAGTATGAGACGATACACTGGTACATACTCTTGCCTATTCACTGACGCTTTGCTCAAGTCTTGAATGTAATACATATATACTTATCCCAGTTTAAGTATTGCAGATGGCACCACTTCAATTAGTTCCAAAAAACAGATTAGATATAGCCGATATAGGCTGACCAACTCAACTTAGAAGTAACAGTAGGTATATTAAAATAAAAGCTAAGCTATACTACTACACTACTACACTATCTACACATCCTTAATCACACAAAACTGTCAACTAAATGTAGCCTAGATCCCGCTGTCTCATTTACTTGACAGTTCCCCAATCCAATTTGTCCTCGCATGAGGTACTCGTATTTACGGACTGAAAGGCTTAACCGGTCACCAGTATTATGTACCTATAATGGCTCCTCTACACGATGGTCCAGCGCCGGCCACTCCAAGAGACGCATTTATGTGTTAGAGGGAGCAAGTGATATTGCCATCTCATTCTACCGCATGGCTGCGTCCCTTGGAGTGGCCGACGTTGGCCCATCGTGTAGAGGAGCCATAAGACGCGGCGAGCCAGACACGGCGACCTACAACCCTTCTAATATTAGACGGACCCGGGACCACTTAGCTTCCTTGACATTTCAAAAATGGACCCGCTTAAGTACTAACTACTTACTTCACAACTGACAATTCTAATTCACTTTACCCGTAATTGATTAGCCATCCTAAATAATCACTTGTAGGGTAACTATCTAAGAAATTCTGTTCATTTCACAAAATCTCATCATATAAATCACAAAAAATCTGCACTTAAAGCGGAAATCATTAATTTAAAATCAACTTTAAATTGGATCTATATGTCACCTCGTTCATGAGCGTTAAATCTGCCATTCATTTTAACGTTAAAGTAAGTTATGTCGCACAATACCCACCCCATCAGTCACGTAAAAAGTGGCGTGGCGTACCTAGATGACATCGATTTGAGGAAATCTCGCGACAACGAACATAACTTACATATTTAAGTAAGCTTTACTTTAGGCATGTGTGCTAGAGTTAGTGAGGTGTCAAGTCTCATGAACCTGAAATTGAAGGACGTGAAGTTTTTACGGGACTTTTTAAACAGACTTAACGAATCTTGATTCTAAAAGTATTTTATACTGGTCTTTGCCATTTTTTTAGATTTATATCTAAAAAAAGTATAAAACCATTAAATTTACTGAAAATCAAGCCTATTTAATTAGGTACCCACCTACTTCGTTTAAGTATAAACAGTATATATTGTTTTGTAATTTGTGTTGTAAAAACAACGTGATTTGTTAAGTGTTGTAAGTTTCAAATGCTGAACGATTATTTGTATTCCAGCTATTCCAAGGAGCCTTCTCTACATTAACATCAAGTCTGCAATTATTTTGAGCAAAAAATCTAAGTTGAGTAGATACCAATGTGAGACTCAAACAATCGAGTTAACTCTTTACCAACACTACTCCTAGCTTTCATCGCCAATGATTTGTCGTCGTAGTGACGTGCTCTTTCACAGCACTATTAATCAAAATAGCGGACGTGCGAATTGAAAAGGGCCACGACATGATGGTTATCGCCGTCGAATAAGTTCAATTTCAACTTCGACCTTTATTCAGCAAATACAAGGACTCTTTTACACGTCACCATTGAATACATACAAGCAAAAATAATAATAATACATAAACAATTATAAAATACATCTAACTGCCACTACCAATTCAAACTAACGTATTACAATTAGTGATGTGCCGTGGGAATTTCCCGGGAACAAGGAATATTCCTATATGGGAAATTCCTGGGAAATTTCGCGGTGTTCCCGGGAAAATTCCCCAAACAGGGGAATATTGAAACAGATTAAGTGTATTACAATTTTAATTAAAGCTACCTATAACTACAAGTAACTGCGTTTAGTAAAATAAAGTAGCCAAAAACCGTAAAATGCAAAGTGGTTTCCCAAAAAAAAACTTGGAAAGTGCATTTGCTTACAACATTCGACACTTTGGATGTTTCAAAAAAATATATGGCATCGCTTTAAGCCCCCGATGTACCTGAATGCGAAGTCAGATCATTTCGAAATTTTCTCCATACAAATAGATACTTATAAAAATAAAATTTATCTCCAAAAAATTATGGCTGCAGAATTTTTTTATTGCATATTTTGATACTGTAATGCAAAAACATTCACAAGAACCTGTCCTTAACACTCGTATGTAGAAGAATTTCTGCGTAAAAAGCTTACGGAACTCCACTATTCTTATTAGTACCTAACTTATTTTGACCCTGATTAAACTGTGATGATTTGTATCGATTTTGTCGAATAATGGCGTATTATTAAGAAAAATATATTTTGGCCGAGAAATCATTCCCAGCAACTATGGGAAATTTCCCAGGAAGAATGGGAAATTTCCCGGGAAGAATGGGAAATTTCCCGGGAGTATAGGGAATTTTCATAGGCGGGTGAGATACAGTTTATAATATTTTTTAAAACAGTTTAAGATGCTAAGTGTTGACTGAATTTCTGATAATAAAATAGTATACGAGTATCTATGCGCCATTTCAAAATTCCCCTACTTTCCCTTCATATGGGAAATTCCCCGACCAAGGGAATTTTCCCGGGAACGGCACATCACTAATTACAATTATTTAGAGATGTATATGGTCTCTTAATGTCAAATTACATAAAAAATTAAAAAAAAAAAAAAAAAACAGATACAAAAACACAAAAAATCTATAATTAATAGAGGTATAAAATTGTACTGGTAACCATGTTAACTCCAGGTTTAACGGGTTTACCCCGGGTTAGTGGAATGGTGCAAGTGGCGCTTAGAGGTTTAATGTAAAATTAGTCTTTGTCTCCCCGCTCGTTTATTATAATGCCCTCGAACTTAATCAACGACTTTGTAATCAGTAAGTATTTAAATCTGGATAGAAAATTCAATTTGATTCTCTTTCTTGTCATTCCTTAGAGAGGACGAGTTATCAGGAATATTTCTTCTTTAAAGAAACTCGAAAAATGATAGACAACAATATGGACCGTAATTAAGGATTTCTGCAAAAATAATCGCTCTTTTTCCTTTAACAAAAGCTGTAATATCCCTTTATAATATTTACCGTGACTAAACAAATATTTTGGGGAAGGTAGCAAAAGGGATTCCCAATACACTTCTCCTCCGACGGTTCTCTTTAACAAAAAAATAAATACAAACTTGTTCTAACTAAGTGGTCCATATTTAAATAACCTACTTTAAAGCGGGCATTACATTATACAATTTGCAGAGCGCTAATTAAGTGTTGTTCGGCGAGATAAAAAAGAGCTTGTTCATTACACTACACTAGCTAGCGACGCTAGTTAGTGTCTTATTTTCATTTCAGCAGTCATCATCGTTCGAATCGAACGTCGCGATTCGGTCGAAGGTCGCGTTTCGGTCGAATTCTTTGTATATTTCGAGAAGCACTTTGTTACCATCATTTCTAATGTCTTTGTTCTTGTAATCTTTATGTTTTTTATCCCATAAAAATGGCAGGTCTTTATAAAGTTCAATCATGTTTAGCAATACTTCCTTTTCCCTAGTCTGTGGCTGCGTCATTTTGAACTGAAATGCAATAAATAAAACAATAAAACATCCATACGTTCGAGTGCGTCGGTGGCGTGCCGACAACTGACCTTACACAGTAAGCGCTAAGCGCGCTAAAACCATTTACACTATGCGTTCTAGTGCGCTAGATAGCGTTAGTGCGGCAGAGCACATGCGATCGCACTAGATTGGGTCACTAACTGGCTAACTGTATTTACACTATACTAAATTAGTGCACTAACTCAGCTAGCGCACTGCAAATTGTATAATGTAATGCCCGCTTAAGAACAAGGGACGAAGATCAAAAAACCTGAAGAATAGGTATTTAGACTACCGACCTACTCCATAAAGCTCTTACAGAATAAACACGTATGTTTTTGTGTAGATAAAACTCGAAGTTGATATAGGAAAAAAATAATGGCAAGTACTTTTCTTAGTATATTAATAAAATCTCTAATTTTTGTATTGTTTAATCACATTCTGTTTTAGGGGTTAAAATGTATTTTTTAGGTAGGTACGTACCTACTGTATTGACTTATAATCATTTAAAAAATATATATAAATAGAAGTGCCAATCTACCACCTTAAATACAACGATATATTTTAATGACGCAACTTCCGTGAGACATAGACATAAGTATTTACATATTAAATATAATAAAACACACGCTACTACGTCGGTCCGCCAACGCGTGCCACCGTCGAAGCGCCTCGATATGAAGCGAAACATGTCGAGCAATCCTCAACTTATAAGTACTTATAACACGTTTTAATATATTTAACGATATTCATTCTCAAAATAAAGAAAACCGCAAGCGGTGATTTTAGGCAATGGCAAAACACCTGTCATAATTGGGTCATAATACTCATAATATCTGTAGGCCACCCTATAGATTGTTTACCCACCCTTCGCCGTCATCATCTCGCAAACTGAGCAGTTTCAATATACTCGCACGCGAATTGATCGCCGATAAGGATACCGCAAACACTGTTAAATGAAATTTGCTGTGAAAGAAACCACCTGTTTCAAAAGCCCCCCCCCCTACTGTTACCGGGGCTCTTTATTGTCCCACGCGCTAAACAAATATGGCCGGTTATGCGAGGATTATTTGCTATAGGTTTGTGTTTCATGTGGCTATAACGCCTACACGAATAGTTGCAAGTATTATATCAAATAAGCCCACATGAATTCTACATTGAAAATGTTCTTAAAGGGTCAAACAGATCACCGTGTTATGTCTTTCCTGTAGAGAACTATGATAAAATCATTGCTTATGGGCATGCCCACAAGCTGTTAACTATTGCCCACAAGCTGTTAACTATTGCCCACAGGAGAGAAAAGTGTACTGTTCGCGCGAACACACTACTTTTACTCTTGTGTATGTCTACAGGAAAGACATAACACAGTGATCTGTTTGACCCTAAAGCAATATGAAACTCCTCGCCTTTAATTTCAAGATGAATAACATAAACACCAGAACTACGAGTATCAAATGAAATACAAACTATAGACACATATACATGTGTCTATGGTTTGTATTTCATTTGTCCAATATCTTGCTCCAATGTGTTTTTGCAGTGAGACGCAATGCACATTGGACAAAGAAATTAGACAAATGGAATACCACCCTTTGTAATATATTTTAGTTTCGGTCACACTGAAGTTCTTATCTAAGTTTCATTCCGCACGGAGGTTGGAGGCAGTAAGAAGTGGAGCCTTTTACCTTTAATGTACTTAGTGCCACTTGCACCATACCACTAACCCGGGGTTAACCGGTTAAACCATTAACCTAGTGTCAAATTGTACTCGTAACCATGGTTACTCTAGGTTGAATCAGTTAACCCCGGGTTAATGAATGGTGCAAGTGGCCCTTAGTATTTTAGTGTCAGTCAGGTGAAACAACATATCTAGGACTTAGGAAGTTTTTAAAGATTACTGGAAAGTATTTTAGGCCTGGGTAACTATGTCGCATCTATATATATAAAACAAAGTCGTGTTTGTTCCAGCATCCATAACTCGAGAACGGCTGGACCGATTTTCATGGTTTTTGATTTGTTGGATTAGTCTCGGCCTAGAATAGCAGAATAACCATTAAAAACATTGAAAAAAATTTACGAAAACAAAATAATGAAAGAATGATCATTCCCATACAAAATGTTCCTAGGTATCTTACCTGTCAAACATTTGATCTTCATCCCGTAAACTCTCACCTCAAATTCAAGAACGTATTTTAAAAAGGGTTTCGAATCGACAAGATATATCCACAATATTAGGATTACCCCGTATTTGAGATTTTGAAATTGTAAAATAGTGACAGTAATGACAAAGGATTGACATATTTTTATTTATGCATGCATTATAGTGATGAGGCTTATCGTTTGTCAAATGGAGCGATTATAAACTCCCTGTTAAACAGTTTCGAACGCACCCATAAACAAAATGACAACCAACAAATACATACATCTAAATAATAGTACTACCTTAAGGCCCCAGTACACAATGGGCCATCGCCGGCCACTCCAAGGGACGCAGCCATGCGGTAGAATGAGATAGCAATATCACTTGCTCCCTCTAACGCATAAATGCGTCCCTTGGAGTGGCCGGCGATGGCCCATTGTGTACTGGGGCCTTTACAATCGAATAAAAGGGAATCGGCAAGCAAAATGGAGTTTGCAACCACACCACACCACCTGATTTGATCAAACAATTTAATCAGATTGGTGCAAGACTGTTCCCGTCTGGACTGGCATTAAGTTAAGCGGTTTAGTTTTAAGTACCCTGATCCAATCTATGGTAAAAATAAGCGAATTCATTTAAATTTAATCATTTATTAATATACGTAATCTAGCTACCGAATGTAACACACAACAAGACCTACGTACGTTTCAACACTTTCAATAAGCAGATAAGTGTGCACCGCACCTACTTTAACTAAACGTATTTTAAGATGTATGAGATTGAAAATGACCACCGCTTTTCTGGACACATAAATCTGATCCTTATGAATATTCTTGAGATTATTTAGTCTGCCAAGAATAAATTCATTGGTTTCACAGAATTGAACACCTCAATTATCTTTTGGCGAAGTTCATCGAGGGTATTTAATTCCCGTGCGAAGATCGGGACTTCGAGGCGGCTATGCGACTGGGCCGTTGTGTCCAATCCATCTGCCAGGGAACTCTTGGTCTAAATGATATCGCACACTAATTGGAGTTAACTGTGCTGGCGCACAATCTTGCTGGAAATGGAGGTTCTCCAAATTTTGCTCCTGCACCTTTTGTAGCAAACACGTTTCCCAGGCATAGATGTAAGTAAATTGAGGTAGATATGGTACCAGGCGCACGATCGTGAGCCATTAAATATAGGTTCCGGAACCTATATTTAGTTAGTCGTATAGGTGACGCCAACCTGTCAAGTTGTCAAAATCGTTGGATCAAATTTTAGTTTTGTCAACTATGAACGTCACACGTCTACATAAATAAAAGGTCATTGTTCTCAGGTATTGTTTTATTTAAAAATTTATTGTAAAATAAAATTTGCGGAAAATCTAATTTTTAATTGACAAGTGACAATTACTAATCAAAACACATTTACTTCATAAATACTCTGACAGGTGATTGATAACCAAAAAGGAAAGTGTTCATTTGAAATTATTTAACCTTCTTTGTTAATTATTATGTTAGGATAATGTGAAGCCTAAAAAAATTGGATGAATAAAAAAATAGTAGTTTGTGTTACAAGGGATCAAAATGATATATTTCCGTCAAGGGCGTACATTTAATCCTGAATGAATCGATGGATTCTAAAGTAGAATCCTGAGAGTAATGAGGGATTCAAGTGTTAACGCCTAAGACGAAATAATTTTGATATCGTGTGACACACACTGCTTTTCACATCAACTATGAGGAAAATAAAAAAATCTTAGTATTGGCACAATCTGATGCTTAAACAGATTATTTAAGCTAAAAAAATAATGTGCAAAAAAATTTAAAAATAGTGTGCTAGAACAGAAAAGTGTTACTTTGATCCCTCCTAGCAGGGAAGAAAAGTGCCACTTTGATCCCTGATCACTTGAAGAAAAAGCTCTTTTCCGAATAGGTGGTGTGAAAAAATACTTTTAATTAAGTATTTTAAAAGCATGAGACTTAATTGAGGGGCTTAATGAAGGGAAGATATATGTAAAACATTCATTTTGTATTACCAATTTAAAGTCACCCTATATAGTAGAGGGACTAATCGATAACAATTTTTTTCAGGCCTGGCTGCAGGCGTTCGGAATGTTCATTATGTTTCCGTACGGAATGACAGGTGGGATCGGGACGTCGCTCTACAAATGCATGGTGCTGTCTCGCTTACACATCATGTCAATCAGTACCTACATATAATTCTGAGCGTGTGCGGCCAGGCTAATCCGTAACGTGCCAAAAGGAGACATAATATAGATAGGTGATACGAAGTTCACCGGGTCAGCTAGTAATTATATAGAAATAAGACGAGACAGTTTTACTTCAAGATGAAATCTGCGACAAAAAGTCTAATAACAAATGTACTTACTAAATAAGTTAACGTTCCATAAGTAACCAAATGTTAAAAAGAAACCCTCAACGTGAGAAAGAGTTTATATACTTTTTTATACCACAACAAACGTCACGATTATAATCATAACATTGCAATATAAAGTGCAATATTTCAACAATTTATATAAATATAATATGCATGTGGATTTGTGTACTGTGACACCAATAATTAGTCCCTGACCTATACTAGAGTCACGAGTATAATAATAGCTCTATCTAGTTGGATCAGTGTCTATCCGAGCCTGATCGAATCATTACATTAGGCTCCCGTTGCCTTCTGCGTAACATCCGAATTGCTATTTACAGTCTCTTTGCTATAACAGTACAGGTACAATCTGGCCTATAATTAGGCACAGTTGTGGTGAATTTCGGTGTCAAGTTATGCTAGAAATCAGAAACATCATGGCGTTGGAACCAATAGTACCTATAGGCTTGGGAAAGGGTCATCAAAGCCCGGGTGCCGGGTGCGGCCGACGCGGCTTGTACAAGTGTCGTTAATTTTAACGTCGTGCCCATGTTAGCACAATAAACACTCACAATTAAATATTATGCTGGGTAACATTCAAATGCAGGGATGTTATCATATTTCATTAAATTCATGGTTCATTTGTAGCACAGGAATAGTTAGGTAGGGTAGACCGAGGCTCACGGATCACTGGGGAAATCGGATCAAAATAAGCATTTCTGTAAAATTTCGATATTTTGTTGCGCTTTCTGTAGGTGGCGTGATAAAAAATTGAACTAGAAAGGAGGAATAAAAATAATGCTCAAATGCAACATTAAAGATACCAATGATAGTTGATCTCAATTATTTGACCTTTGTGATTCTTAATCATATGATTAACATTGTTAACCATTATTAATTAAGATTTAATGACAGAGTTTTTTTGATCCGTTTTACCCCTTAAAATGGGGCGAATCGGATTTTTTAAGAGGTTTTGTATTTTATTTTTCATAAATCATATTTAAGTTTGATTTTATGTCTGAACCTTGGATTCTATTCATTAATAAATAATTTATCCAACTGAATATTAATAAAAACAGTATCACCTTAAAAATTGTATTTATTGACCGTCAAACAAAAAATGACCCGATTCGCCTCGGTCTACCCTAATATTAAGTAGGAAAAGGTGGAATAATCTCGAAGATCCCATCAAGCAAAAATATATGTTATTCTCTATGAATCCCGTAATTTCCTTAATATGAGTCCCTGCGGTTTTAAGCGACACACAGTCGAGCTGTAAGTAATACCTATGATTCCAAAGGTGTTTCCTAAATATAACAAACTCCGAGTTAACGTAATCTTGCGAAACGTGACTGGAGCCACAGAGGGGGCCACAACACAGAGCACTCCGCCACACAATTGACACAATACGTAGACGTCAAAATTTGCTTACTCAATCAAACGACCGTCGGCATACCGTCGGTGTAGAAAACCAACAGCGGAAAAGGTGCGCACAAAGGTGTGGTTGAAGTGGTCGTAACATTTGAGTGCCTTTTGCTTTCGTTTCGATATAGTACTTTGACTTTTTTAAACAGATTGTCGATTTTACGACCCTGCATTAATTCGAAAATAATTAAAGTTTACATACCAATAAGTATATACAGAGAAGTACCGTAAAACGGGGTCAACAGAAATCGCGGGGTGGATAGAGAAATTTTGAACTTTTTCTTTCAAGTTGTTATATTTAAAAATGTACATCTCTAAAATTAGATTTTTTGGAATGCGTATATAGTAGGCTATTTATTCTCTACATTGATACTAAAAGAACTTAATCAAACTGCCTAAAAGTTAGATTTTTTTGACCCTAAAGTAAGGTCTCGCCGAGGTAAGAAATGAAGCCTGTCTGACCTTTGTTCTAGCGGTATATGTTTTGACATTAACTAAGTAAAAGTTAGCTAACCTGGTAATATAGTATCTGTAGTACCTAAATAATAAAAAATATCACTAATTTTCTCTATGATGAAACATTTTATTGCAAAAAACTAATAACAAGCAATTTTACGTAATAAAGGGGTCAGTGGACACGCATATGGGGTGAGTAGTTACGCCATACGGGTTGATTAGATACAACAAAGGGGTGTAAAGACACGCCTTGGGGGTTAAAAGACACGAAAAAATAATTTTGTGTCAAATAGCTGTTTAACAGATATATATACCATTTGCTAATAGAGTATCAACATAATAATGACCAAATTCGATGTCTATGACAACTAAAACTTAATATTTCTATTCACCCCTTTCTTGCGTCTATCGGCCCCGTTTTAAGGATATGGAGAAAACAGGTAGTGTCACCATGCCTGTCACGTTCTAACAAGTATGTAAGTGCGAAAGGGACGCGCATAGTGATAGTCGATAAAAATGGAACCGTGCTGAGCCCGCTGGACTCAAAAAATGTTATCAATATTTTTACTTTTATCATTTGGATTATTGGCGAAAATCGTCCTTGAAGTTGAAAATCGTGTCTTTACACCCCGTTTTACGGTACCCCTAGTGTAAATTTCATTCGATAGCGTGACGTGACGCGCGTTTGCGTTAAGTGTCATTTTGTATGGGATTTTGAGTTTCCAAAACGTCCCGCTTGCGTGCTGTTCAAAATCCCATACAAAAACAGACATAACGCGAACGCTAGTCAGGCTATCGAATGAAATTTACACTAGGCTAGGGGTTCTGATAATCACCCCCTTGAAGAGGTTTCAGGAGAGCACATGTTTGCTGTGGATTGCGCGCTTCATGACCTTACATGAGTTGTGCAATCTGAGGCAATCATGTGTGCGGATTTGACATTTGCTGAATCTGGACCCGCTTTACAAATTACGCACGTACCTACACAATAGTACACATGAAATACGTTCGTACCGTTGCGAGCTGCACAGCTACCGCGAGTTGGCATTTGACATTAACGTTAGCGATTACTTAAAGTTTAAGTCTTAAACTTATCTGATGCAGGCATATTATGGATGGCTTAATCCACGTGACAAAATATCCGTCACTTTTTAACAGAGCGCGATTGTGCGAAAGTAACGGATGCCGTTTTATCACGCTGTCACGTAGACAAGGACGACCATCATATCCGTACAGGAAGGTGACATATGTGCATGTAGGTACTTACTTGAATATTTAAGTCCCAACTAAACGTAGCAGGTGGTGTGGAATTATCAATAGATGCGAGGCGTGTGGAACTGTGGAACGCAGATAACGGCAACGGCTATTGGTGCCTCAATATACTTGTATTCACTACCTCACTTATTTTTATAGCCCCATTCTCATTAAGTACCTACATAACTATTGCTTAGTCCGTAGCTTTAGGAAAATTTATTTTAGTGAAGTAGTTAGGAACTCTTTCATGCATTTTGTAAGAAAAGCTATTTAAACGTTGTAAATAGTTTGAATAGATAGAAAAATTTCACATGAGACTTTTTTGTACATACCGCCTTTAAAGTTGATTTTTGAAATTTACTGGTACATTTAACACATATTCATTTTACCTACATAAGACGAAAGTGAACGGCCGCGCGCAAACCGTTTTTCCATACAAACGTAGTTCCCATTTTCCTCTCTGGATATTAATGATACCTAGAAAATATTTTAACACAGTTTGGTGTATAATTTTAATTTACCACTGTTACCTATACCCCTTCGTAAAAATTTTTCGAATATTTTATTATTGTACGAGTTAGCATAAAAAAAATTATGGAATTGGTTTTCGCTCCTAACTAAAAAAAAATAAAAAATCTCCAACTAGAGGAAATTTAACACATTTAGTAATGTGTGTGTAGGTAGGCATTTAAAACAAACTAAATAAAGCTAGAAAAATATGACCTACTTACCTAAAAAGTCCCGCTTATCATGTACTCACTAGTCAGTATAGATTGTTGCCAATCGCCGTGGCATTAATTGGAATGCAGAGGCAGCCAGGCAACCCAATTCAATTAGGAGCTTGCATTTTCCGTGGTTAATTGCAGCAGAAATTGGAATTCATCCGAGTCCGTTAAAATGTAGAATATTTTATTTTAGAAATTAAATAACTTAAAAGGTATCAATTTATAGAGTAAGTAAATTTGTGATGAGAAGGTAAAGATGTCGTGCTTTCTAGCAACCACACTATATTGTTTAAAACATGACTACCTATTTAATACAATAATACCGACATTAGTCATAATTTCAGGTAATGGTTGAGTTTGAGCCCTGTGTTTGTATCATTAAATTGATTACTTGTAGTATTAGACAAGCCAAAATGTGACTATACATAGTTTTTATTTGTTATTGTTGTAGGTGCAATCCCCATGGTGACGGCGACGGTGCACTGCGCGCCCGCGCCGCTGCGGTACTCGGTGCTGGCAGTCTACAGCCTCGGCAGTCTGCTGGGCCTCTATAAGGTGACACACAACTCTCATGTACCTACCTATAACACAATGTATACCAGCCCGCCCTTGTGCCTCCCTGTTGAGGGTGATGACGATGACGGTAGGTACTCGGTACTGCCCATGGTCTAATAAAACATGGTCTTCCATTCCCAGAGTGACACGGGCCTACGTCACAATAACATTGCCACTTTATTTCAACATAACATGTTACATGGGTACATTATACCTATGGTTAATAAGTTAAAATATTCCTTTATAATTTTATAATTTTCATTTATATGTATTTTAGCTTAAATTTTACAATAACACGTCATTTTTAATTACTCGTTAGCAATATCTTCCGATTCACGAAAGAAATTTCAGACTTTCGGGTAATTCTGTTTATACTACTGGCAACACAGGATAGCGCTGTGCACATTTGACAATTCGGATCTAGATAACTTCATGCCCTGACCGTCATCCTTGTCGAACGCGTGTTAATTGTTATTTCCTTCTCGCTCAGTGTCAGCAGTCGCAGTGTTTTCCAAACTTTTCACGCCGTAAGCTTGGTAATTAATGTGTAACTGTGAATTAGTTTTTCAAACGTTTGTCTTGTATAGATAAATAAAGTTTAATTTAATACATTAGATTTGTTTTATTTTACTATGTTTCTACATGAATAACTTAAAATTAATGCCGTTAATATAATTTTCACCGTTGGTTAAAATTCTCCCACATTTCAAAGTTTGAGAACCTGTAAACAGCATGATGACGTAGGCGCGTGTCAGTTAGGTCATACGCGAATCTCGGAATGGAGTACCAGGCGGAGTATATTATTATACCATGGTACTGCCAGTCTCCAGCCTCGGCAGTAACATCGTGCCATTGTGATAAAAGAGAACAGACCGGACGAATGAATCTTGATTGGCAATATTTTTTATCATCTGCTATCTCAGATAAAAGTCAGATTGCATCACCATACTTTCCTTTAAACAAAAGTTGTTTTGGCTCTTGTTAATTCTTAAGTGCTCAGTATTTGTGCCAAAAACTCCATAAGCTAGTGAAAGACCAACGAGGATGCCAAGTGCTGCCCATCGTAACTCACTGGCCCGCCTCCCTTATGACATTTCGAGCGGCGTTGCCAGCATGCTGCCATCACGTTGCCAGTTGGCATGCAACATGCAAGGCAGCCTGAATGGAGAACGGATAGCGCTGAATTATGAAGATAAGTATTAGGTTAATCTGTTGGTAACTTTGCAGTGAATCGTTAATAAACATAATCTTGAGGGCAAATAGGACTGAAACTTTTATAGGTAATAAAATGCTTAGTTTTGGGATTATACTGAGCAACGTTTACTATGGGACCAGCCCCGAAATCGCGAAAAAAAGAATTTACCCTTCCATAGAAAATGGACCAGCCAAAATGTATGAAACAGCAAAAAATTTTTTTATCGATTTCGAGGTTGGTCCCATGGTAAAAGTTGCTCAGTATAATCCCAAAACCTCCCTGGCAACAGGAATGCAGTTATTTTTTAGCTACCCTGTATGGGAACCCCGGAATAGGCCTGTTGCAAGTAACAAAGAATCATGGAAATAATGGTTTCAACGAAACATATATGTTAATATGATTCTAAAAAATGGCCCAATCTCAGTATAAACTGAAGGATTATTAATATATTCAATAAAATAAAAGTGCAAAATTCTCCAATCGGCCATTTTTACTGAAACGCCAATCAGAAACGTTCCAAACAGTGACGTCATCAATCCATAACATATTTCTTAGAGCAACATAGACAACCTCATTGACCGAAATCTATACGTGGGCACCAAAGAGTTCGAAAGGTGCAAAAAAAATGTTATTTCGCCACTAAACATTTATTACGTCCAAAAAATATTATTACACGATATAAAGTAGATATCTATTTGTTATTATTTAAGTAAAATGCTAAATAATACTATATTTCAACAACAAACTTTTTTAATTATTTGGCTGAATGGAACTATCATTGCCATGTTGGCTGTCGTAACTAGAAAAAATTAAACATTAAAAAGTAAAACCGGCGTTCGGTGATTTTCACTCAAAATTTACATGTATCTAAATAATTCATCTTAAACTGCTTCCGTGTGAGACTTTTTGTGTAAAATTAGTTATTGTGATAAATTTTTGTAATGTATTTATCATCCCTAATCGTAATATATGGTGCTGAATTAACAATATCATTCGGATTCAAGGGAAATTCTTAACTGTACCTAAGTATGCAAACAATATCTACCACCCTACCACCAACTAAATGATGACGTCACAAATGGCATGCGAGGCGTTTTCGCGCGAAGTTTAAACTAGCTATAATAAAATGCAATTATCTATGTTAAATCTTATGAGTATAACTGAAATATAGTGTTTTTCGGAACTAATACAAGTGTACCGACGATATTAAAAGGGTTTTCAAAATTTGTCATCAGGCCTATTATATAACAAAAGTTAAAAGTTAAAAAAATCATTAACTCGAAAACTACGAAAAATCGGCTAACATACATGGGGTATATTCTGATAGCCCACGCCGTGAGGAATCTAAAAAAAATTTTTGAACGTCAAGGTTTGGACCAGCCGTATAAGGTAGGTACCTGTCGTAGCACCTCAATAATTTTCGAAATAAATAACACTTAGCTGCCTTTTAAAGTAAGCGACGTTTAATTGTATAACCTACCATCTCCCATGACCCGCAATCATTTTACTAATTCAGCAGTTATCAGGAATATTCGCGAAATAATATCCCAACTGTTCTGTGCCGGTCTAATAATAGTTATTTGTACAACAAGAGATCAAGGTTTGATATTTCTGCGAGTGCTTATTTTGAGTCCCGTGCAAGCGAAAGATTCTATAATAGATTCACGAGCGTAGCGAGTGAATCTAATTTAGAATCTTGAGCGTAGTAAGGGACTCAAAAGCGCACGAGATGTAAATAACTTTGATCTCGTGTAGTACACAAAATTTTTCACACCTTAGCAGTGAGAACATACCTGGTCTATTAGACAACTTGAAAAATGTAATCCTTCTTCGTTTCTTAATACCTATGCACTCATGTTTTCTTAAGATATACAAACAATTAAGTTTAATTACCGCAATCTAACACAAAAACAAAACGTAATAATAAATTTCAGTAAAATAATATGGAAATAAAGAAACATCAACTGACACTTCAACCAACAACTTTTTTTTGTAAAAAAAGAACTTTGTAAGATACGGTCCGAATTGCGGATACGTACAAAATCGCATTTTGCTCACTATTTTTAAGAAGCAAAGTACCCTTGTTCGAGCTGCTTAGGTGAAAAAGAGTTTTTGATTGACTGGCGATAGGCGGGCGTCACACTTGGTGCCCGCTGCAGGGATTTCACCCTGCGATCAAAATGACGGGGTGCCAGCTGCGCGTCAATAAAAAACACACTAGAAGTGTGAAGCGGTGTAATAAGTAGGGGAAACTGTCGGTGAAAAACTTCTCATTGTTCCCTAAATACGAGCTGTACCGTAAAACGGGGTGAGTAGGTTTCGCGGGGAGAGGTGGGTTATGAATGGGGAGAGAAGGTTTGAGAGAGGGGTGAGAAGGGATTTTAAGGCTACTGCTACAAAAATAATGTATTTCAATTTAAAATGGAGCTATAGTAATACGCATAATAAAAAAAATCGATCCAACAATCTTCCAAAATCACCTTTGTATGAAAACCCCTCTCACCCCAAATACGAAGTAGAGAGAGAGGTAGAGGTAGAATACTACGGGGTGAGGTGGGTTTTTCTCTTTATCGTCAAAGTTATGAAATGGAACTACCCAAAATAAAATAAAAACTAAAATACAAACGTCCGGAACGCTTATTATATACACCATTCAGTTTTCATATGTAAAAATAAAATGTTATCGAGGTTTGAATTTCAGTTTTGACCCTACTCACCCCATTTTACGGTACTAATGAAGAAATACGATTGACTCCCAATCGAGTTAGATTGCACGGAACGTACGATCTTTTATCTAGTGTCTAGAGTCTTAATTGGGCCCAATAAAGTAATTTATAACTTGGGAGTTTAATTAATTGGTCCGCCGAAATTAAACTTCCTACATATTTAACTTAAGCCAGCGACTCGCGCTCCTACAAAATTACGATGTTACTTTTCCACTAAATATATATATATGTACCTCAAAATATTACTTTTATAAACTCCTGAGATGCAAGATATCATTCTAAACACTCTTCGGTCTGTTATATATTATAAAGGACTTCTTCATAACTCACGAACTAGGTGCTGTTTATAGTTGTGTCAAAAGTGTGTTTAGTTTTGTTTTAGCTTAGTCCTGTGAATGAGAAAACAATAAGCAAGACATACAGGGTCATTTTTGGACCGTTAGCCATATTGTGCGAGGTGATTAGGTAGGCCATACTGAACAACTTTTTCTATGGGACCAACTCCGAAATCACAAAATATTTTTTTAACCGTTTCATTCATTTTGGTCGAGTGGATGTCGACGTTTTCTATGGGAAGGTCAAATTTTTTTTTTCGGGATTTCGAGGTTGGCCCCATAGAAAAAGTTGTTCAGTATGACCTACCTAATCACCTGGCACAATAAAGCTAACGGTCCAAAAATGGCCCTGTATAAAGTGGCGGATCGCGTTTTTAATTTTGTACTTTGTACGCAGGCGATGCGCGCGTGGTCACCGTGGGAGCGGCGGTTGTGCTTCGCGGCTCCGTTCTGCATGCGCGTGCTGCTGGCCGGCGCGCGCGCAGCCCGGCTCGGCGGCGGCTGTCCGCACGCCATCCTACACGTGTTCCTCCAGGTAATCAACCCTCGGCCTCGGCTCGTAGCCGTGCATGTCTCATAGAGCTCATTCCTTCTCGACCCTCGGCGAGCTTATTGCTCAATGAGGTTAAAACAGCGGTGAACACACAGTAGGTACCAATGAAATAAATTAAGATTCATGGAATATTCCATGGAAATGAATTTAAGAAAGAACTGACTAAGTGGCTACAAGATCATTGCTTTTATACTATTAAGGACTATTTAAATTTCAAATTGTAATATTTAATTCATTCATGACATAACTCTGACATAACCATTTTATTTTAGCTTATTTTATATTTTTTTATGTGCAATTTATAAGTATTTCGATTGTTAATTTTATTTGTAATGAATTGACGTTGTTTTATTAAGATTATTGAAATTTTATGCATGTACCTGATGATGTACCCTACTAGTAAATGTAATTTACAAACATTTTGCATGTTGCCTTTATGTCGACTAAATACTAAATCTAAAACTGTATTAAGACCTAATTGTAACGTATTCTGGCAAATAAACATTTCTATTCTATTATATTCAATTATATCATCAACGTTTATCTCTTGTATTGAATAACGTCCACATTCGAACAAATGCTTATAAGCAGTGATCGTTAATTTTCCAGCAATTTTGGTGCAGCATAGTAAAAATAAACGATTTTCTTCAATTTTTTTCTAGGGAGAGGATTGGTTAAGGTTAATATTACTGTTATTAACCCTAATTATCTATTCCACCTAGAGTAGGGCATACAGATGCCTTTAACTAGGTTTACCAGATGACAGGAATTTTCCTGACATGTCAGGAATTTTGGCCTTTTGTCAGGAATGGGGATGGAACACGAATATGTCAGGAATTTTTTGAATCGATAGACTTTTTTATAAAGTACCTTTTTATTTACTTAAATTAATACAAATAAGAAATGTAATAAAATTTAGTAACTTACATTAATAAAACGCGGCTATCGGCTCAATCGGGTGGCCATCGCTAACGGCTAGACACCCCCCCCCGTCGTCGTCGTCAAAGGTATGAATGTCAGGAAAAATATTCGGAAATCAGGAATTTTGTCAGGAAATTCTAAATTTGTATCTGGTAACCCTACATTTAACCAACAATGCTGCACTAAAATTGCTGGAAAATTAACGATCACTGCTTAGTTATAAGATACCTACCTATACTTAATAATTACAAGAGAGAGGAAGATGTCGCTGTGACGTCTATAAGCATTGTTCGATCGAATTGGGCCGTCAGTTGAGATAGTACAGTTTTGCTTCTCGACTTAACCCGAGACTTTACAGCTTGTGCCAGCTAATAAGCCTACACCAGCCATTAAATGTATCGCTGGGACTGATATATATTGTACCTATATCTAATCTAACTTTTGGTTTAGTTGAAGATAACTCGTTGTGTGGAATGGTAGAAGTTTATTATGCATAGGCTAGGAAAAACTACTTTCAGCTTTGTTTAACGATGCAATTTTTTCTTTATACACCTACTTTTTTCCACTACATGTTCATATGAGTATCTTCTCCTTGTTAAGTTTTCTTCCAAGTATCATTTCTTTGATTCCGCTAACTTTGATTAAGCTAATGGCTCCTCTACACGATGGGCCAACGCCGGCCACTCCAAGGTATGCAGCCATGCGGTAGAATGAGATAGCAATATCACTTGCTCCCTCTAACGCATAAATGCGTCCCTTGAACTGGCCGGCGTTGGCCCATCGTGTAGAGGAGCCATAAGACGGTCTTCACATTGGATGCGGATCCGCTCCGGTCCGGTTTGCGAGAGGAACATACGTATACATATACATGCAATAAGCATAGCGCTGTGTCGATCTCATACCGGAGCGACGTGCATCACGTGCGCACCCCCATCAGTGTGATACCACCAGTCTTATCTTATCAGTACATCCCTAATTAATCCCGCCGCCTTGCCGTGAGTCAAGGAGGCAATAACCGGTGAAATGTGGCCGAGCCAGCACCGAGCCTCCGACTCCGACCCACCTAGTTGGCGGCGCGCCAACTGGGCTGCTCCGCCAATAAACTAACCTACGAACTATAAGCACTGACCTTCGCTGAGCGTTAGCACACGCTAGGCTGGGCTCCCGTACCGCTGAAGCTTACATCATGGGGCTTATATTTATCCAATTCAGTTGTATCAATATGTTGCTACATTAAATTGATGGGTAGGCTTAGGTTTCTGTGCGAGTCTTCTCCTTCTTCGACCTAGCGTTTTCCCGGCCTGGCGCCAGGGTCCGCTTTCCTGCTCAGTCTTCTCCACTTTGCCCGGTCTTCGGCATCCTCGGGTGTGAGATTGTTCTCCCCCATGTCCGCTGTCACGACGTCCAGCCAGCGTTTCTTAGGCCTACCGCGTGATCTAGGGCCTTGGACAGTGAGATTGAGGCATCTATTTCCGACGTAGTCTACCGGTCTGCGGCGTATATGGCCATACCATCGGAGGCGACTTTCCTGCAGCTTATCCGCTACATCACGGATTCCGAGGCTGCCACGGATGTGTTCGTTACGTATGCGATCTAGTCGCGTAACGTAAGGTTTCTGTGCGAGTAAGTAGGAAAATTCATAAGATGGCACAACATCTACATTAAATGCATCTGTTTATTTATTCGGTTTTTTCTCTCGCTCTCCTTCTCTTTCGTTTATTTATTTTAAAATAAGTAACTGTTAAAACGCGGATTAGTAGGATTAATTGTGGAGCTGCGTAGGGAGTGTGGTTTTGGCTGAAAAACAGCGTTAAAGTGTCACTCATGTGGGCGGACATGCCAATACCGTTTGCTTATTTACATGTTAGAATAGTTACTTTTAATGGCTTTATTTAGTTTATTTTTTGTAGTTTTTTTGTGGCAATAAAGCATTTTCATTCATTTAATATTCTATAAAACTTTTAATTCATACAATATTTAGATAAATGAATTCACAGACTTTGAGACGTTTGACGTGTCTAGTTGTTATGCTTTGGGCTCACAACCTATTAGCTTGTTTTTATCGATGCTATATCTACCCGTACACCATGAGTCGCAAAAGAGTGCACAGTAAACAGCCATTTAAGGCCACTTGCACCAACCAACTAACCCGGGTTAACCGGCGGTTAAACTAGGAGTTACCATGGTTACCAGTACAGCTTAACTCTGGGTTACTGGGATGGTGCAATTGGCGCTTATGCTCTGGTTTCCTAGGATAGCGGTGCCGTCATATAGCTGCCGTCTCCATACAAATACTACGACATCCATATTTAGCCGTATTATTTAGTATGGAGACGGCCGCTATATGACGGCACCGCTATCCTAGGAAAACCGATCTTTAGAAACAATTGTTTTCAGACGAACGCTCTGTCACGGTCACGTACACAGATATGGTCAGGCTACAGATATATTTTGAATTGTAACATTTTATTACTTTTGTTAGCCAAACCGAGCTATAAAACCGGGCAAGTGCGAGTCGGACTCGCGCACGAAGGGTTCCGTACCATAATGCAAAAAAAAAAAAACAAAAAAGCAAAAAAAAAAACGGTCACCCATCCAAGTACTGACCACTCCCGACGTTGCTTAACTTTGGTCAAAAATCACGTTTGTTGTATGGGAGCCCCATTTAAATCTTTATTTTATTCTGTTTTTAGTATTTGTTGTTATAGCGGCAACAGAAATACATCATCTGTGAAAATTTCAACTGTCTAGCTATCACGGTTCGTGAGATACAGCCTGGTGACAGACGGACGGACGGACGGACGGACGGACGGACGGACAGCGAAGTCTTAGTAATAGGGTCCCGTTTTACCCTTTGGGTACGGAACCCTAAAAACGAGCTTATTATTTTCTAATAAATCAAAACTTTACCCTGTGGCTGTGGTCCAGCTGCAATTTATTACAGTAGTGTTTACGACCCGAGACATAAATAACAAAAAACCGGGCAAGTGCGAGTCGGACTCGCGCACGAAGGGTTCCGTACCATAATGCAAAAAACGGCAAATAAAAACGGTCACCCATCCAAGTACTGACCCCGCCCGACGTTGCTTAACTTCGGTCAAAAATCACGTTTGTTGTATGGGAGCCCCACTTAAATCTTTATTTTATTATGTTTTTAGTATTTGTTGTTATATATAGCGGCAACAGAAATACATCAGCTGTGAAAATGTCAACTGTCTAGCTATCACGGTTGGTGAGATACATCCTGGTGACAGACGGACGGATGGACGGATGGACGGATGGACGGACGGACGGACGGACGGACGGACGGACGGACGGACGGACGGACGGACGGACAACGGAGTCTTAGTAATAGGGTCGCGTTTTACCCTTTGGGTACGGAACCCTAAAAATGATTGAGTCTATATACACATGTGACCCTTAAACAAATCAAACTCTTAGAGTCAGTCTAAGGTCTAAACTAACTTTGCACCGACTTGTTAAGAACAAAGTGGAGGCGGGCCATTATAAACGTCATATTTTGTCATTGATGTTGACCCTACACACTTTTTCATTGCAAATGCCAAGCAGAGTTAGCTTGGCCCGACTCTACTTAAAAATAGCGCTTTTTGGCACTGAGAGAAATCCGGAACATTACAACAAAAGTACCAACCTACATTATTTTCGTCTGAAATTTGATTTCTAAAATATCAATCAATTAGATAACAAAGATACTTAAAATCTAACATATCTACTCTTATACCTATTTTAAAAAGACAGATAAAGTTAAAGTATCTATTAATTATAATATAAGCTTTTTTTTATTTATTTTACATCTTAATAATTTAAGCTTATTATTATTGTTGTTAAGTATTTAACATGTTAAAGTCTTTGGATATCAATCATGAACCAGCTTTCCAAAGTTCAACGAACTGTAATTTTTTCAAGCTCACGTAAGTTAGATAACAAACTAAGTATACAATGTAAATAGACAGATACGAAAGGTATTGTTTCTCATAAAATCTTCGATCAAAAAACCAAACAGAATGGAGGAATGAATAGTCCTCATCCACACACTCGCTATCGGTTCTACTAGCCACGTTATTATTGCAGTAACTAGTCACATTAGTCACTATACACAAGAAAGTAATTAATCTCAGCCGGGTCGTTAGCCACTTCGCATCGATGAGTTCCATCGCTCGGTCGGGCTTCGTGGCTCGAGACATTAGCTCGGCGACGTCGCCATTTGTTAGGTTTCTCTTCAATTAGGAAAGGCTATTGGGAAAATACATAATATACCATACATACCTCACTAAGATAGTGTTGCTTGTCACCTATGTACTTGTAATTATTATTGTTCTTTATGTACTTATAATATTTTCGAGCCAATACGAGTATATGACTACAACATAGATTGGTAACATATCGAATATCGAACAATAAAACTCCTGTTTTGCTGAAAAATTATAGGTATACCTATCATATCCGGTCAGATCTTGTCAAAGTGCTTGCATGAAGCATACAAGGTTCACCACTCTTCCTGTTACAATGTGAAAATATTTCAGAAAATAGAAAAAGAAGGCTGGAAATAGCATTTTTTTCTCTAGATGACCAAAATTATGATTTGTTGATGGATGTTTTCTACATATGTATTGAATTATATATTTATCTATACATTATATATGTATGTACATCATCGTCTAGTACCCACCACACAAGACTTATTGGACGTAATGTGGGACTAGGTCGATTTGTGTATAATTTTTATTTTGTAAGCGAGTGCTTCTCCTCAGCCCGAACCTGGCCTGGTGCCAGCTCCAATCCCTCGCGAGTAATAAATTACTCGCACCCCGTTCCAGATAATCGCCGTACTGTACATACTCGCCATGTACTCCCGTTGCTTACCGAGCGTATTATAATTTATACTCGAATGCTCAGACAGTTTATGTGGCCTCGAAGTCCATAACAACTATTATGCGCAATCGGAGGCTGCAACAAAGGAGTTCGACTCAACAGCCAACGCTTTCTAAGTTATTGGAACAACAACCCTTCCTACGTGCATGATCGGGACAAACAGGCCATAATTAGTTATAATCCGGGATAATGGAATATAATTTAAAAAAAGTTTTATCATAACAACCTACAATGTTTTTGTGTGTGCCTACGCACACTGATTTTTTAGTTATCCAGATTTTTTACTTATTTTAGGAAAATAAAAATGATTACCAGGCGTAAGCATTACAGGCGTAGATAATTCCACGCGGACAGAGCCAACGAGAAAACAGCTGCCTACCTACACCTGTATATACATCTGCGCTAACCAACTTCATACCTACCGGTCCAGAAGTTCGGTGCGGACTCTACTTGTGTAAGAACTTTCTGTAATCCTACTCGTACCTCCATCTCGCACGTCAGAACCAAACGCGCTCGTTTACCCCCAAATTCTAATCTGCCAAACCACTCCATAAAAGACGGACCGACCCATTACACTGAAATGTTCTGTAACGAGGGTAATGTTAGATACCTACAATGGGATATAAAGTTCTATATTTTAGGTATAAAGTTCTGTACGGCTATACGGCTAATATTAAAAAGAAGGTTTTAGTCGTACATAGGTATCATTTGTCACAGTAGAACCTTTAGTTATAATATAATTTTTTATTAATGTTAAATGTTTATTAATGTAGGGTAGGAACTATTATTTGAAGGTATTAGCTAGGAACTCTTACTACTAATCTTACGGTCTGATTACTTACGTCGTGCCGACCCGCTCGTAGTTAAACCACAGTTAAACTTTACCGTCCCATCATTACCTTCCGAATGACGTCGTTACTTTTTTACCTACCTTTTACTGAACATAATTTTTGTGAACATTACCTCATTTAGCGTTTGCGTTAAATCCGGTAGTTCTGATTTTTTGCAGACTTGTTCATGATGTTGGCCCAATGAATAATCCAAGTTTGAGACCTAGAAACTCCCTGAGAAGGTACTATCAAAAAATAGTCTTTTAGGGTTATAATCGCCCAAATCTAAAAGAAAACCGAAATTTCGCGGCTTTTTCGCTTTTTGATAAAGTTGCGTTCGGCGCTCGAGGTCACAAACTTGGATTATTCATCGGGCCAACAGCATAAATAAGTCTGCAAAAAATCAGAACTACCGGATTTCACGCAAAAGGCCAGGTTACAAAAATGGACAAAATTACTGGATTACTAAATTTAAGGTGCATTATTCTCGCAATAACTATGACAGTATTTTTTTATTAGGTAGTACATACTAGTAATTATTAATGTGGGGCTAACGGATGAAAATTATGTTAAAATAATGTAAGTGATGGGCCTTAACTTTGTGTACGTTTATAGAAGAGAAGTGAATCTAATTACTGTGTGACCCAATTTCAGTTGGCGTTTTTATGGATTCCATAAGATAAGAGAGATCGATAAAATGGATAGTTCTAACTATACCTACATTGTAGAGAAACCATATTCTTTTTTAGTGTTTTTCAGAAAACAGCTTTGGAGCATCCGGGACAAACAGTTGAGTCATTTTCACAATTTATTATTCGCCCATAAATTGTAACCTAATGTAATTTGATGACCGTAAAAAATATTTGGAACAGTTTTCTCGCGCGTTCATTTATGTCCCGTTGGGTTGTTGCGTAGCAGAAAAACAGGATATTTTATATAAATAAGTAGGTTACCAACGTCAGCAAAAACAAGCTTGGGGGCTTCCCTTCGGAAGTTTGCGACAGGCGAACCGCGGCGCCATACTTGCTCAACTCGAAGATGCCATAACTAACCACAACCCATCACAACTCGAGCGGAGCCTATTTATTATATTTATATAAAGAAAAAGAAGGATTATGGATTTTTATTATGACTAATTTGTTACAAGTTTGGATGAATCTAGAATAAATTGTTTTATTAGGCCTATTTATTACCTTTTTATTACCTGAAATTATTACCTTTAGGGTTATGATTTAAGTAGGTAGTGTACGAGTACGAGTACCTATCTATGTACCTATTGTACTTATGTAATGTTTGTGTCGTGCATTTTAAAGTGGTTCCTCTGTTCCATCAAAACTACTAAGCTGATATTGGTGAATGAAGTGTCAACCGATTCGTTTTTAACTATGACGTTGAATGACATAAGCTACATCCGCTTCAAACCGACAGATAATTAAAGAATTCTATGCGTTTTGCTTGTTACTGCATTATACAATATAGTTACTTAAGTTACTGTTTTTATAATAGTGCCAAAAACAAACTTCTGTGTTCTTCACTGAGAGAAAAATCACCACCAGGAATTAATAAACAGTTCTGTACTGGGGGAAAAAATGAAGTTTTAGTAGTAATCATGGAAGTTTCACTATTTCTGTAAAATTTATTTATTTCTACAAACAGCTCAGTAATACTAAATCTAATTTCAGCAAACAGACTTTAGTAAATGGAGCATTAAACAAAGTTCAGTATTTGTTACAATCCATTTTTATTACTACTAAAATTCTCCGATTTTTACTAGTAAAGTTTGTGATTTTTGGAAAAAAGCATCTGTGATTTCAAGTTATGATTTTAGTAAATGTCTCACTTACATAGTTTTGTAATATCTAAAAAACGAGTTCGCGGGAATAACATTACCCCATTTAAAATAACAATTCAGTTGTTACTAAAGCGACATTACAAAGTTTACTGGTATTTAGTAGATAGACTTGTTGTGTTTATGTTCATTGTTGTACCAATCACTAAACGAGTTTTGTAATACCAACACAGCTACTTGCTACGTTCATTTGGTTAGAGTTAGTATTGTGTCGGATGTCGGGCGGGCGTGTCTCGTGTCTTCTTTGTTTAAAACATACTTAAGTTAAATAATAAATTTAGGATATATTGTGGGCCATGGACATATTAACCCGCGACCTACTGTGTAGTTGGGGTCTACAGGAATATATTGTTCTGCAACTTCGAGCTAGCTGTTGTTATTCTAGTGATAATGACATCAAAGGTAAATCTAAACTGTTTGCAATTCCAACCTCCCTAGCACAGGTGCGCCGCGAGAGCATGTTGCGCGCGTAATAACTACTAGTCTCTTTCTGACTGTATGAATAAGAAAGGAATGGGTAGAATATCTCGACAGGCTTTTATAGTGCCTCTTTAGTACAGAGATATACTACCAAATGCTTTTTTATTCATACAGACAGAAATAGAGACGGGTAGCTACCACGCGCGCGACATGCTCTCGCGGCGCCCGTTTGCTAGGGGCGGAGGAATTGCAAACAGTTTAGTTTTTGCCTGTGACGTCATTATCTCTAGAATAACAACAGCTAGCTTGGAATCGCAGTACAGTTTAGTAAAACCTATGACGTCATCGTCTCCGATATTGCTAAAGCACGCTTAGAATTACAAAACGGTTAGTTTTCACCCATGACGTCATCACCTCCGATATTGCTAAAGCACCTCTCGGAATAACAAAACCAAATTTCTGAAATTACTCTAGCATACTTCAAATTACAAATATAGAAGTTGTATTTCCTACTAAATGGAAATTGCAAAAGTCAATTTGTTCCTATTAGTTGACTCTCCTTGTCCCCGGATTAAGTTTTATTTTTGTAATTCTAAGTGTGTTTTTGTTAGTTTTTTCTCTCAGTGTTCCCTGAACAACTGAAGTCCTTATACGGTCTGTAGCCTTACCACGTGCTTGACACTGACCTGACATTGACATATTCGCCAGCGTGTGCGTAACTTACTTTCTATGCATCTCGCTCATATTAGTGCGAGCGAAATGTACAGAAAGTAAGTTACGCAGACGTTAGCGAATATGTTAAGCTCGTGGTAGCCGTACTGAGTCATGCGTTGTGAATGGTCGTACATTGGTCATCGATATAAGTAGCCCAATGTCAATAGCACCATCCACCACTTCCTAAATATCTTGTGCTTACCAAGATGCTGAATGCGTCATAATTACCGCGAATGGTGCGTATTATTTTGAATGCACTTGCAAAAAAGAATCATCCCGATTTTTTAAAGTAGGTTTATAAAAACGTTTACCCTCAGCAGTAGCCTATTAAACTATTGCATATAGGCACCGCTTTTGAGGCTGCCCGTACGGTTATATGCCAAAGGTAGAGCGTAGAGTTATTGAAAAAAAAGAATAAATAGGCCAATTAGCTCAACGCGATATACAGCTAATATTAATAACTGAATAAGTATTTTTAAAAAATCGTTAAAAATACATTGGTCTTATGTGTTTATTTTTTATTTGAGTACCGGAAATCTACAATTGAAATGTCACTTCGAAACGCCTAACTCGTTCATATAGCAAATTTTGTTCAAGATGGCGATATTGGCGATCCTATCAGTCTCTCATTTTTGCACTCGATCATCAATAGGTACGGGAGTTGAGGAATATAACCGGCCGTAAAGTTTGTAGGCTAGTAGACATCTAAAACTGGACTAATAGAATCTGCAGATGATTGACACTCTTAGAAAATAGGAAAGCAATTTCGAAAAGATGTTATTGACATTTGACATTATGATTGATGAGGTTACTTACATCAAGAACAATCAAGAAGTTATAGATTTCTACGAGTAGGTGCAGTTCTTATATCAAGAAACCGTTAAGCGAGTAGCCACCAAAGAATATAATATGTGCTCACTAGGAGGTAGCCACCCTCTAATACACGTTTCTTTTTCCGTATAAGATCATGTTGTTAATTTTATTTATTAAGAACATTTTTAGACATGCCTTCTCATTATTGTTACATATTCAAGTACCTGTCTTATTAAAAAAGAAATTCAACCTAAATAGAGTTAGACAAAGAGAAGTCTGCAACGATTTTGATAGCACACGCAGTGCAAGTATCATTTATACGTCATAATTTCATAGAAGTTTGACATTTAAAATAACACTTGCACTGCGTGTGCTATCAAAATCGTTGCAGACTTCTCTTGGTTCAACTCTAGGTAGGTACCTACTGTCAGTTTTACTCATACTGTTCTATCATATCATATTCACGGAAGAAAGAAAGAGCGCGCCGCTGATCATATTCTTAAAAAATAGACTATAATATTTATAACTGACGTGGACACTGACACAAAGAGAGAGAGAAAGATTAGAAAGCTTCGAAATGTGGTGTTGGCGGAGAATGGAAGGGATTAGTTGGACGGAAAAAATATCAAATGATAGGGTTCTAGATAGGATTAACGAAAAAAGAAATATAATAAAGACAATAGAAAATAGAAGAGGAGTACTAATTAATTGGACATCTGCTACGACACGACATGTTCCTAAAGGACATCATAGAAGGAAAAATAGAGGGAAAGAGAGGAAGAGGAAGACCGAGAATAAATTATTTCAACCAAATAAAAGAAAAGGTTCAGGTCGTGTCATACCAGAAGGTTAAGGAGTTGGCAGAGGACCGGTCGAGTTGGAGATTGCTCCACCGACAAGAGCACCACAACTCTTAAATATAAAGAAGAAGAATAAGATTTATAACTGATAAGAACAATAAGTATAAGTATAATGAAGTACTTACTGATTTTCTTTTTTATTAATTAAGGATTTTGTGGATCTTATAAATAACATGCTCCTGTATTTACAGAACATTGTAAACGGATTTTAATACTTTAATACCATTAATACCATTTTTCATATCATAGGGGTCAAGTGCATAAAGAGGTTGGCGGTTACGACCTCGTACTTATCGCCATAGATAAAGCACTGTTCTCGTTCTGATATTGTATGTATGTTTGTTTATTGAAGGTCAGCAATCAGCATTAAGCACATTTGACCCCATGGCTCCATGTGAAGATTGCTTACTATACACATGTTTGTTACTGGTGTGGTATAAAAATAGACCAACCGTGTAAATTATCTAATCAGGGTAGGTACTTGAGTAAAAAAAAAACAATCATATGTATATTTGTATACCTACCTAATGTGATATTTGGGTTAAGGCAACCATTATATACGTAATTAAGCCGAGACATGACTAATTTAGAGGCTAGTATGACATAAATTATTCCGAGCTCACTGTTTCCCACTGCTGCATGGGCAAAGGCCTCCCCCCGTCTTCTTCCACTTGTCTCTGTTTAGTGCTATACCTGGCCAGCCTCTCAAGAAGGAGGTCTGCCGGATCCCCGGTTTAGACTAGTGGGGCTCCCACTCTGTGGATATAGTTTACTTGTAAAACACAAGTTGTTGTTGTGGTTGTTGGTTGTTGTTATTGTTGGCGTAGTATGACATAAAACGATCTATTATTTAAATGTTTGCTTTTCTTTAGAAGTATGCAAGCGTAAAAAAGAATATTCTCCCGGTTGCAGGACGCAGTGTCACTCGGCGGCGGCGTGATCGGCGCCATGCACATCCCCGAGAAGTGGTTCCCGGGCGCCGTGGACCGCTGCCTCAACTCGCACAACATCATGCACGTGCTGGTCGTGCTGGCCGTGTACTCCATGCACCAGGTGAGGCCACCGCCGTCTTCATATCCTGGAGTATACTCCATGCCCCAAGTGAAACGGGTCTCATATAGTCCATGCACCAAATGAGAGCCAGAATAAATACCGGGAACGATTCTGGTCGCATGACTTGACATGGCTAAGCATAAGTAATTTTCCGCCAGTTAGTAAGAGGCGAGTGGTAAAGTGCCATGTCATCTGATATACCTCTTCATCTGAATTATTCTTCATCTTAGATATATTTGACACGTAGTCTGTACTCTGTCTGTCTGTGTTGCGCAGCCGAAATCTGACATAAATAAAAGAACAACTCAACTGTTGTAAACACACACTGCATTTTATTATGTAAATGGGTAATCGGTAATCCCATATCGAAAAAGTGCGTCAGTAATCTCTGCTTACCAGCTACATCTGAACATACCAATTATAATGCTCACGACTCACGATCACGCATTGGTAATTGAAGTCACGAACATATTTATGTTCTTCGTTTGCCATACAAAAGTCCAGTCAATTGTGAACAATATGTTAATAAGTGTGATGTGCGATTTACAGTTAGCAGTTGTAGTATGAATTTCCGAGAAACTTCTATGTTGGGAAGGTTATCTAGATCCAGGCATCAGAGATGTTTCACGGAAACTGGGACATAATGTAGAGTTATACCTGGTCGTCCTCGTTGCAATGTACCTATTGTACCTATCTATATTTTCCATGTTGTTTTAAATTCGATCTCATAAAACTTGCGCTTATTGCTACCACACACGGTATTCTTTGGTTTCTTGGCTTACTTGTTAGCTAACAAAACATATTGTAGTAGAAAGACAGAAACAATACGAGGCATTTCAAAACCCTCTCTCTCTCTCTCTCTTTGTTTTTTAGCTGCTGTAAGTTTGCTCCACGTTCCATCTCGTCTGTCAAGTTTTCTGATTAAAACATTGTAGGCATAACGAGGGTACTTAAATCTTGTGTTGCAGGTGACGACGCGCGACCTGGCGTGGATGTCGCGCGTGGACTGCCGCGCGCCGCTGCGCACGCTCTGACGGCCCGTCTGCGCGCCCGCCCCCTGTGCCCGACACCTCGCGTCTTCACGATTCGCCTTCTAAGTTCCGCTGCCGGCAACGCAACGGCTTGAACGTTCTATCTCATGGTGGCCACTGGTCACCGGTTGTGAGCTGTGTTAAGTCCAATAAGCCGTCAAGTCTTACACAGAAAGTTCAGCTTAGGTCCAACTCACAACATTAAGTTAATTAGGAAATGATGCGGAGTTGTAAGATTTTGCTCCAGTTGACAATTATGGTTATCTTAAGATCTGGATAAGCTTTAGCTTATTCGCTGACCGCTAACGTTCGTATCGGTTCTTAATAAGACTCATTTAATACACGAAAAAGCCCGTGCTTATTACAATAAAGCGTTATTCGACTCTATAAAAATAATGACGAAAGTTTCATCTTGTCATTATCACGTAATCAATGCGATAATAATTCGCGCAAGAAGGCCCAGAACGTCATTTAAGACGCTTAATCTGCTTCAATATTGGTGCGGTCCAGATGTACCTTTATGTGTTATTTATATTTCTGGATGGAATCACGCGTTATATTATAGTGTCCAACATTTCTATGAGATATTGCGTTGCGTGGCTGGTTGAAATTGCTTAGGAGCTGCAATAGGGAGGGGCTCCCTCGTGCCGTAGCGAACAGGATAATGTCTACCTTAATAGAATTCTTTAAAGCTAAGTTACTTCCGCCCTACGCTACCAGTGACATTATATAATCTGTGCTGTGACACCTGGGCAGGTGTAAGCAAAGTTAAGCTACGGCCAAGGGGCTGCCTCATTTGCTCGTCTATCCAAAGCAATGTTTGTAGTCAGGAAGGTTAGAAGTAAGCCAGTCTTCGGTATTTGTGATATTTTGTATCTAGAAAAGATAATACTTGTATGACTTGAAGAATGACTGAACTTCGGACCTTATTGACTACAAATTTAATCCACCATAGACATCGGTTACACGCTAATTCTGGCGTCAGTTCAGTCCATCAGTCTGGTCAGACTGACGGGAGAATTATCGTGTAACACGCGGACTGATGGACTGATGGTCTGGACTGATGAAAATTTAAATTTTTGGATAATATTCGTCAGTCCATTTTGAATGACAGAAAACTGATAGGAGACTGATCGTGTAACCTGTTCGTGTCATTCTCGCGTCAGTCACTATATTAGACAAGACTAAATGACTGTGTTGCGTTCTGTGTCCAAACGGCGACTGTGTCGTAATTTTATAAGTCTGTTGTCAGTCTGGACTGATCGTGTAACCGTGTCCATTTTCCATAATTCTGGCATCAGTCAAAACTCGAATGGACTGATGGACTGAACTGACGCCAGAATTAGCGTGTAACCGATGTCATAAGGTAATCATAAGTTACAATATTGAGGATAATAATTTGTTCAAGGAATATAGATGGCGATGCCGTCATGTTATAAACGAGAATGTTGTTTTTCCACTTTGTAACATGTTGATAGAGTCGCTACAATAATATCTACGCTGCGAACGCTTTCAATATTGACTAACTAAGGAATAGAGTATAGTCTATGCACACTTTTACAGATCTTTCATATCTGAGAGCATATAAGTAGGTAGTAGATATTTTTGCAGCACTTTGTTCAAATCTGTGACAGCCAAATAACTTTGAGGTGTGGCTAACTAAGTTAAAGTTTATTTTTATTCCTAGTTCTAAATCATTTAATACATAATGTTAATTTTTTTTCACTGAATACGTACTTTTAAAACATATCTGAAGTGTACAAGATGTACAAAAATTCTTTGCCGTCATATTGTTAAAAGTACATGAAGATAATAATTATAGTGCAAAATCGCTGATAGGGGTCGCCTTAGATTGTATAGCTTTAGTGAAGTATGTTCACTCGTACCATACCGTATTCTCCTGGGCTGGACATATCCGCCTAATGTTGCCGACGCATAGTTTGTTGTTAATGGTTATTTGGTTGATTTAGAACGAAGGCAAATATCGCAACTGACCAAAATGAGCTCGTCCTTGTCAAGGCAGAAGACGGTATGGACGGTGTCCCGCTTTATTGCACCTTCCTCGCTCGATACTATACAACTAACAAGCTATTAGTACTCCTCCTCTTCGTGACGCCTTTGGAATTGGTAAAGAAATGTGCATTACGAGTATCAATATTGTTCAAACCATTCCGAACACGAGACATTCGTATGACATCTGTGACTTAGAAATATAATTTGTAGTAGACAATATCACGGCCTACGAATTCGGATTTAGAATAGATTGCGATGTTGATAGTTAGTTGGTTTCAATTGATTTGTCGAAGGCACCTTCCTGTACGAACTACGAACCTGTGCCGAAGCCACTTTTAACAATAACTAGATCTTTAAAAATAGGTAGTTAGCGTTTCCTCGTACTTAATAATAGCTAATTAGAAGTAAGTTTGAGACTTAACGCAGAGGTAAACGTGGCGGGTGAGGGCCCGTCCGCGAACGGAACTTCATCAAGGGTAAGAACGTTAATTATTAATACGGGTTTCACCGCACTTGTCGACGCCGAAAAGAAATGAGCAAATGACTAAACTTAATACCGGCTGATAAGGTTGGGTCGAAAAGAATGACGTTTTTATTGGTCTTATAAAAGGTCATATCCTTTGGCCGCCGAAGACGTTAACAGACGTGCACGGTTACAGTGTAATATCAACCTTTTTAGCTTCCTGATAAGGTGTACAATGGCACGTTGTATATTACAGGGTGATTGGCACTAGACGAGGCGTTCAAAGGCTTACATTTTTTCTGACCAATGACGATTTAGTCTACAAATACGGTGAAACCCTAAATTGGCAGACCACGAAGTCAACAGATAATGTAATACTTAGGTAACGTAAACGTACTAGTGCTAGACATGCTAATGCCCAATAGATGACACCTTGCTGTCACCTCTATTGACAATGACTTAAGTTTCAAGATGACATGTACTGGGACCGCGTCGAGCACCAGTACGTTTACCTTATTAAGAGATTCCACCTAATAACGTAAGAATAATTAATTTCTTAACCCTCAAGTTACACATACATATGTCCGAGCTGGTGTGGTGAAAACAAAATTATCAAATTTGTTGCTTTAAGAAGTGTTCAAGTGCCGCGAACAATTGAATCCGTTCATATCTCATTCTGTAACATCCTACACCAACTTCATACACTTAATAAAGCGGGTTGTTAATAAGAATTTGTACAGATACGGTTGCTGCTAATGATATGCATAGTATTTAAGAATTACTACAATGAATTCATACATTTTTATTCACTCAATCTGTCCTTTCTAGAAAATAGCTTTAGACTACCTTTTTCAATGTGCCAGAGGTACCATCAGTGATCTTACTATTCCCCCACATTCGTATGTTTTCTTCGTGAAAATCATTACGAAAATGTTTACTTGGTACTCCATGACAAGTCGCTTAATAATGTTGTTTCGGGAACCGTGGGACTCCGTTGCTAGTAACTTTGGTTTCGCCTGCCGAGTAATCATAATTGTTAGCTGTTAGCTGATAATGTATATAAAACAGAACAAATACATCTTAGGCATTCCAAAATAACCAGAATTAAAGCCGTGCTCACATAATTATGACTAATTTTTCTGCGATTTTCACCTTGATTATTTATATCGGTTCCAAGGCGATCGACGAGCTTTCTGGGTCGGTGGCGACTGGCGACACGCACATCGTGTGGTGTAAATATCACAAGTTTATCATGATGAATATGCCATGCCCTCATATATTTAGAAGGCTCACCGCTCACATGGTTATTAATGCAGCCAGGTAATAACACCAATACATTGTACGTCCGAGAAAATAATAAAAATGTTTGACCTAATTAAAGCGTTTTGAGCCCGGGCTTATAGGCCAGTTTTTCCTCCGACCCAGATTGTCCATCATTGATTGATTTCAACTTACACGGCAGGTGGAACAGAGCCTTAGAACATTGTTATAACCTAATTCTTTGAGTGACCAATGAGCGGTATATTTTTGTATTTTCGGAGTTGTTTGCTTCGCAGCTTGATTGCGAGTGAGCATCGCGGGTGGACTAGATTAATACCTTCGCTAGTTTGATAGTTTTAATCCAATAAACTAGTCGTAACTTACAGTAGTACGAGTAGATAGGTAGATTACAAGCAATAAATAATAGACAAAAATTATTGTTGGAAATTTGACAAAAGTAGCAGAGAAACATTAAATAATGAAGGTATACTTTACACAGCAATTGTTGAAATTTTTTACCGCGTCTTTTGATAGCAATTCTACTTTTGTCAAAGTTCTGTTGTTTTGATTATTAATTTAACATGAAAGTAGTAGTGTTACATAAATCGAAAAGTGTACTTGAGGTTTTTTACTAGATGTTAGAACAAACGCACCGCTGTTTTGCCGTCGCTGGCGTCTACAACTAATTATTACTTATTTATAACATCACTCATATTTTTGGAAAGCGATATTCCGACAACGTGTTTACAATAGAATAGCATCTGTAAAATTACTTACCTCCTCTACTCAGATGTTGATACCTTGTTACCTACCTACTTATTTTTGATCATTGAAAGTTATTGGACTAATCTTTGAATAGTCCTTTTAGGGCTGTTATTAAGTTGTTGATATTAAAGTAATCCTTGTGAATTTTACAATTTTCTCGCCTAAATATCAATTATTTACACGATTATTATATCATTAACTTAATCCACGTTTTTATAAGTAGATTACTTGTAGAAACCAATGAAATTGTTTTAGAATGAGGTAATTATAGCGTACGTTGACCACAAGCCCACCCTGGTCGCCCTGGACTCCCTGAACCTGAATATGGTTTTCTTAGATGTTTGGAGAATTATATTTTGAATAGATTACGTTAAATAGAATTGTAGAGTGATATTCAAGAGCAATATAACAGTATTTAGTGTGTTAAATATACCTCTCATTTTACATGTTTAGTTTATACATTACATAAGTACCTAATGGTTTGTATCTAACGTAATAACGCGAGTCCGTCTTGGATATTTTACCTAGTTGTAAAGATCTATGATCAAATTCTCAAATTGTAGCCATTGACAAAAAGGTAACCCTATTAATTAAATTTTATTTGACTCAATGTTGTCTTTCATTTGTTTTACCTTTTTGAGCGCGTAAGTCATTATTGTTTTATAACCCGCTATTAAAATAATGTATAGGTAGGTACCTATTTAACCTCTCACATTGCTTGCTTGTAAATGTCGGATTAAGGTGGAAGTGGTTATCCCTTTATTTGCGATTGTTGCTAAGGTACACCCAGTTACCACATAGACCCGCTGGGCCCCACTTATAACCTTATCATAATCAACGGTAAATAATTTAGCTAATGAGGTTTTGTATAGGTAAGAGAAAACAAGTACACAAACAAAAGTCCGAAGCTACAAGCAATTAAATCACAAATAGATACTCCCCAATAACGAGCAATTAAACATGCATCTAACGATCATAAGAATTTATATAAAGGCTCTACTGATATAGACAGGTCTAGTCAGTGTTCAGTGTGACGATGAATGCGTTAATAAGATTGTGTGTGATGCTCGCGGTGAGCCGCGGCGCCCTGGCGCGGCCGGAGAACCGGACCGACATCGACACGACCACCACCGACCCCGGTCCGCCGGAAGTAACTGAAAACCGTGAGTAACTTTAAACCAATAACCACCAATATTAGGTAAATGTAACTCAGTTAACACACTACCAACCAATCTATATAAGAATAACGGTTCCTAAAAGAAGCAAAAAAAAAACAAGACAAAGCAGCTCAAACCAGGTATTCGTTTAATTTTTGGGTGCCAATAAGCAACAGGTTTTAGCATATTTACATACTGTTTCATTTGTCACAATTAACGGAACCTTAAAAAAAGTCGGTTATAATCAACAATTTTGCATACCTACTAATGATCTCAAGAATAGTGTTGGAGTGACGATGAGTGCGGTAGTAAAATGTCAGTATGTAGAGATCATGTGTGTGTAGTGCTCACAGTGACCCGCGGGCCTCTGGCGTGACCGGAGATCAGGGTCAATATCGATAAAGTAAAGTAAGTAAAGTAAACTTTATTTGTAGAACACAGGTGAAAGGTTAGGTACAGGTCTTAAGTAAAAATAGGTGATTACAGAGCTCTGTGTTTTGCTTATTGGCGATACAACCACTACTCTGACTCCAGTTGGACGGAAGTAACTGTAAACCGTCAGTAACATCAACAATGTATTTATTTATTTATTTACATATATGTAAGTATATTTTGATATTTTAGCTTAAAATATCGGCAGTCATTCGAATGACGGAGGAAGAATGACTTATTGGCTAAAATTGCATTTTCGATAACATGGCTGCATGAAATAATGATGACGTGAAGGATCAGAATGGTTAAGCAAATACGATGACACAAAGTCATTTGCCGGTCTGATACTCACGGCAAGTATCATTAGCGGATCGCAACATTGTGCATCGCAAACCAGTTTAATGTGACTTATATGAGTGATCCATTAAAGGTCATTATTGTTCCTACAAGTATATAAATTTTTTCGGTTAATTGAAATGCCAACAGTTTTATTATTAAGCTGGTACCTATAGTAATATTTTTGCTGTTAAAGTGAAAAATGCTCGTAGTTTGGTTAAACTGGTAGAGTGGTGGAATATTCCAAGGAGGGCTGGCGGATTGAAGATGACACAGGTGGTATCACAGATAAAAATGTATAGCTAATTTAACTCTTTTTAAAAATGTTACTAAGCAGATACCAAGCTGTATAGGTGGGAAGCACCTACACGCTAAACGAAAAGATAGAAATATCGGGATAACAGTCGCTACGAAAACTCACGTGACTATTTCCATACATTATTCAATGAGGAGGCAAACTGACATTTTATCACGCCAGGTGGCGCCTCCGTAATGGAGTTACTGTCACTGTCAAATCACATACATTTTATAAAATAATTTGTAAACATTCTCCTTTTTCGATATTAAACTTTCGTGAGACATATTTTTTTTTTAATGTTTATACGACAACGGTAAATAAACCAATAGCGACTAAAAATTCAAGTGAGTGAAACCGTTGTCGTATAAACATTCTCCTTTTTCTCCAAAATACTCCAATATTGTGCGACAAATTGTGGAAATATAGGATCTCCCTTTTTTTTCCAAGGATCCGATATGCATAAACAAAGAATTATATGACAAAGAACAACTGTCAATCTTCGAAAGTGTGACCAAAAATGAAATGCAAGTGTGTGCGTAAATTGTCTATGTGAGATCAAAAATAGTGATGTCATGTTACAACATATTAATAATCTGTCGATGTTTGATTGCTTTATCGACTACTTTTTCAAATGTGTTATTTTAAACGTTAAAATTCTACGACATTATGACGTATAAATAACACTTGCACTGCGTTTGCCATCAAAATCGTTGCAGACTTATCTTAATGTAACTCTTACTGTGTTGGAAAGTGAAGTTTAAGTTTACCGCTATACATGAACACCTTCAAAAAGGTATAACAATCGTTATTATTTGAAGTCTGTTATAAAAGCTAATATCTTAATGATGTCTTGTGAAGAAATAATTACATAGCTATTAATATACCGACAAGTTATCGATACTGTCATGTGAACATTTTGTCAAGCCCTAGCGTAAAGTAACAGATTATGTTTTTACACAAAATATTTTAAATTATAGACTAATATGATAAAATATTAGCACACAAAGGAAGAAAAACTTATAATGAACTGTATAAACCGGCTTCTTACACTTTTTACGCTGTTAATTTGACAAAATATCGTTATGAAAATTTCGCTCGGAATATCATAAATCCTCTGAAATGAGTATTTGCTTGGACTATTTGGCCCTGTGACACTGCAATCCGGCACACTACAAGACACCATCTTCACTGAATTACTTTATTTAATACTTTTCGTCCTAATCCGTGTATATTTTTCAATTTGAAAATTACCGTGATAAGCTCTTGGCCGTCCGCGGCCGTCGTCAAACTCAAAAGTGGTTACGTTTTCTCTTTGGTAGTCTGACTCTTTCGCACTCATGGGATGTTCATAACGTGATGGCTTCCCTTTCGCACACTTCAGCTGTCTGTCAAGCGCAAGCGAATCCTAGGTCTATGTGCATAAATCGGTGAGAAAAAGCTTTGAGTATCAAAAACTAAGGCAAATGACAAAGACCGTTTTTATAGGCTGCATTTTAAGGAAGATAAATATTTTGGAAAGAGTAAATACACAGGTAAGCTAAGTTTTAATGAGGTAGTACATAATTTAGGGCATAATGGCTTGGCTACACCTGCTGTATAGGCATCACGACTTTGTGTACCTATCTGACGTGTCGTAGGGCGGGCGTATATGAAACGCCTTCTTGTACATCCAGGTGATCCAGGTGATCCAGGTATACACTAAAGCTTTGTTTTCGATCGAACACTCGTAATATAAGAGGAAAAACTGCACGTGAGCCTTCGAAAATTTGAATAAACGGTAAAATACACAAGATAACCTCAAATATATTAAGTGATTATCTTTGTATCAAATCAGCCTTTTTTTTATACCACATCGGAGGCAAACAAGCATACGGCCCGCCTGATGGTAAGCAGTCACCGTAGCCTATGGACGCCTGCAACTCCAGAGGTGATCTTTTTCCACCAACTGTAGCATTTCTCCTTCGAAGCTCGGTTTGCAGTTCCCGTACAGTCATAAATGAACTTTAATAATCACTAGTAATAGTTCGCCCCGAACTGAGAACTCGCGGTTTGCCAAAAATTATATAGAGCGATTGACTTTGTTGCACCTACTTACTCGTATAGTTCGACATAAAATAGTAGAAAATAATTTTCAAGAAAAAAAAAACCGACTTCTATGGGGGCCGGTGAAAGATTATTGTACCTACATAGATTAGCTTTGAACTGCGATCCTCACAGAACCGAACTGCTATCAGAGAAGTGGGTTTCGAGGCTAAAACTGCGACCCTTACAGAAACGAAATGCTACCTACTAGAAAAGTGGGTGGGTTTACCTCCTTTCCTACATAGTGCACCATCTATGTAGGTACAATAATCTTTCACCGGCCCCCATAGAAGTCGGTTTTTTTTTCTTAAAAATTATTTTCTACTATTTTATGTCGAACTATACGAGTAAGTAGGACAGTAGGTGCAACAAAGTCAATCGCTCCATGGTCTAATAAAACATGGTCTTCTATTCCCAGAGTGACACGGGCCTACGTCACAATAACATTGCCACTTTATTTCAGCATAACATGTTACATGGGTACATTATACCTATGGTTAACAAGTTTAAATATTTCTTTATAATTTTATAATTTTCATTTATATGTATTTTATCTTAAATTTTACAATAACACGTCATTTTTAATTATTCGTTAGCAATATCTTCCGATTCACGAAAGAAATTTCAGAAGTTCGGGTAATTCTGTTTACATTACTGGCAACACAGGATAGCGCTGTCACATTTGACAATTCGGATCTAGATAACTTCATGCCCTGACCGTCATCCTTGTCGAACGCGTGTTAATTGTTATTTCCTTCTCGCTCAGTGTCAGCAGTCGCAGTGTTTTCCAAACTTTTCACGTCGTAAGCTTGGTAATTAATGTGTAACTGTGAATTCGTTTTTCAAACGTTTCTCTTGTATAGATAAATAAAGTTTAATTTAATACATTAGATTTGTTTTATTTTACTATGTTTCTACATGAATAACTTAAAATTAATGCCGTTAAAATAATTTTCACCGTTGGTTAAAATTCTCCTACATTTTAAAGTTTGAGAACCTGCAAACAGCATGATGACGTAGGCCCGTGTCAGTTAGGTCATACGCGAATCTCGGAATAGAGTACCAGGCGGAGTATATTATTATACCATGAATCGCTCTATATAATTTTTGGCGGGCACAGCTATTAGTATAGGATATTATAGGATAATAATCGTTCAAAATAATTTAAAAAGTGCTACCAATTATTATTTAATTTAATTAATTAATTACTGCTACTGCAATTCCTAATGCCCTACAACTTTTTAAAGACCTTTCAAAAAGGCTTATCGATTTCACTGGTGACCGAAGAGCTGGCAGCTTTCTCGCTCAACGTATTAGCTTCGCAATACAGCGGGGAAATGCTGCCAGCGTCCTCGGCACCATGCCAAAGGGGCCCAATTTCTTAGACGTATTTTAATTTTATTTAATTTTATTTTATTTAGTACTTATTAGTTTTAGTTTTAATTTAGTTTTATTTTATAGATAAGTTAGTTTATTTTATTTTTAATATAACCTGAAAGATGAGTCTCGGACAAATAGAATAAATAAACATAAATAATATTGTATACCGCGATAAGTAATTACTGCTTACGTTATGGAATATTTTATTAAACCATGGCATTTATTAATTATTTTTGCATCTCTGAAACTGAGCTTGACTTTATTCCAAAATTTGCTTGAATTTGTTTAAGCAAACTTTGCACCGACTTGAATGAACAAAGTGAGGAGGTGCCCTTATAAACATCATATAATCATATATGACTTAATCGTGACAATTTTACTCTTTGTCATTGCAAATTGCACGCAGAGTTTAGCCTGGTCCGACATTACTTAAAAACAAATTGTAGCATAACAATCGTTCTCTAGTTTTACAAAAACAATTCTGAACACAGTAACGCCTGTAAATAATCATTTAAGTCCCAAAGAAACTCAAATTCTCCACCCTTAATTCAGTTGAATGAATATTCCTTTTGGACATTTGCCGACTTGCCGCCCACCCTTTAAATTATTATGAAGGGTAATTAGGAATTATGCTCGCCACGACGGAGTGAGTGCTATTTTTGTAACGAGTAAAGTTAGAAATAGTTACCTAATTAAGTTATTATCTTCTTTATTTTGGCATATTGCCACTACATACACCAGAACAAACTAACGGTATAAAATCGTTATCATAATTAATGTTGATTACTTACCTTTCGGTGGAGCGTAGGGGGAAGCGGGGTAGATAGGCACAAGGGGCAGTTTTGAACACCCACACAAATTCCTTAACTAAAAACTTATGTTGACCTTCTACACATCTTTCTAGCTTCGGCACATCTCTCCTGCTAGCCGTTGTGGCTTGGTGCGTGAAAACGTGTTTCCGCGGTGGCATAGTAAATACATTATGATTTTTTTATCGAGTTGTGGTGCGAAGTTTTAGACTTTATCGGATGAACATTATAATGAGCGCTAAGTAAGTTTATTCAGTAATAAAGTTAGCTTATTATTTTAAAGTAATACATACTTAATAGTATATTTTTAAATAAATATTTTTAATTTATTTGACCATTGGGGTACTTTGGTACAATAAAGTTTGGGGCAGCTTTGAACATATCAAAGTGCCCCTCTAGTGTATCTAAGTGCCCTGCCAGTTTTTATGCTAAGAAAAAAATTTAAATTATTTTTTTAGTGAATGGTGCTGACGTACAAGGAGAAAGAAAATTGACAAAGAAAAGTTAAAACAACTCAAGTAGCTTTTTGTCAAAAACTGACACTGATTTCATTAAAAGCTTTTTTTTGTTGTTTTAGTGCACCTGCTTAATAACTGTAGTATGTTCTAATAGCACCGCACTCAATAGACGTTTTATAATGTTTGAAAAGTTTACCTACTACCTACTGGTCAGCTAACTGAGTTGATCTGTAACGTGTGCTCTGCGGGGCAGTTTGAAACACTTACGGGGCACTTTGATTCACCTGCCAAAGTACCCCAAAATGATGTATCAAAGTGTCCCATGTAATATATCAAAGTGCCCTGCAAGTGGGGCACAATTGAACAAATCCCATTTTTTGGTAAAATCCGTACTTATATCTCTTTTACTGGTCATAAATTTAACAAAAAAAGGTATACTTTGTGTACCTTAGTAAATTTGTCATCTACTAAGTACAAAAAGAATGTATTTTGAGTTCATTTTGCGGCCTAAAATCAATTTCAAAAATAGGTGTACCAAGCTGCCCCGCTTCCCCCTACTCTTGTTTGCCACTGTTGCAGTTCAAAAAAAGTAGAAAGCTTAAAGCCATTAGAGATAGACATTAGGTATCGTTTGAGGTTTTAATTAAGCTAACATTTTAAGCAGTCGTGTCTGACCCCGGACTAACATTAGGTATTTACTATTTAATCATTCAAACTGACATTAAATATTTTAAGCCTCTTGCGAAAATAATGTACATATTTAATGAGATAAAATAAAGAAACATCGATTATTAAATCTTTAGATTTCCGGTTAAACCCCAACATGAAAGCACAGAGCAAGATCTTATTTTTATACCGTAAAAAAATGTGTATAAGTATTCGTTGGCTTTCTGTCGAAAGACTTAAAACAGTGATCATGTCATCATGTGGTCATGTTTCAGTTAATTGGGAAAATTGGGAATAAGTATTTTGCGTTTATGTATTAATGAATTTACAAATACCTATGTAAGGAATATTATTTCGGTTTATAATTTATATACTTAGTAGTGTTTCTACTTGAAATAAAGGCAAATTGAATATAATTCTTAATCGAACGAGCGAGCGAAGCGAAGCGAAGTTCTTCTAACGAGCGAGCGAAGCGAAGCGAAGTTCTTCTAACGAGCGAGCGAAGCGAAGCGAAGTTCTTACATTCGACTTGGATCACGCGGCTGGCTAGCGGCACGTCCCGGCATTTCGATGTTTTTAAGCTGAACTGTCAGAAGATAGTTTGATACTCAAAAACTTAAGTAAATTTGTTATAAGTTAAATGAAATTGGGTAAACGTGTAGTTGAGGGCATTATATTTTAGTCATTAAATTGTGAGCAGGCCCGATCAAGGGATTATTGAGGTAGAAGAGCTTAGAAGGCCAAAAAGCTGTTTGAAATGAAATGAAATGAAATTTATTATTAATAACAGTTACAAGTCAATACATTTTATCATACATTAATATCACAATATTAAATTATATTTGTACAATATATTTTATAAATTAATTACATTTACATATTATTTCATAAACATAAGTAGGTACATGTTCTTGCGTTATGTTTTTTATTTAAAGAATTATTGGTAAATCAAAAAAATCTTGATAGGTATAAAATAATTTTTCCGACAGCCACTTTTTTAGTTTTAGTTTAAACGTCGCGATGGAAGTTGCATTCCTTACAGTAGCAGGCAGGCGGTTGTAAATGGAGGGGCCTAAAATGTAGACGGACCGCTCTGACTTCGCAAGCCTGTGTGCTTCGGTGACTAGCCTATTATGGTGCCTATTACTTCGGAGGCTGTAATTGGTGTTAATGCCTCTGCACTTAAACATATCTAGGTTTTCGCGCATGAATATTGCAACTTGGTTAATAAAT